>NC_140944.1:41469778-41974778 GCF_014529385.1 Adiantum capillus-veneris
GGATGCTACCTTCATGCTTGTGTCCCCCCCTTATTTGTCTTCGGTTATATACTGCACAGCCCCGATGGTATGCCCTAGCCCTGCCGTTTCTTGTGCCACCTGCTGGCATCTTACCAGCTAACTCCATCTTCATCTTCTTGGTCGCTTTGTACGCCTTTTTAAAATTTTTTAAAAATTTAACAAATCCCTCTAGGTGTTGTTGGCGAACTTTACTGCGGAAGCTTGCACATCCATCCTATGTATCATCCTCCTCTCTGCGAAGGAGTATCGATTTGTTTTCCAACGCTAGAATGGAGGCAATAAAAATAGCGCCATGACAAAAAAACCAGAACTCCTTCGCAGGGAGGAGGATGATACACAAGCGGAGGTGGATCTAGAGACACGGCTTCAAGGAAGATCAGTTCTCCTTACCAAACATTGGGCTGAAAGATGAGCAAGTTTTGACCTTAGCCTGGAACCATTGAGCATCATCGTTGCTGCTTGACATTGTTGGGGGATATGTGTTTGAAAAGTGAGCCGGGCAGGCACCGGGCCTCTAGCTGTGAGAGGTGTCAAGAGAGAGAACAAGAGACACTAACAGCTCTGGAAATCACCGTAATCATCAATTAATTGAATAATACTTTGAGTACAACTTAATTCTTAGCCAAGGCGGACTGTTAACAGCATCGTCACTTGGCTCATCTGCTAACTAGGAGTTTAAGCTCCCGTTTTACAGGATTAATCGGGCCATTGACAACATTGAGGCTTAATAAGATGACTAATCAACCTTTAGACTGATAGCAGTGAAGAATATTTTTCGCCTGCCGCTTTACCTGCTTCAATTGCCTTCAAGAGCTCTCTACACTGCTCCTTTTCCTTGCTTAATGTAACATTTAATGGTCTAATAACTTGTGTGTAGCGGAAAATAGCATGAACATAGTGAGAATTTCATTAGAATAGCTTCCTAATGAGAATAACAAGAGTGCTTGGGTGGAGAGAGAAACAAAAGTATAACACCTAGGTAGATAGCATGAACAATACTTCAAAAGAGAGAGAAATTAAGCAATTGACAATAGTTGAGGATCGGATTTGCATAGAGCCGGTTCCCCCTCCAAAAGGCTTTTTATTATGGTTTCTCCCATCAAGAGAGACATTTTACAATACAATCCTTTGTGTTCCTTGAATACTAGCTAGTGCAATGAAGATGGAAACTTCATGCACTAAGCAAAACACTTATCAAACACAACATCAATTCCCTCACGGTCTCAGACCCAAGACCTCACACACCTTCGAAGATGGTGAGAGCTAGCGGGGTATGAGAGTAGATTGAGAGGAAGAAGGAGCATTCTTACGAGAAAGATGTACATCTCCTCACATAATCACTCATATTAGCATAGCTTAGCTTAGTAATTAACATGGTAGAGGAGATGAGCATTCATTGAAGCTTGGCTCTTGGTTGGATTTGCATCACAAAGCCAAGAGTTGTTGGTGTAGGCCTCCCTTCTCACAAGCTTGGAGTAGGTGGTAAGCTTTCCATTAAAGCTTGAGAAGGAGAGAGAGTCTTCTTTGCTTCACGCATGAGATTGTGTGTGTGTGTGTGTGTGTGATAATGCCTTGCAAAAATGAGCCCCCTCTCTCTCTCTCTCTTGGTCGACCCCTCTTGCTATTTGCTCATCCTCACACCTCATTGGACCTCCCCAAGGCCTAGCCAATGGAAATTAAGCAACATAAGTGATAGTCTTCTAACATGTGTCCCCCTTTCCCCTTTTGTGAGAGCTTTAGGTAATTACTTAATTCAACTAAAATCTCATTGGACCCCTTTGCCTTCTGGCCAATAGGAATCAGGAAAGCCATTGGGCTGTTGAATGCTCATTGGACCCCTTGGGAGACTGTCCAATAGTCTTCTAGAGAGCTTAATTCTTATTGATTCTTTTATTAAGTGTTTTTAAATTAATTAAACTATATTTACTCTAGCCTAATTCTCATTGGTCCACCTCCAAGGCCATCCAATAGGAATTGAGTACACCTTGTGGGTATCTGGGCTAGGGAGCTGACATGTGTCCCTCATTCCCTTTGTGTGTGTGTGTGTGTGTGTGTGAGTTTCTCTCTCATCTCCTACTTCTAGGGCTCTCCCCCTCCTATGTGGGGATGGTTGAAGACTTTTGGGACACACACAAAGCATCCAATTTCCCTAGGCTTTTGACCTTTGGACAGAAACTTTGAATTTTGAAACCTTAGCATTTTGGAAGTCTTAATAAGCTGAACCTTAGGGTCTTTTAAGCCCATTGGTGCACATTTCTCTTTTGCAGATGGCCCCCCTTTTGGATCCCTATTTTCTTTAAAGTAAGACCCAATCATTATCTTTAAAGTCTTGGGCTCTTCTGTGCTTGTCAGCAATAGCCTTTTTCCTTTGCTGTGAGATAGAGATAGCATACTTAATCTTTTGGAAATATTCTTGTAGGTCTCGGCTATACTCATCTACAACGAAGATCTTCCCATGTACCTTAAGTAGCAAGGGACTTTTTGATCTTCCCTCAATTACCTCAAAAGGTGCTTTTCCCGTGGAAGTATGTACAGTGTTGTTGTAGGCATACAGCACTAAGGGTAAGTACTTCTCCCATTGGGATCTTTGGTCTCCTTCCGTTATATAGGCTTTATTAGATCGAGAATTGTTAGGTTAGCTATTTCACTTTGGCCATCCGTTTGCGGGTGATAGGCCGAAGAGAAGTTTAGCCTTGTTCCTAAATTCTCAAAGAGACCCTTCCAGAAATTACTGGTCATTCTAGGATCTCTACCCGACACTATAGACATTGGCAAGCCATGGTACTTGAAGATTTGTGAAATGAAGAGGGTTGCCATTGATGGGCTTTGATAGTCGTTTTGACAGGTATAAAATGAGCTTGTTTACTGAACCTCTCGACTATCATCCATATTACCGTATTCCCATGGATAGATTTAGGCAATCCAAAGATAAAATCCATGGATATGCTCTCCCATGGTGAATTAGGGATTGGCAAAGGTTGAATCAATCCAGGTTGCTTCCCTCTATCAAACTTCGTCCTTTGGCATACCACACATTTAGAAACATACTCTTGTATGTTTGCTTTCATGGTAGGCCAATAGAAACATGTTTCAATCCCCTTTAGGGTAGACTAAATCCCTCTATGCCCTGCATAAGGAGGAACATGAGATTCATACATTACTTTCTCACGTAGTGAGCTAGTAACGCATAGTCTATTGCCATAGAGAAGATAATGGCATCTTGTAAAGTAAATGGTTCCTCTTTATTTCCTAGTGTAAGGGTTGAAATAACATCTCTAAAATCGGGATCAATAGAATGCTCATCTATCATAGAAGATAGATCATTGTGAGTTGCTATGGAAACCGCATTCACTCTCGGGCGTCTTGAGAGTGCATCAGCTACTTGATTATGCTTGCCAACAATGTGAGCAATATGAAAATGAAATTACGAAAGGAAATTTGCCCACCTCATTTGTTTGTTGGAGAGCTTGGTTCGCAAAATGAAAGGAGTCCCCAATAAATAGTGCTTCCATGAGTCTAAGGCATTTAGAACTGCCGCGGAGTTCATTTTCATATATGCCTAGAGATTGCTCAACAGGGTCGAGCCTTCGACTTTCATAGCCTATGGCGTGCCCTTCTTGGAGAAAAACAAATCCAAGGAAATCACCACAAGCATCACATTGGACCTCAAATGGCTTTGAGAGATCCGGTAGTGTAAGCACATGTTGAGAGATAAGCTTTTCGAAAGCATTGTTCTCCTTGGCAGACCATGTGTACCTAACGTTTTTCTTTGTTGGGTCATGTCCTGCAATTTGTGAGAACTTTTCTATGAAGCGTCTATAGTATGCGCACATACCTATAAAGCTTCTTAATTCATGAAGATTCCTTGGTTTAGGCCATTCTTTTATTACCTCTAACTTTGATGGATCCATTTGGATGCCATCTTGAGAGATAATGTGACCTAAATACTGAATCTCTTGTAATAAAATTTCACTTTTCTTTTGATTAACATAAAGTTTATTCTCTCTTAGAACTTTAAATATTACCTAGAGGCGTTGCTTGTGTTCATGTAATGAATTAGAGTAGATGATCATATCATCAAAGAACACTCCAATAAAGGTTCGGTGAGGGCTGAATAGCTTCTCAATCAAGCGGTTGAATGTGGTTGGTGCATTCGTCAAGCCAAAAGGCATGACAATGTATTCGTAAAGGGTCAAACGTAGTGCAAAATGTGGTCTTTACAATGTCTTGATCAACTATCCTTATTTGATGATAGCCACTTTTTAGGTCAATTCTACTGAAGTAGGTGGACCCTTGTAGCTTATCAAATAGGTCTTCTACCCGTGGAACGGGAAACTTATTCTTGATAGTGATCCTATTTAGTGCTCTATAGTCGACACACATACGATATGTGTCATCTTTCTTTTGCACTAGTAGCATAGGAGAACAAAATGGAGATGAGCTAGGCCTAACCATTCCCTTCTCAACTAACTCATGCACTTGCCGCATAATCTCCTCTTGTTGAGCTTGAGAAACTCTATAAGGAGGTTTGTTAGACGGTGAACTTCCTGGAAGAATTTCGATTGCATGGTCATCATTGCCTCGTTTAGGAGGTAGCTCACAAGGGATGTCGTCAATAAAGACATCTTGAAACCCCTTGAGAAAATTCGATAAGTCTAATTCCTTTTGATTGTGTATATTTTCTTTTGCTAAACCATTAGCTTCATTTTGAGAATCTTTAACAAAAATCATGTACACGGAAATAGAGCTCCTTATTGACTTGTTGAAAACTTGTATATGTACAATGGGTATAGTGTTATCCATTTCCTTAGCATCTATATACATATCTTTTTCCCTGAACTTAAAGGAAATGTGATCAAACCATGGTGCCCATAGGATTACATCCTCATGCTCGAGAGGAGAGATAAAGAAGTCCTCTTTGTCCACATAGCTTTGGATATGGAGCCTCAATTTCTCGATTAAGGGAGTGACTAAAGCTTCTTGTCCCTTGAAAGCACCATATGCGAGTAGGACATCTCCCATCTCGTAGGCTTGTATGCCTAGCTTGGTGGCGAACTCTATAGATATAAAATTGTGAGTAGAACTAGGGTCAAAGAGAATAAAAGCATCATGTTCTCTTACCTTTCCCCAAGCATGGCATAGAGGAGATCCTTTGTGGTGAATTTCCTCCTCTTGGATTTCGACCAAGGTAGATCTAGGAGGTTCATGGCGGGTGTTCTTTTGGGGACAAGCGCAGTACGCATGCCCTTGCTTGCCGCACTTGAAACAACAGTTATCCTTGCGTTAACTCTCAAGCTCTTCAGGAGAGAGTTTATTTTTGCCTTTGTAAACTCCCTTCTCTTTAGCTTTGTTGGAGTTGCCCTTAGGAGACTATTGTACATTGTCCTTCCCCTTAGGCTCATTGGAACCCTTGTTTTCCGTGGGCTTAGAATTTCTTTCAGCCACCGTTTGGAAATTGATTCGAGAGGCCACCATAGTATGGTGTATAACCGCCGATATGGTGCGTGGCCTTTGGGAGTTGACATACTGCACCATTTCTTCAGTTAAGCCCGCACAAAATTGTTGCTTTTGCTCTCCAGAATCCAACTTTTTGAAGACAGTGGCTTTGAGTTGTAGATCCCAAAACATGTCTACATATTTGGGAATGGATTCATAGGGAGAGAGCTTCAAGCTTTACCATTAGGTGAGTACTTTGTCTTTGGCATCGGTGGCCAAAAACTGCTTCATAATGGAAGCTCTTAAAGCTTTCCATGTTCGTGGAGCTTCACCGTTGGCCCATAGGCTAGACCACCATTTCTTGGTGGACTTTTGAAAGTGCATAGCTACATGGTGTAGCTTAGAGGACTCCGTGAAGCCCTCATCTCCAAACGCCGCATCAAATTGTTGGATAAAGGCCAAGACTTTGTCCATAGCACCAAAAGTGCCATCATAGGTAAGGAAAGAGATGCTATTCACTCCCTCTTTGAATTTGTTGAGCTTGGACGACCTCTTCCACATGGCATAGGATTTCCTATGGTCTCTTCTTTTTTATGGTTCAAAGGTTGCACCATCACTTTCTTCAGAAGATGAAGAATTTGAGGAAGATGGAGAAGAGGATCTTTCTCGCTCCTAGATCTTCTTTGTCTCCACCATCACTTTCATAAGAGGAAGAGTATGAAGAACATGGAGAAGAGGGTGTCCTCTTTCTTGCCTTTTTCTTCTCTTGATTTTTGTCATCCCTCTTTGAAGTATGGTGTGGAGAATTATGCGATGGTCTTCTCCATTTTGGAGGCGATGGAGAACGTTTAGCCCGCTGTATTGTGGAGCCATCTCCGTCGAGGGGGCAGGAGACTCACTTCTTTCTCGTTCCTTCGGTGGAGGCTCTTGGATTCTCCTTTGAGAAGGAGATGCGTCATCAAGGAGCAAATTTTTGAGCCCTTCATATGGATCCTCTTCTTCTTCCCGAATCGGAGAGAGGCCTCTTTTGGAAGTCTCGCAAGGAGGATTTCTAGGTGCTCTCTCGTCATGGTGGGGAGCTTGGAGAATCCCATGAGCACAAAGTTTCCATTGCACTTCACTTTGGAGGGATGGATTGCCCATGGCTTGTTGAAGCCTAGAAACAAGATAGTTAACAAGCATTGGGGCATCATTAGTAGCTTACTCATTAGCAAAATCAAAGTTATCAACATTAATTTCACTCTCTGTACTATTGTTAGCCATTCTAACAGCTTTAGGTGTAAACTTTTTAGGTGTACTTTGTCACTTCAAGCCCTAGTTGCTACTCCTCTTTACCCCTTTAGAAAAATCACTCAAGCTACTGTACCCGTGGCTCGAATACCATTAATTGCAAGGAATAGAAGAGAGGGTCATTCAACACCAAAACAGCACCGGCTCCTGTCAAGCTTCTAATAGCTCAATAGTTGTTAAGCCGTAGGCAAGCCCCATAGGAATCCACTATTAAGACCATAGCTCTTGAGGGTGATGCCCCGCTAACTGCACAAAGGTAGGCACACTACAAGGCTGAAAAATCCCTATTCTACTTACTCGCATGCAATTAATAATACCAACCATTTATGGCTAGCTTGAGGACCTCCCTTCTTGATCAAGAAAAATGAAACCTTGTGCTCTAATACCAATGTAACATTTAATAGTCTAGTAACTTGTGTGTAGCGGAAAATAGCATGAACATAGTGAGCATCTCATTAGAATAGCTTCCTAATGAGAATAACAAGAGTGCTTGGGTGGAGAGAGCAACAAAAGTATAACACCTAGTTAGATAGCATGAACAATGCTTCAAAAGACAGAGAAATTAAGCTATTGACAACAATTGAGGACCGGATTTGCATGGAGCCGTCCCCCTCTAAAAGGCTTTGTATTATGGTTTCTCCCATCAAGAGAGACATTTTACAATACAATTTTTTGTGTTCCCTCAATACTAGCTAGTGCAATGAAGATGGAAACTTCATGCACTAAGCAAAACACTTATCAAACACAACGTCAATTACCTCACGGTCTCAGACCCAATTCGAAGGTGTGAGCTAGCACGGTATGAGAGTAGATTGAGAGGAAGAAGGAGTATTCTTACGAGAAAGATGTACATCTCCTCACATAATCACTCATATTAGCATAGCTTAGCTTTGTAATTAGCATGCTAGAGGAGATGAGCATGCATTGAAGCTTGGCTCTTGGTTGGATTTGCATCACAAATCCAAGAGTTGTTGGTGTAGGCCTCCCTTCTCACAAGCTTGGAGTAGGTGGTAAGCTTTCCATTAAAGCTTGAGAAGGAGAGAGAGTCTTCTTTGCTTCACACATGAGATTGTGTGACTGTGTGTGTGATAATGCCTTGCAAAAATGAGCCCCCCTTCTCTCTCTTGGTCGACCCCTCTTACTATTTGCTCATCCTCACACCTCATTGGACCTCCCCACGCCTAGCCAATGGAAATTAAGCAGCATAAGTGATAGTCTTTTGACATGTGTCTCCCTTTTCCCTTTTGTGAGAGCTTTAGGTAATTACTTAATTCAACCAAACTCTCATTGGACCCCTTTGCCTCCTTGCCAATAGGAATCAAGCAAGACATTGGGATGTTGAATGCTCATTGGACCCCTTGGGAGACTGTTCAATAGTCTTCTAGACAGCTTAATTCTTATTGGTTCTTTTATTAAGTGTTTTTAAATATATAAACTAGATTTACTCTAGCTTAATTCTCATTGGTACACCTCCAAGGCCATCCAATAGGAATTGAGTACACCTTGTGGGTATCTGGGCTAGGGAGCTGACATGTGTCCCTCATTCCCTTTGTGTGTGTGTGTGTGTGTGTGTGTGTGTGTGTGAGAGAGAGAGAGAGAGAGAGAGTTTCTCTCTCATCTCCTACTTCTAGGGCTTGCCCTCTCCTATGCAGGGATGGCTGAAGACTTTTGGGACACACACAAGGCATCCAATTTTCCTGGGCTTTTGACCTTTGGACAAAACCTTTGAATTTTGGAACCTTAGCATTTTGGAAGTCTTAATGGGATGAACCTTATGGTCTTTTAAGCCCATTGGTGCACATTCCTCTTTTGCAGATGGCCCCCCTTTTGGATACCTACTGTGGCCGGTCTGCTAGCTTAACCAATATTCTAGGTTTTCCTCCCCTGACACTTCCCCATATTAAATGATCAATTTAACATGAGAAAATCATTTAGGATAAATAGATATTGATTATTATGACACTTAACCTCGTTTTTTCCTTGCCTTTTTAATCACGGCCGCTCGCCTTATGCTCGACGAGAGAGAAATATTTTATGCTTGCTTAGATCCGAGAATGAGAGAGGGTTTCTTCTCCCCTTGTTTTTCCGAGAGTGAGATCCAGAGAGAGCCTCTCCTTCCCTAGCTCAAGCCACCTTCATGCAACAGCTCTGAGATCCTCTCCTTCTCAAGCACGAGAGAGAGAGAGAGAGAGAGAGAGAGAGAGAGAGAGAGAGAGAGAGAGAGAGAGAGAGAGAGAGAGAGAGAGAGAGAGAGAGAGAGAGAGATGTCGAGCTTCCCAAACGAGAGCGAGAGAGAGAAATTCTCTGTCAAGTTTCCTACTCTTGCTCGAGAGCTTCTTTCCTTCGCTTGCTATATCTCCCCTTGCTTATGCTCGAGAGCCTTGCTTGCTTTTTTCCTTGGTCGTCCAAGCCCGCTCTCGAGTAAGATCCCTTATTTCTTTTGCCTCCTTCCTGCTTATGGCCGCGAGAAAGAGAGAGCCTCAAACTTCTTCTTCTCCCTCGCTTCACCTAGCTTCTTCTCTTCCTTATCGCTTCAAGGTCCACAGAGAGAGAGAGAGAGAGAGAGAGAGAGAGAGAGAGAGAGAGAGAGAGAGAGAGAGAGAGAGAGAGAGAGACCTTCTACAAAGAGAGAGAGAGCCTTCCTCCTTGCTCCGAGATCTCCCCCTTGTTTTCTAGGTCGTAAGAGAGCTCCCCCCTTTTTCTTGCTTGCCCCTCCTCCCTTTGTTACTTCAGCATGCTCCTCCCCTCGTCGTGTATCCCCTTATTTCTTCTCGTAACCCTTTGCATGCTCCAAAACAACCCCCCTAATAATAGCCTCCCCCTCCGTTAGCAAGGATGGCACCGTCGTTGCTAGGGAGCATAAGAATCGGCCCTTGGTGATGTGGCATTCAACGAACGGACCTGCTTCAAATGCGCCACAAGTGGCACCGAATGGCATCGCCTCTGCAAGCTGAGCATTTTTCGCTTCAAGCGTGCTCTCATCCCAGCTTTCCAGTGGACGCTACGTCCGCCTCAAGCCCTGTGCAACTCCTTGCTCGCCGCCACCACGCCCTTCAAGATGCAAGTATAAGTGATTGCATTTGGTGAAAGACCTTCCCTCACATTTGGTTAAAATAGCTCGGGGCTTCTAAACCGCAACTCTTTTTGGCATAATCCGCAATTAATGAGCTCCAAGAAACGGAAATTTTGGACTTTGAAGGCTCATCAAACTTAATGTACTTCCATACGAGCACCACCACTTGACATACGCATCAGCCAAGTCAATATCAAGCACTGCCAAAAAAAAGCACCAGATCCCTCCCGGCTAATAACCGTCGTCGATTTGAAATTTTTATACGTGTCCGTCCGGATTCTGTTTGTTCTGTCGTTACTTCCTATGGCCTTCATACGTTGCATAGAATGTAGACATCACTTGGCAAGGCTCCATAACCCTCAGTTGGCACACCAATCGAGGTGACCAAGCTAGTACGGAACCAGCCCCGGGTGAAATTTAAACCGCCCATATCTTGGCAACCGGAACTCCTATCCCTGATCTGAAAAGACCGACACCCTCCACAAATTGAGCACTTCAGGCCCATGCATTCAATTCATCTATGTCCCCTCAGTTGCAGTTGCCCAATCCGGTATGGATCTACAATTGACTCAAACTTAAAACTTCCATAACTTTTTGCACCGTAGCTCCAATCGACGAGCCGTAAAGACAGGCCGGTAGAGCACTTCAAGCACTGCAGTTCTAGATCATAAACTACCATCTATGCTGCCTTGAAGCATACTCTTTTTTAGCATCATTAAGGCATATTTTGGCCCTTTAAAGCCGCATCTAGCATACATTAACCGTAAACCTTGCATGTTACCAAGCCCTGATCACTAATCATTAGTCAGGTAAGCTTTAAATAAGCTCAATGTGCATTTTTTTGGCATCTTTCTTAGCATGGGAGCGGAGCTGCACGACAACGTGATAATGGCGCGACAGTGATTGCTTGTATGTGCTCACAGACGTCCTTTGCTCCAACAATTGCAAATTTGTAGCTGTGTTGCTGCTGCACATCAACGCTCTCGATTGCTTGAAGCGCCTTCACCACTTGCTCTGGGGAGCGATGACCGTCCTTTAAAATTTCCTCATGCAGCGCCTACAAGTCCAATGAGGGTGAAACACGCAGTGTTTCGTCCAAGTTGAACACCATGCCTTGCAAAAGAGCCCTTCACGCTCGCTTTCTCCTTCAATTGGCTACTCCCTCCTGTAATTGCTTTGCTCGTTTTCTCCTACTCACTTCGATTCTGCTCCACCGACCCCTTGTTGATTTTCCTTTATCTCTCCTCGTCAACTCTTCTTTGCTACACCGATATCTTGCTTAACCACCTTGTCTTCTTCGCTCGCCTCGCTCTTGCGTTGCAAAATCTCTACTTGTTTTTTTTTCTACTCATCGATAGAGCCAAAACTAGTAGCTCTTTCCCACTTTGCAAACGGTGCCTTCAAGGACCTGAGGGGCACTTTTTTTCCCTTTTGCTCAGTTCCACTTCTGCATCCTCAACCAGTGTTGTCTCTCCTCTTATCCTCCTCCTCTGGTCGCTGCCCATCATCAACCATCACATGGCACTACCCTCATCATCAATGAGTTGGAGAGGGAATATGACAAGTTCTTTTATCCAAGGGAGTTGCATGCCACAACACACCCTTATGTCTACTGTAGTGGCTCTATTGCGTTGTGCGCTGCTTTTTTGCACCCGACTCAACTTTTTGCTCATTGCTCGTTGACGTATTCTTTATTTAATCATGGCACTGCTGCTTGACATATTCTTGATTTAATCAGCACGATGTTGCTTTTGAAAGCAGGAACAAAACCGTTGGATTAAATTGGCAGTGGAGGATGGGGATTGAGCCAAGTGGGTTAACCCCCTAGCCTCGTTTGATAAAAGCTCTTTCGGCTCACCAAGTAAAAAAATCCAACACAATCATTGTTCGTTGCTTGATCTACCAGCTCTTTTTCACCTGTAGGGGACGCTACTCTTAGATGGCCTCTATAGCCAACGCTTCTCTGCTCGCTCCCTCAAACTACCCTAGTTACCGATTTTCCCCTCCAAAGAGAAACCTGCACCGCTCGCTATCTTTCTTCTCTAACTGCTCGTCACGATTTCCTCCAACCACCGTCTTCGCCAAAGGGAAAAAAAACCCTCAGCGTTGCTCATTCTCCTTTGTATCTCCAGTGACTTGATTAGGTCTCCCCAATCTTAGAAAAATAAAAATTCTCTCAAAACATATTAAGTGCATAAGTGGGGTGAGTTTAAAAAATGAAAAGACAAACGAAAGTGGAAAGTTAAAAGACACATGAAGGTGGAAAGTCTAAAGATCTTTTGTGTCCATATAAAGAGGTGTTTCTCCTCTCCTTTATTTTTCTTTTAGCATTTTCTTCTCTTCAAAGTGTCCTCTCCCTCTCTCTCTCTCTCAATGTTGCATCCTTCTTTTATAGCTAACATTGTTGCAGATCTACATGCTTCGTTATTGCCCATGGCTACGTGCTATAGTTTAGCGCATCATTTTTGCTATTGTTGAGGAAATCTTTGTATTAAGAATGCCTTTTAATTTTTTTGAAGCCATTAGGAATACCTTTTAAAGCTATTAGCCCATTGCATTCACAGATATAGACCAAATTGAGGATGTCCTTCTGAAAGCAAGACCTGTGGGTCATAGAAAGTGAGGTGCCCCTAATCTCAAATAAGATCTCCTTCCCTGTCGCTCTCTCTGCTCCTGCATATGAGCCGTCTCCAGCTTATGCCAGTGTCCCCTGCTCACCCTCCTACCAAGAAACACTAAAATGCTGCTTTCCACCTACATGCAACGTTATTATCCCCAAACTACTCGCGTGTTGTCTTTTTTTCATCCTTGCTACATGCCCCTTGCACTGGTGGCCCTTGTCAAAAGTCTCATCGCTCGGCCTGTTCACCAAATTAAAAGCTCGCCAGTACTTCCCCTCAATCCCCTCCTATGCTCGCCACCACACTATATAAATTGAGGGCTTTGTCCCTAGGCCGCTACTCGGTTCCACATTTGCAGAAAATCACTGAGAATCGACAATCTCCTCCAAATCCCCCCCCTAGTGATTTGTTGCTCCCCTTCAGCTTGTTAGATGGCGCTTTTCCTCTACTTTAACTGCTCGCTGCCAAACTTCTTCGTCTGATTATGCCGTCTCCTTCTAGCTCTCCTCATCTTCTTGCCAGAGGCCTGATGCTTTTCTTCACCGTCCTCCTCGCGTGCTAACCGCTCAGCACGCTTATCGTTATTTTATTCGCCACCACCCCCCTCCAATAAAATATAAAAGGAAAAATTACCAAAATACCCCTCTAATTTGAGGAAATTCCCAAAATACCCTTGTATCTATTTTGGTTGGATTGTTCAAGATTTTCTAATCTTCATTTGTTTTTGACGATTGAGATCCATTTTTGAGTGCTCAGCATGTAATTTTTCACCAGTTACCATCGCAAAAAGGCAATTATGTCTAAAAATAATGAAGCAATTCATCTCCAAAGCCTACGTAACCAACTCAAATTGTAGTTTTAGCATCTTGTACGATAGACAATCACTCTTCTTGTGAAGACCTACAAAAAAATTTATTTTGCAAGAAATTTACTCTCACAACCAGGGGTATTTTGGGAATTTTTAAAATTTGAGGGGTATTTTGGTAATTTTCCCAATATAAAAGCCAAAAAAATGTCATGGGGAGCTGTTCGACGTGCTTGCCATGCAATTCGGGTCAAAGCCAATGGCTGAGATCATGCCAAGCGGCCTCTTCTTGGCTCAAGAATCCGCAAAACCATCTTAGGCTCACCAAGTAAACATGGAGGATTTCCACCATCTTGCCATCACTATAAGCAGAAGAAGGAAATGACAAAGCTAGACCTCCTTTTCTAGAAGGTGTTGAAAGTCACACGGAATTAGCAAACCACAATTTTCACTTCATGTCTGAAATGGTGAGAAATCTCAAGAACATGGAAATTTCCTCTTACTCTACAAGCCATGCATCCTTTTCATCCTTGCAAGCCCTTAGTGCTCATATGTGGAGACATATGAGAAATTCTGGCTTCTTTACTTGGTGAGCCAAAGGTTGTTTGTTGCCTCTTTGATCCCACAAGCGGCCACGTGGCGTTATAAAAAAGGAAAACATAATGATCAGCAGTGCCAACAAAAGCAGGGCAATGAACAGAGGTTGCACGAAGGACTCAGAGCTGGATGCAGCATCCATCATGCATCTTGGTTGCTTTGGGACTGAGTACTTCACTAGGGTCTCTCCTGCCTTCATCTCCTTGACTCGATAGGAGGTTACCTTTGCCATGGTTCTCTTTCCCTTTAGCTATGACAAGTGGCACGATGAAAAGTATGCTCTAAATTATGAAAAGTATGCAATAAACTCTACACCATCTATGACGTACAATATAAACTTACCTCTGCTTCTCTTTAAGCTTAGTCAATATCCGATATCTTCTGTATTTATCTTCACTCTTGTTTTGTGTCTGCTCATAAAGAGACCATATATTCACAACAGTGGACATTTCGATTGCACAAGCACGACTCTAGCTCGACAACATTGCAAGGTCAGTTATTTGGGTCCAATTCCATATGCCTATATGTTTACTTGGCGCAACACATAAATGCTATGAGACAGGACACGACTTTTGTTTCTTATCATTTTTGGAGAGACCACATTGCCAACTCTTCACCATACTTTTGTATGGCACTTCTGCATGACGTACACGATTACCAGGTCGGTAGTGCATTTCAATTTTTATTGGATTGATGCTTTTTGTATTTTTTGAGTTTGATAATGCTTCCTTAAGTTTAGTTTAGCCACATGTTTTCCTTGCTAGTTCATGCTCAATCTCGATCATTGAATTTAGATATCAAATAGACACGCACTTCTTTTCTCACAGTTTGACAATTCAAGCTATGTATTACAGTACACAATGCACTCAACACATGTTTATTCTATTCCTAGGTGGTTGCTGTGAATCTACATGCGTCCTTGTTTGGCAATGCATCTTATATATTGCAGCATAACCATTTTGTAGCACAAAGACAACCCTTTGTCCTTGCGCTTTCCTCCTCAAGGGTTGTTTGATCGATAGCCAAGACTCCTTGCTTCCTCAGATTGTGACAAAGCGTATCTCTCTCTCTCTCTCTCTCTCTCTCTCTCTCTCTCTCTCTCTCTCTCTCTCTCTCTCTCTCTCTCTCTCTCTCTCTCTCTCTCTCTCTCTCTCTCAGGTTCAATGAGAAATAAGAGAAAATTGACGTGACACTTAATTTTGAGAATAAATACATTTGTAGCATCACAGGGATCTCTCTAAATTACCTTTACCTTTTTATTTTTTCTAGCTGGGTACTCCCCACTAGAACACAAAAAAGTCAAATTGATCATTTGATCCAAGATTACAAACATCAAAACATAGAAACCATGGTGTAAATCCCAACCCATATTACAAGTACTCAAGTGCAAGTTGATGATGATGATAGCATCACTGAAGACTTGTTGCATTTTTTTCTTAGCATATTCTTGGTACAATGATCTTGCAAGATTGTCCTGGTGTTTAGCACCTGAACCAAAGTCATTTGTCACTCCTCCTTGAACACCTCCTTCATCACCTTTGAGCTTGCTCAATTGCATCCTCTACAATTGTGGAACGAAGAGCTTGAATTTCTAACATAGATCTTGTTGCAGTTCTTTGGATTTCTTCAAGTGAGTTGCCAACTAGTAGGCTAGTTTTGGCCTCACGCACCCATTCCATGTCAAAAGCATCACCGTGCCATATTCAAATATTGTGTAGCACAAGACACACTACCACTAGATCAGGCATATGTTGTAGATCCATGTCACATCTCTTTAACAAGATGTGAAACCTTGCCTTTAGTATGCCAAATGCTCGCTCTACTAGCATTCTTGTGCTGGATTATATGAAAATTCAATGAAACTTCTCGCATGAAAAACCTCCCTTGCACCCTTTGAAGGACACCAACATAAATGGTCAAGCTGGATAAGCACAATCTCCCACCAAACAATAATTTCCAAGCTCACACCTTACACATTTCAGGGAGTCATGGATCGACCTTGCCTATGCAACATCATGCTTCCATATATATAGAACAATATGCTACCCAAGCTGCTACCACTGTTAACTACGACAAGAATGAATGGAAGCCTTTTCATCAAAGTAATACACATGGTTCTCCTTTGGCACAATGATTGGAATATGTGAACTATCAATGGCACCAACAACATATGGTATTCCTCGGTGCGAGCTTCAGATTCACTAGCCAACTTTTCAATGCGAGATGGAGAAGGTCAATGAATGTAGACATCTCTTAGATGTGATTTCGTGATGGCATTGCAAAAATCAAGGACTATTCCACAAGCCGTGCTCTTTGCACTCCCATTCAAGTTACCCAAGACTTACAACTATGTGTCAGAAGTTAATCTCAGCATAGCAATCGTCACACGAGTAGGAAGGTCGATGGTTTTGCCTATGTTAGTGACGCGCTTTGACATGATAGGGGCAACCTTTCTGAGTAAGACTTTAGAAGAAAGTCATTAATGAAATTTTGGGGCCAGGCATAAGCCCAAGCTTTCCTATGCGTGTGACCTCTTCTTCTACCGATGTTGATGTTGACCGATTTAGGAGGCTTTGGAGTCTTCTTCCCCTGATAACTCGCTCATGTTATTATTTTCTTGGGTGGTAGAGGAGGCATGGCTAGCACAGCTCACAAAGGCTCTATCATGGTAGTACTCATCTACCACATCATACCTTTTACTTATGTATTTTCTATCATTGCAAGATGTAGCGTTGTGTGCTTTATCCACCCTATATTGGCCAAGTACAAAGCCCAAGTTTTTACGGCATGCCTCAATATCTTTATCAAAGTCATGGTATGTGGAGTCCAATTGTGCAACAACTTCTGCCCATAAATTGACCCCTTGCTTTTGAGTATTGTTGAACTCCTTGTGCATACCTCCCCTCACATAAGTTGGTCAACCCAAAAGTCCTTCCATTGACGGATTTTTGGATGTTGTCCTTATCATATTTGAGCTCCATAATGGACTTCTTCTTGGACAACCTCGCCTTCTACGATGGAGCCATTGATGCAATCTCCACCCAAGTGTAAGGCTTTCTTCCTGGATGGTTTTGTACACACTTTAGTAAATTGATGAGAACAGGGGTTTGGGGTTGGGCACTCTCTACATGCGTAGGCTTATGGTACAAAGGTGGAGTACATGGTGAGGGGGGCTTGAATAAGAAATGAAAGAGGGTGATGGAGAAGCTAGCATGGCAGTGAAGCCATGTGAGGGCATCATCAAGGGGGTCAATGTCAAGGAATAGTAAGTGGGTAGGGAGAATACATTTTGGGATGCATTATCATCCATGTCCTTTTGGCTTTCTGAATGTTGAGATGGGTCCATGATTCCTACATATGCATATAGTTCAAAACAATATCTAGTTTCGATTGTGTGTGTGTGTGTGTGTGTGTGTGTGTGTGAGAGAGAGAGAGAGAGAGAGAGAGAGAGAGAGATTGATTGACAAATTTGACCTTAATGAATAGTAATTTGTAGATTGGGACATCCCTAGAGAGAGAGTGTCATAAAATCTAATATCTAACTAACTCAAATAATTTTATCACATTAAACTGATCATTTAATGTGGAAGCATAAACAGCAACAAAAGTTAGAATATAGACATGTGCTTATGGATCTATCTCAGCACGAGACCAAAGTCAATGGGTCCAAATGAGAGATGGTCTATCAAAGAGAAATGCTAGCTAATGGAGTTTGAAAGACCTTAGGGTTAGCTTCATTAAATACCTCCAAAGGTTAGTGTTAAAAGTCCTTAGACCTAGAACCCGGCCCAAGCTTGAGGTGCTTGTTGTGCTTGTTAACTAAGGTGCTTGAGGGGCTTGTAATGTTCCAAAGTCAACATGATCCCTACAAAGGAGGGGGCAAGCCCTAAAGCTAGGGGCATGAGAGAGAATACACACACACACACACACACACACGGGCAAGGCAAGCCCAAGACTCAAGAGGTAATAAAGACACATATCAAGCGCCTACACATGTTGCCCTCATGTAGTGCCTAAAGCCTATTGGTTGACCTTAAAGGGGTCCAATGAAAATTTTGTTTATTTTATTAATTATTTAAAGCATTATTCAAGCCCTCTCACTTAAAGGGGTATGAAGGACACTTGTCATAATGCTACCCTTGTTGCTTGATATTCACAAAGCATGTGATTGGCCACGCTTGAGGAGGTCCAATCACCATCAAGGTAGAGCTAGATTGACCCAAGCAAGGAGGGGGTGTGCTTTCCCATATACCCTCTTTCATTCACTCTCTCACACACACACTCATTCTCATAGTGTGTTCTGTAAGAACACCATCTCCTTCTCCAAGCTTGAGAAGTGGAGATCCTACACAACAACTCTTGGCTATGGAATGCAAATCCAACCAAGACCCATGATCCAAAGTACATGCTTGCCATCTCCATTAATATGCTAGTATGCTATGCTAAGCAACAAGATTAATATCAAGTGAGGAGTCTATGTCTTTCTCGTATATTACTTCTTCTTCCTCTTCCCCACCCTCATTCCCTGCTAGCTCTCTCCACCTATGAATGTGTTTGAGGTCTTGGGATTGAGGCCAGGGACAAGTTAATGCTTTCAATAGATTAAGTTAAGGGCATAGTCTTGGTGCATGAAGTTTTCCATCTTCATTGCACCAACGAGGTCTCAAGGAACACAAATCTTATATTGTACCAAGTCTCTCTACATGGGAGAATCTATAATACAAAAGCCTTTTGGAGGGTGGACCAGCCCCAAGTAAATCCGGTACTCAACTGTTGTCAATTTCTCTAATCCTCTCTCTCTCTCTCTCTCTCTCTCTCTCTCTCTCTCTCTCTTACAAGTATTTTTCATGCCAAGCTAATTAGGTGCAATGGTCATTTTGCTAATTTTAATTAAGTACTCTTCTTAAGCTCCTTAAAGAATTCTCTTAAAGGAAATGTTCACTATGGTTATCTAAATTCCGGTACGATCCATGTCATAGGAATAATTCACATTGGTATCAGAGCTATTAATTTCTCTTTTCTTACTTAAGAAGAGAGGTCCTTAAGTTGTCCATGAAAGGTTGGGCTTGTTGCAAGACGGTAAATGGGACAGGGACCTATTATCTTGGTTGAAAAGGACTTAGTTTGAGGTACACCGTTGGGAACTATAGACTTAATAATGGAGTCTCTCGAGACTACTAGCAAGCTCAACTGAAACCATAATCAACTGGGTAATGTTAGACCCTCTCCACTACTCTTTGCAATCAACAATCTCTAAATCACGAGTGTGGCTGCTTGAGAGCTAATTTTCAAAGTTAAAGAAGAGTAGAAACTAAGGTTTTTGAGGGTACCAAGGCACCAAGTAGCATATACATAAGTTTAGTTAACGTGGCTGAAAATAATAAAGACAGTAGAATGAATATTGACAACATTGATTTTGCACATGAAGGTGCTATTGATAATGCCCCAATGTTTGTGAACTATCTTGTTACTAGGTTGCAACAAGCTATGGGCAACCCTGCCTTGCAAGCCAAAGTTACCCAACTTCGTGCTTATGGGATTTCCCTACCTCTCCAAGAAGAGAGAGAGCTTAGGAAGCCTCTTGTTGATACTTTCAAAAGAAGATTCTCTCCGATAAGAGAAGAGGAGGAATCCAATGAGTTAAAAAAAAGTGAATCTCCGAATTCCTCTGAAGAAGATGGCGGTCTCGACGATCCACAACTCCTTCCAAGAGGAAAAGACCATCCTATAATCCTTCTCCTTGTCACTCCAAAAGGGAAGAGAGGAAACAAAGGAAGAAAAAGGCAAGAAGGAGGTCACCCTTTACTCCTTCTTCTTCACCTTCCTCCTCTTCCGACGAAAGAAGCGGTTTTTCTCCTAGAGAATACAAGAGGAGAGGACATCGCAAATCCTACCCTACTTGGAAAAGGTCCCAAAATCTTAAGAAGTTCAAAGAGGGAGGAAAGAGTATCCCTTTTCTCACCTATGATGGCACCTTTGGTGCTACTGACAAAGTATTGGCCTTCATCCATCAATTCGAGGGCTTCACAGAGTCCTCCAAGCTACACCATGTAGCTATGCACTTTCAAAAATATGCTTGTCAATGGTGGGCTAGTCTCCGCAGGAATGGCAAAGCCCCTAGGACATGGAAAACTCTACGAGTTTCCATAATGAAGCAATTCCTTGCAAGCAATGCCAGGGACAAAGTGCATGGGGAAGCTTGAATCTACTCTCCCACTAGTCTATCCAGAAATATGTAGACAAGATTTGGCATTTAGATCTCAAAGCTACAGTCTTTCAAAAGATAGACTTTGGCGAGAAAAAGCAAAAATTTTGTACAAGATTACCTAAAGAAATGGTCGAGTATGTCAATTCACAACGGCCTGGTTCTATCACCAAAGTCATCCACCACACTATGGTTGCTTTTCGTATTAATTTCCAACAAGGGGCTAAAAGGAATGCCAAACCCATGGAAAACAAAGATCGAAATGATTTGCGAGGGAAAAACAATACTCAAAGTTCTTTTCAGGAAATTCCAACAACAACAACAGCAACAAGAGCAAGGAGAAAGGAGTTTATAAAGGTAAAAACAAACTCTCTCCTAAAGAGCTAGAGGTTTTTCCTAAATATCACAAATGATTTAAGTCTGGGGAGCAAGGACATGGGTACCATTCTTTCCCTAAAATAAATGCCCGCAATGAGACACCGAGAGCTTCCACAATTGAAGCTTCAAAAGAGGATGCTCATTGCAAAGGATCATACCTTTCTCCAACATGAGGATGTTATGCGAGGGGCACCATGGTTCAACCACATGGCTACCAACATGAAGTTCCTTGAAAGAAGAATCTACTTCACCTATAGGGAAAAGAGCATGTATATAGATGCTAATGAGCCCAGTTGTACTATACCACTTGTAAATTCTCTTGCTTTTGATAAGTCAATGAAAAGCTTGGTGTCCTAGTACATAATTTTTGTGAAAGAGTCTCTAAATGATGCTAATGTTTTAACAAAACAAAGTGGTAGAAATCAAGAAGAATTAGACTTGTCTAATTTTCTAAATGGATTCCAAGATGTATTTATCAATAACATCCTATGGATTTACCTCCAAAACAAGGGGATGATGACCATAAGATAGAGCTTCTACTTGGGAGCTCACCACCTAATAAACCTCCTTATAGAGTTTCTTGAGATCAACAAGAGGAGAATATGAGGCAAGTGCATGAGCTAGTAGACAAGGGGATGGTGAGGCCTAGCTCCTGTCCCTTTTGTTCTCTAGTCCTTTTAGTTCAAAAGAAAGATGGCACATACCACATGTCTGTGGACTATCGAGCACTAAATTGTATCACTATCAAAACTAGATTTCTCATACCGGGGATAGAATATCTATTTGATAAGGTACAAGGTTAGACCTACTTCAGTAGGGTTGACCTTAAAAGTGGCTTTCATCAAATCAAAGAAGGATAGCGAATGAAGATATCGTAAAGACCGCGTTCCGTACAACGTTTGGTCTTTTATGAATATTTGGTCATGCCTTTGGTTTAACGAATGCTCCAACCACGTTCAACCGCGTAATGGAGAAAATCTTTAGACCCTACCGCAAGTGTGTTCTTCAACAACATTATCATCTACTCCAAATATTTTGAGGAGCATAAGCAGCACCTCCATGTAGTTTTTCAAGCTATGAGGGAGAATAAACTTTTAATTAACTAAAATAAGAGTGAGTTTTTCCTCCAAGAGATTCAATACCTAGGTCATATTATCTCTCAAGATGGTATCCGTATGGATCCAACCAAGCTTGAGGTAATAAAAGGATGGCCTAATCCAAGGAATCTACATGAGCTACAAAGATTTATTGGTATGTGTGCATACTATAGACGCTTCATAGATAAATTCTTCCAAATAACAAGACCACTACATGACTTGACCAAGAAACATGTTAAGTACTTATGGACTCCTAAAGAGAAAAGTGATTTTGAGAAGCTTAAAGAAAAGCTTACCTCTTAACCCGTACTTACACTACCGTATCTCTCAAAACCATTTGAGGTCCAATGTGATGCTTGTGGAGATTTCCTTGGAGCAGTTTTGCTTCAAGAAGGGCATGCCATAGCATATGAGAGTCGAAGAATCAATTTTGATGAGTGAGTATTGGGCATCTACAAGAAGGAGCTACTAGCTGTCCTACATGCCCTCAACACTTGGAAGCACTATCTATTGGGGACTCCATTCATCTTACAACGAACCACCAAAGTCAAGTACTTCATGATGCAAACCAAGCTCTCTGACAAACAAATGGGGTGGGAAAATTTTCTTTCGCAATTCAATTTTCATATTTCTCATATTGCTAGTAAGCATAATCAAGTGGCCAATGCAGTATCACGATGACCAAGGCCAAATGTGGTGTCAATAGCAGCTCACAATGATCTATCTTCCATGATAGATGAGTATGCTATTGACCCTAATTTTAAATACATAATTTCAGCCCTTGCCTAAGGGAAGAAAGAGGAACCATTCACCTTGCATGATGGTTATCTTCTCCAAAGAAACAGGCTATGTGTTACTTAGTCCCTTCGTGAGAAAGTCATGTATGAATCCCATGCTCCTCCTTATGCGGGGCATAGAGGAATTCAACCTACTCTTCAAGAAGTACAAACATATTTTTATTGGCCCACCATGAAAGTGGACATACAAGAGTATGTTTCAAAATGTGTGGTATGCCAAAAGACCAAGTATGATAGAGGGAAGCCACCTAGATTACTTCAGCCATTACCAATCTCTAATTTTCCATGGGAGAGTATATCCATGGATTTTATCTTTGGATTACCAAAGTCTATCCATGGGAATACGGGAATATGGACAATAGTTGACAGGTTTAGCAAGCAGGCATACTTTATTCCTATCAAAAAGACTATTAAGGCTCATATTTTCAAACACCATGGATTGCCAACATCCATCGTGTCATATAGAGATCCTAGAATGACCAGTAATTTCTCAAAAGGGCTCTTAAAATCTAGTACAAGGTTGAATTTCTCTTTGGCCTATCACCCACGAACGGATGGCCAAAGTGAGATAGCTAACCTTACAATTCTTGATCTACTAAAGACTTATGTTACAGAAGTAGATCAATGCTCACAATGGGAGAAGTATCTACCACTTGTCATAAAATCTAATATCTAACCAACGCAAATGATTTTCTCATATTAAACTGATCATTTAATGTGGGAGAATAAACTGGAACAAGGGTTAGAATATAGACTTGTGCTTATGGATCTATCTCAACACACGGGGCCAGTGGTAAAGGGGTCCAAAGAAGAGATGGTTTGTCAAAGAGCAAGGCTAGCTAATGGAGCTTAAAGACCTCGGGGTTAGCTTCATTAAATACCTCCAAAGGTTAGCATAAAAAGGCCTTTGACCTAGACCTTAGGCAAGCTAGGGCTCCCCTAGGGCTGTGCTTGAGGTGGGAACTTGGCCCAAGCTTGAGGTGCTTGCCGTGCTTTGCTGACTAAGGTGCTTGAGGTGCTTAATGACTAAGGTGATAAGGTGCTCCATGACTAAGGTGCTTGAGGGGCTTGAGGTGTTTCACAAATTCAACATTATCTATACTCAAGGGGGGGTAAGCCCTCATTGTAGGAGCTAGAGAGAGAAAACACACACCCTCACACAAGGCAAGCTTGGTCTAAAGAGGCATCTAGGACACTTGTCAAGTTCCTCTTAATGTTTCCCTCATGGTGTGCCTAAAGCCTATTGGTTGGACTCCCAAGGGGTCCAATGATAATTTAGCTAATTTAATTAACTATGTATGCATTTATCAAGTCCTATCTCTCAAAGGAGAAAGGGGGACACTTGTCCCAAGGTTAGCAGGCTTGCTTGATATCCCATATGCACTCTGCATGTGATTGGCCAGGCTTGCAGGGGTCCAATGAGCTTCCATCTTGAGCTAAACCAAAGCAATGAGGGGGCTAGATTGGGGGGTATATTCTCCCACACACACACACACACTCATTTAATGAGATGCAAAGTGCAAGAGCTCCATCTCCTTCTCCAAGATTGTAGAGAAGTTGAGAGCTTACACCAACACTCTTGTCTATGGAATGCAAATCCAACCAAGAGCCATGATTCAATGCTTAAGCTTGCCATCTTCTCCATCTTCATTAATATGCTATTATGTATGCTAAGCAAGAAGAGCGATGATAAGTGAGGAGCAATTTCTTTCTCCTATGAATGTTTCTTTTTCCTCTTCCCTATCCTCATTCCCCGCTAGCTCTCTCCACCTTTGAAGGTGTTTGAGGCCTTGGGACTGAGGCCGGGGATGGTTAATGCTTTTTTACAAAGTCTATATTATGCTAGTGATGCATGAAGCTTTCCATCTTCATTGCATCACCTAGGTCACAAGGAACACAAAGATTGTATTGTACCAAGTCTCTCTTGATGGGAGAATCTATAATAAAAAAGGCTATTAGAGGGGGGGCCGGCTTCACATAAATCCGGTCCTCAACTATTGTCATGTTCTCTAAACTCTCTCTCTTGCAAAAGTATTATCCATGCCAAGTTAATTAAGTATTACGGTTATGTTGCTATCGCTAATTAAGTTCACCTTCTATGTTCTCAAAGTAGTCTCACAAAAATACTCGCTCTAATTCTCCTAATTCCGTTATTCCCAAAGTTCATAGGCCATTTCCATTTCATTGGTATCAGAGCTATTGGTTTCTCTTTTCTTTCTTAAGAAGAGAGGTCCTTAAGTTTTCCATAAAAGGTTGGGCATGTTCATTTTGCAATAGGGTAAGTGGGATAGGGATCTATTATATTGGTTGAGAAGGACTTAGTTCGAGGTACACCATTGGGAACTATAGTCTTCATAATGGAGCCTCTCAGGGCTTGCCTTTGGCTTAACCATTATTGAGCTATGAGCAAGCTCAATAGGAACCATAATCAACCGAGCAATGTTAGACCCTCTCCACTAGTCTTTGCAATCTACAGTGTCTAAACCATGGGTTTCCCTGCTTGAGAACTAATTTTCAAAGGTAAAGAAGAGTATAGCGGCTAAGGTTTTTAAGGGTACCGAAGCACAAAGTAATTTATACATAAGTTTAATTAGCATGGTTGACAATAACCAAGAGATTAGAATGAATATTGATAACTTTGATTCTCTACATGAAGGTTCTAATGATGATGCCCCCATGTTTGTTAAGTATCTTGTTACTAGGTTGCATCAAGCTATGGGCAACCCAGCCAAAGTTACCCAACAACTTCGTGCTTATGGGATTTCCTTTCCTCTCCAAAAGGAGAGAGAGATTAGGAGGCCTGGGGGGGGCCTCTTGATGAGACTCCCACAAAAAGACTCTCTCCCATAAGAGAGGAGGAATCCAAATAATGAGAAAGAAGAAAATCCCTAAGTTCCTCTGAAGATGTGGCTCCACGAAGGCGGTCTAGACGATCACCAACTCCTCCCAAGAGGAAACTGTCAACTCATAGTCCTTCTCCTCATCACTTGTAAAGGGAAGAGAGGAAACAAAGGAAGAAAAGGGTCAGAAAGAGGTCACCCTCTTCTCCTTCTTCTTCAACTTCCTCCTCTTCCGAAGAAAGCAATAGCTATTCTCCTAGAGAATACAAAAGGAGAGGACATTGCAAATCTTACCCTGCTTAGCGAAGGTCCCAAAAGCTCAAGAAGTTATAAGAGGGAGGAAAGAGTATCTCTTTTGTCACCTATGATGGCACCTTTGGTGCTCCTGACAAAGTATTAGCCTTCATCCAGCAATTTGATGAGGCCTTTGGAGACGAGGGCTTCACGAAGTCCTCTAAGCTATGCCATGTAGCTATGCACTTCCAGAAATCTTCTTGTCAATGGTGGGCAATGGAGAAGCCCCAAAGACATGGAAAACTCTACGAGTTTCCATCATGAAGCAATTCCTTGCAAGTGATGCAAAGGAAAAATGCTTACCAAATGGTGGAGTTTGAAGCTTCTCTCCCATGAGTCTATCCACAAACATGTGGACAAGTTTTGGGGCTTACATCTCAAGGCTACTATTTTTCAAAAGATAGAATTCACCGAGAAAAGTATATCTTTCTATGCGGGATTACCTGAAGAGATGGCCGAGTATGGAAACTCCCAACGTCTTGGTTCTATCACCAAAGTAATCCACCACAATATGGTTGCTTCACGCATCAATTTCAACCAAGGGGCTCGAGGGGTTCACTATGTGTAAAACTACCATATCACATGCGTTCAAGACATGTTTGTAAAACCCTTTATCTGTGAATTTTGTTAAGAATATAATGTACCCTTTTCTTTTAAAATCTGTAAGTTTTTTTCAATTTTGAAAAAATAATGCCCTTATGTATATATATTTGTGTAAGTTTCAAGAACTTTAAATACCCTTTTGTTGAACTCACGTGATAGGGTACATTTTTATTAGGTGACCTGCACGGGACAAGGGGCTAGAAGAAATTTCAAGTGTAACATTTAATGGCCTAGTAACTTGTGTGTAGCGGAAAATAGCATGAACACAGTGAGCATTTCATTAGAATAGATTCTAATGAGAATAACAAGAGTGCTTGGGTGGAGAGAGCAACAAAAAGTATAACACCTAGTTAGATAGCATGAACAATACTTCAAAAGAGAGAGAAATTAAGCTATTGACAACAGTTGAGGACCGGATTTACATGGAGCGGGTCCCTCCTCCAAAAGTCTTTGTATAATGGTTTCTCCCATCAAGAGAAACATTTTACAATACAATCCTTTGTGTTCCTTCAATACTAGCTAGTGCAATGAAGATGGAAACTTCAAGCACTAAGAAAAATACTTATTAAACACAACATCAATTCCCTCACGGTGTTAGACCCAAGACCTCACACATCTTTGAAGATGGTGAGAGCTAGTGGGGTATGAGAGTAGATTGAGAGGAAGTAGTCTTACGAGAAAGATGTACATCTCCTCACATAATCACTCATATTAGTATAGATTAGCTTAGTAATAAGCATGGTAGAGGATATGAGCATGCATCGAAGCTTGGCTCTTGGTTGGATTTGCATCACAAAGCCAAGAGTTGTTGGTGTAGGCCTCCCTTCTTACAAGCTTGGAGTAGGTGATAAGCATTCCATTAAATCTTGAGAAGGAGAGAGAGAGTCTTCTGGCTTCACACATGAGTTTGTGAGAGTGTGTGTGGATAATTCGTTGAGAAAATCAGGCCCCTCTCTCTCTTGGTCGACCCCTCTTGCTATTTTCTCATGCTGCAACCCTATTGGCCCTTTCCAGGCTTAGCCAATGAGTATTAAGAAGCATAAGTGATAGCCTTCTGACATGTGTCCCCCTTTCCCCTTTTGTAAGAGATTTAGGTAATTAATAAATGCAACTAAACTCTCATTGGACCCCTTTGCCTCCTGGCCAATAGGAACCAGGCAAGCCATTGGGTTGATGAATGCTCATTGGACCCCTTGGGAGACTATCCAATAATCTTCTAAAGAGCTTAATTTTTATTGGTTCTTTTATTAAGTGTTTTAAATTAATTAAACTAGATTTACTCTAGCCTAATTCTCATTGGTCCACCTCCATGGCCATCGAATAGGATTTGAGTACACCTTGTGGGCATCTGGGCTAGGGAGCTGACATGTGTCCCTCTTTCCCCTTCTGTAAAGGAATCTTGTGAGTGAGTGTGTGTGTGTGTGTGTGTATGTGTGTGTGTGTGTGTGTGTGTGTGTGTGTGTGTGTGTGTGTGTGTGTGTGTGTGTGTGTGTGTGTGTGTGTGTGTGTGTGTGTGTGTGTGTGTGTGTGTTTCTCTCTCATCCGCTACTTCTAGGGCTTGCCCCCTCCTATGTAGGAATTGTGAAGAATTTTTGGGACACACACAAAGCATCCAATTTCCCTAGTGGTTGACCTTTGGACACAAACTTTGAACTTTGGAACCTTTGCATTTTTGGAAGTCTTAATGGGCTGAACCTTAGGGTCTTTTAAGCCCATTGTTTCACATTGCTCTTTTGCAGATGGCCCCCCCTTTGGATCCCTATTTTCTCTCTTTTGGATCCCTACTGTGGCCGGCGGTCTGCCAACTTAACCAATATTCTAGCTTTTTCTCCCTTGGTACTTCCCCATATTAAATGATCAGTTTAAAATGAGAAAATCATTAGGAGAATTAGATATTAGTTATTATGACATTACCTCTTTCTTGAAATCATTGTCGTCCTTGACTATGTGGTAGAGAAGATAAAACATATTCATTAGTCCTTTTCCTAGCGGGTAGAGGATCCCTATGTTACCCTATGACATCATTCCAAAATGGATGACTAGCCCATTTGGTGCTTGAGAGCCTAAGCTACCACAAGCATGTGTGCACATTAGTCCTATCAGTCTTCCATAGTAGAGTGACAAGCTCTACTTGGTGTTCGGGAGACGTCGTCTCTGCAAACTTGATCTAAGCATGCATACTACTTCATTTTTGTGCACAATAAACAAAAAGAGAGTCTTATAATGTTACCATGTACATGTGGTAGTGATGTGTGTGAACACACTAGGACCGCTGGGGAATTTTTTCCCTCTTTAGGAGGTTTTTTCCCCCGAGCATTGTATATACGCCCATCACTCTAGGGCTATCTATCTTTCCATTCCACACTAAGTAACACACTCTCTATTGTGTGCCTTGAGCTTCCTTCGTCTTCTCCAAGCTGTGTGAGTTTCTCTGCAACCCTAATTCCAACAATTGGTATCAGAGCAGGTTACATCCTCCCGGGCTTAGTCGCCAGCTGCTCCAGCACACGCCTCCTCACTTTCTCCGATTTCAATGAGCTTTGGCAAGCGTTCGCAGGTATGCTCAGATTTTTGATTCGGGCTCATTTCGGCCTCCGTTTCCACTACAGGCAAGTCTGCAAAGGCAATTTTGTCATTTTGTGCCGAATTTCTGTCATTGCAAATTTCTGCATAACAGGTGCCTTACACTCTTCTACGGTTTGTGCTCTATAGCACGTGTTGTTCCCGCTCCGTTTCTCCTATTCTTGTTAAAATTAGGGTTGCAGAGAAACACACACAACTTGGAGAAGATGAAGGAAGCTCAAGGCACACAATAGAGAGTGTGTTACTTAGTGTGCAATGGAACAATAGATAGCCCTAGAGTGATGGGTGTATATACAATGCACGGGGGAAAAAACCTCCTAAAGAGGGAAAAAATGCCCCAGCGGTCCTAGTGTGTTCACACACATCACTACCACATGTATATGGTAACAAATCCCCCATGGAGTGATGCGGTGAACGAGAGCTGGCACATGAGTAAAGGGAAGTGCCATGCCCTGAGGACAGGATCAGTCCACAAAGGGGAGTAAGCCCAAAGCTTTGTGGAAAGCTTCAAGCTTCTCACGAGACAATGCCTTTGTGAAAAGATCTACAAGGTTGTCCTGTGTTGGCACATAAGCCAAGCTGATCTCTCCTGCTAAGAGCCTCTCCCTGACATAGTGGTAATGCACCTCAATGTGCTTTGTACGAGCATGAAAAATTGGGTTCCTTGCAACTGCCAATGCGCTCTGACTGTCAGTGTAGATAGTGTTGGCAGTGTCCTATCCAACACCCAAATCAGCCATGAGGCGTCTGAGCCATACACACTCAACCGTAGCTCTGAAGAATGCCCTGTACTCACCCTCACAACTCGAAGTGGCCACAGTAGGTTGCTTCTTGCTCAACCATGATATACATGAACTGCCAAGCATGAAACAAAAACCACTTGTGGACACTCGCGTGTCAAAAAAACCAGCCCAATCTGAGTCCGAAAAAGCATGTAAGTCTGGCGGCAATGATCACCCCTTGGGATACAACAAGCCAAGATGTAAAGTGCCACTAAGGTAGCGGAAAATCCTCTTGATAGCGTGCCAATGCTTAGACCCTGGGCTATGCATAAATCTGCTGACCTGTGAGACTGCAAACTGAATATCCGGCCTCGTGCATACATAAATGAGGCAGCCAACAGCAGTTTGGTAAAGAGTGACATCAGCGGGATCACCAGCATCATGTAGACTAAACTTCAAACCTGTTTCCATGGGAGTGGCAATAGGTTTGCAATCCTCAAGTCCAAACTTAAATAGCAATGTCTCTATGTAACTTTTCTGACACAAGGCAATACCACCATCACACTGCTTAAACTGTATACCCAAATAATGATGCAACAGCCCCAAATCTTTCATCTTGAAAGTAGCATTCAAATCAGCCTTAAATTCAGCAATATGTCTCTCATTGGGTCCAGTGATCAGCAAATCATCAACATAAAGAACCACAATGAGAAGTACATCACCCTCACGCTTTACATACAATGTGCTTTCTGTTGGACTGTTACGAAAGCCTTGTTTGACCAAATGAGTGTCAGCTTTCTCATACCAAGCACGAGGAGATTTCTTCAACCCATACAAAGCCTTGTTACATTTGCACACTTTGTCCTCTTGTCCTTTTATGACAAAACCGCGAGGCTGCGTTACATAAACTTCCTCAAATATGTCACCATTCAAGAAAGCAGTAACAATGTTTGATTGATGTACATCCCAACCAAAATGAGCTGCCAATGCACATAGAAAACGCACAGTAGTCATATGACAAGTGGGAGCAAAAGTCTCTTCATAATCTATGCCTTTTTGCTGTGCATAACCCTTTGCAACAAGTCGAGCCTTATGGCGATCGATCTCACCATCCGGCTTGCGTTTCAACTTGTAAACCCACTTCGTACAAATGGCCTTTTTTCCAGGAGGCAAATCACATAAAGTCCATGTGTCATTCTCTATAAGTGCATCATATTCTGATTGCATGGCAGCCATCCAATTTTCTGAATTTTGTGCTTCATCAAAATTCAAAGGCTCCTCAACATCATGTAAGCTAGACACAGCCAAAGCATAACAATCTGATGCATAAGATGCATGGCGAGAGCCTGAACGAGTACAACTAGACAAAGGTGCATCCAATTTACTGTCATGCAAAGTGTGCACCAGCCATTTTGGCATACCTCTAGCGTGCTCATTTTCAGCCCTTTCCACATCAAGTACATCATGTACATCTACATCAGTAATAGGCTATCTAGAACATTTTCAGAAACCCCCATAGGCTGTACATTTGCCTCATTGGAACTTACATTTGTATTTCCACCACTGAAAAGAGGCAACAAAGTGTCATAAATGTCCTGTGAGCTTACATTACTGTCTCTAGTACATGATAGCAAGGGCTGAACAGAATCTTCCACAAACACTACATCCCGAGAAACCAGAATACGTTTTGTTTGCGGATGATACAACCTGTAACCTTTGCTTTCAGCACTATAACCAAAAAAAATACATTTGACAGCCTTAGCATCCAATTTTCTGCGCTGCACTTGTGGCACCAAAGCATATGCCAAACAGCCAAAAACACGCATGTGCTCAGTAGAAGGCTTTCTATCATGCCATGCTTCATATGGAGTAATAGACTGCAAAGCTTTCGTAGGACACCTGTTAAGTACATAAGTGGCACACATAATGGCCTCAAGCCAAAACGAATGCGGCAAAGCTTGACTTTTGACCATACATCGTTCCATTTCCATCAGTGAGCTCTTTTTCCTCTCAGCAACACCATTTTGCTGAGGTGTATAAGGCACTGTACATTGGTTTTTTATCCCATGACTAGCCAGAAATGCATTCAATTCATGAGACATATACTCCCCCCCTCAATCAGAATGGAGGGTGCCCATAGTACATTTCGAGACATTTTCAGCCATAGCCAGAAATTGTTTGAAGCACATAAAAACTTCGGACTTTGCTTTAAGTGGAAATACCCATGCATGCCTAGAGTAATCATCAATGAAAGTCACGAAGTACAGGTAATTGCCCAAGGACGAAGTTTGCATGGGCCCACAAACATTACTATGCACAAGCTGCAACCTGCATGTGGCCCGGACTGAACCATCCTTTGGAAACTTAGAACGCTGCATCTTACCCAAAATACAGCCTTCACAAACATGTTTGACAGGTGCTTCAAGAGGTGGCAAAGAAGCAACCATATCAGATTTCTGCAAACGCAGCAAACTGGCAAAATTCAGATAACCAAAACGTGCATGCCAAAGTTTTGCATCTGAAATAGCCCTTGAATCTGCAACAGTATTTGCAAAATTGTGTCCACACTTGTCATACAAAGTGAGCTTATACAGCCCACGGCACAAAAGCCCAGATGCAACAATTTCATCACCAAAATTGAGATCACGAACTGTACATTTGTCATCCACACAAATTTGACTACAAGTCCAAGCCTAGCAAGTGCGGATACAGACAAGAGATTCTTCTTGATCCCAGGTACATAAAGTGCATCAACAAGTATGCAGGAACTGCCATTAGCAGCAGTGAGCACAATCTTTCCAACTCCCTGAACTTGATAAGAGGCGTTGTTGGCACAAGTGATTGAATTCCCATGAGGGACAGACTCAAGAGAGGTAAACAATTCACAATGTGAGGTAATGTGCTTTGTTGCACCACTGTCGAAATACCACACATGTGAATCTGCAGCAACTGACAAGCATGCATCATGGACAGCAGGATTGTAAGTGCACTCTGCGCTAAAAGCCCATTCTGCATCAACATCAGCAACACAGTCTCCTTTCACAGAAGACTCAACAATGGCTGCATTTGTAGTGGAACCAGCATTTGCAGTGGAACCACCCTCTTTCTTCTTAGCCTCTTTGGCCTTCAACTTAGGACATGACTTGATCAAGTGATCATTGGCTTTACAATAATGGCAACGCATCTTCTTTTTGCCCTTATCACCAGAATTGCCAGACGAAGAACTGCCAGCAGAAGCATTAGGAACAGAATTTTTTCCACTCGCAGGAGAACCATAAGAAGTGGCTGCATTACTATTACCACCCTTTCTTTGAGAAGCAATAAAAGCCTATTCAACTGCACGCTGCCTAGTCCTTTTTTTTCTAGAAAGTGACTCTTGCAACAGCAATGTGCATAATGCATCAAACTTGACAACTTCAGAATTTCCTTGGGTCATCAGTCTCCAAGTACTAGCAAAAGTCTGGTAGGAATCTGGTAAGGCATCAAGAACAGCCTGCACAAGGGAACTGTCTGAAATGACTTCACCTGCAGAAATAAGCTGCTCATTGATATCCTTGACACTAGCAAGGAAAGTGTCCATATCATCTTCCTCATGCATAATCTTCGACTCCAGCTCTTTACGCAGCAAAGCAATTTTAGCCTCATTGCGGCTTGCATAAAGACCTGCTAAAATATCCCAAGCCTGTTTTGCAGATTTTGCTGAACGGATGTGAGGAACAATGGTGCGCTTCACAGACAACGCAATCAATGCATGAGCCTACGCATCCTTAACATCCCAATGAGCTTGTTCTGCCGTAGGCAAAACAACTCTAACAGTTGCAATCCTTGCAGCAAGGCCTGCAACATCCTCAACATCACCTACATCATCAGAAACAGGACGTACATCAATGCCCTACACAATGTTCCAGACACCCTTTGACACAAGAACATTTTGCATCATATAAGCCCACATAGGGTAGTTGTCCCCATCCAACCTGTCCTCAGCAGCAAACATCTTGAACACATCTGTGTTGTTGTTGTCAGCCATGGTAAATGTTGCACCTGATGTGAAAACTACCCGAAAATAGGAGAAACGGAGCGGGAACAACCTGTGCTATATAGCACAAACCGTAGAAGACTATAAGGCACCTGTAATGCAGAAAACGGCACTGACAAAAATTCTACACAAACTGACGAAATAGCCTGTGCAGTACTGCCTGTAGTGGAAACGGAGGCCGAAATGAGCCCAAATCAAAATTCTGAGCAGACCAAGCTCTTCGAGCTTACCCAAAAAAAATTTCGACCTGCGAACGCTCGCCAAAGCTCAGTGAAATCGGAGAAAGTGAGCAGGTTCAAATCCCATCTGATTTGGTCGAGCTGACAGGCCGCTACGGTCAGTTTTTGGTCGTAGGTCTTCATGTACTGCTCGGTTTCTAGGGTTTTTTCTAAGGCTTTAGACTAGCTACCGGCCGTACAAAATATATCATTGACGAGTAAAGAACTTACTCTTCATGTCTCATGTGAGACGGCGCTGAAAATGGTCAATTGTGGGCTCCAGAAAAGTTGCGTGAAAGAGGCCGAAATCTCGCTCTGCAAAGGCTGCAAGTGGAAATGAGGTGGTTTTAGCCTACCTTGGATATCTATACCCGGACTTCCCGAACCAATTTTCCCCAGATTCCCCCTGTTAGTCCTACTAGACCATGAAATCTATGTTAAACTCAAAAATTTTCCTGATCAGATTCTTGTAGCTCATTCTGCAAGAATTTTACAAAAGTCGGCCTGGCCGCCTAATTTAGGCTTCCCGCTTCTATCTTCTGATTTCATTGGAAATTTTTGTACTTATCCGCCTTGTCTTTCTGATCACTGTCGTGTCTTCTGTTTTTCCATCTAAGCTTCCCTGCTATTTATTATTAATTTTTGACTTGTTTATTTGGAAAAATCAAAGAAAATAGCAAAATACTCTAAAAAAATAAAGTCAAAATCCAATAATTAAGAGAATCCATTGAAAAACACAGATTTATTGTTTTTTGTTGGATTTTTCTATTTTTAAGCCTCATTATCAATAAAAATGATGAAAAATACCCAAAAAAATGACTATTTTTATGATTTTCTGATAGTATATACACTATTTACACTCATCGCAAAGATATTATCAATGAATTTTCCCTTGATGATGAATTATAAGATAATTATTAGGTAATTTTTCAAAAAATCACATGTTAACATCAAACTTTTTCCTCCCTCTTCAAACATTGTCCTTAATTACTTACTACTTAGTGCCCTTCCACCCCTCCTAGATGGCGTACTCCGGGACGAGTGTGTGCATGGGTTGAACAATTGTGTCTATGCATAGCCGTGGTTGGCTCTACCATGCTATGAAGATCAATTGAATTCAAACCAATATGATGTGCAAGAGCTGGGTCTTGAGTAATTAACTCAAGGGTTTCCGATGTCGAGGTTTGTTGTTGATGTCTTCTAAAGAGCAAATCTTGTAGCTTGTGTACTCTCTATTTAATTGTACCATCATGATGCTTTAGCACACTGATTGCTTGAATTATTGGTAGCACTTTTGATTGTTGTCGAGCTTTTTCTCGCCATTGGTAGCTTGGTCTGCTTGGTGCTGCATGGTGTGGTGGCCCGTCTTTTGAGACTTAACTCGCCATTGTTTGATTGGTTTTACAGTTTGTGGAGAAGATAAGTGCTCCTTTTTCTTCCAAACCATTTCCATGTTAGGTTCCTTGCTCGGAGATGCCCGTTTCTGTGTTTTAACCCTTGGAACCTTCTTTTGTTTTATCGTTGAAGTTTTAGGCACCCAGATCTGAATCGGTTTATCCTTAAGCTGTGTTTTTGGTACCCAAATTTTCCTGACTCCTTGGATGCTACTTGTAGCATTTGATTGTCAAGGGAATGGAGAAGATTTACTACTTCGTGGTTTGGTCTGCTGATTGCTTCTTTTTCATTCCTCCTTGCTTGGTGCAATTGGAACAATGAGTTGCCCTCCTTTAGGTGATAGTTTTAGGTGATTTGTATCCCAATCTGGTACTGCTTTGTATGTTCGCATCCAGGGAATTCCAAGAATCATCATCTCATTCATGTGTTCATCTGGTAACCATACAAATTGATGAGGACATGAACATCCATGTACTATCACGTTCAAGTTGACTACTCCCAATGTTGGGATTGGGTTTTTGTTGCATCCTTTGATTGTTGTTATTTCTACTGTCAATGCTTGACTTGTTGCCTTTTTGTACGTGGAATAACTTACTGCATTTACTCTAGCTCCTGTGTCGACCAAAGCATTGGTGCTATGATTGTTGAGTTGTACTTTGATGCGTAGGTCCATTCCATCTAACCAGTCATCATCTGTTGAAACTGCGTCTTTAGGTAATTCCCATTGCCTATCATCTATTTCCAGAGCGTTGATGGGAATCGGTATCTGTTGATTCTTGAGAGCAGCTTTCCGCTTGAGTACCCGAAGCCTAGCTTCCTCTTGGACTTCATCAATAACCTGTTGTCGTTTGATCTTTCTTTGCTTGGTTGCATGCAATCTTTCTAGCAATTCATTGGTTAGTGGCAAATTGTATTTCTTTAAACGACATCCACTAATCCAATTAACCATTGGTTCACCATCTAGGGTGGACAATTTTACTGCTCCACTTGGAGATACATCTTCAATGATAAACGGTCCGTTTTCTTTTTTCTTAAACTTGAGAATGTGTTGCTTAAGGGAATAGATTGAAACTAAGTCCCCTTTCTTGAAGATTTTTGTGATAAGTGTGAATCAAAAAACTGTTTTTGTTTTCGCTTTTGTGCATAGATATGAGCTATAGCAGTTAGCCCTTGCTCATCTAGCTTTTCCAAATCTTCAAGTCTTTTTGATAATTCATGTCAAGTCCACTCAAGCTTCTGTGGTATACTTAATATCGGCAATAGAAATTCTATTGGAAGTATGGTATCAAGACCATAAACAAGGTTAAAGGGTATAGCATTTAAAGCTGTTTTGAATGAAACTCGATAAGCCCATAGAGCAGCATGGAGATTCATTTCCCAATCCATCCTTCCTAAACCAACAACTTTAGCCAGTACCGAGCTAAGAATTTTATTTGTATGCTCAGCTTGTCCGTTTGCTTGTAGGTGATAGGGAGATGATTTGTTATGGATGACCATAAACTCATTAATCAAATACTCTATTACCTCATTGAGGAAATGAGTTCCCCGATCACTGACAATCTCTATTGGTAGTCCATATCTCGTGAATACATACTCATATAAGAATGCAGCAATGGTTATGGCATCATTCTTTTTAGTTGTTTTAGCCTCGGTCCACTTGGTCAAATAGTCCGTAGCTACAATGATATATTGAGCTTGGGTTCTATAAGCAGGTGTCTGTATCGGTCCAACAAATCTATACCCCATTTTGCGAAAGCTCTAGTCCCCCATCATTGGTCTTAAGGGTATGCTATCTACTCGTGTTGGCATTTTTGCTCGTTGACAAGTATCGTACCTTCGAACATATTCTTTGGCATCTGCAAAAAGTGTTGGGCAGCATATGCCTGCCATCAAGATTGCTCTTGTGGTGGTCTCACTGGAAAAGTGACCTCCAGCTAATCTAGCATGTGCTTGTTCTATAATTGGAATATACTCGTTTTCAATTGCACAAAGGTGCAAATGTTGATCTTTACCTCTCCGATACAATTGGTTTCCAATAAGAGCATAGTCTCTTGCTTCAGTTTCAATTGCTCTTTGACGGCGTTTACTCATATCCTGAGGAAATGTTCGGCTCGATAAGTAAGTAACTAGATAGTTACTCCACTTAGGAACAGGTGACATTTGAAACAATGTTACATGAGGTATGGGTATTTGTTTTTGACAGAGGGCAATCCTTTACAAAAGATCGAACATCTCTCCTCATAGTCGGCCAGAATACTCCAAGTCTCAAGATCCGTTACATAGTTTGGTCTTCCGCAAAGTGAAGTCCTACTATGGTAACATGTGCTTGACTTAGGTACTGTTCTTTTTCTTCAAGATTACTGAATAAGAGAAATATCCCGTCTTGATTTCTTTTGTATAGCCTACCAACTAGTAATTGATACATAGCCGATTGCTTGATTAATCCGATTGTGATAGGAAGTGGTATTTGTGAATCCACTTTAGCTATTGTCATCAATGATACAATGTTTTCCGACCATCTATGTATCATTTCCACGGAGAACAAATAGGCATCTGGTAGATCATTGTCTACCCCTTTAGGTGATTCTCATAAAACAATCCTTGACAAATGATCTGCTCGTTGATGTGTAGTGCCTTTTTTTACAACCACAGTGAAATCAAATTCGAGAAGAATGATGAACCATCTCACTATTCTCCCTGCGTTGCATGGTTTGTTGACCAAATACAACAAAGCTTGGTGGTCCACAAAGAAGACAAACTTGTTGGCTAATAGGTAATCTCTACACTTTTTAATAGCATAGATCATTCCTAATCCTTCCATTTCGATGGTGGTGTAATTATTTTCCGCCATGTTCAATTGTCGGCTAGCATAAGAAATAGGAAAGTCAATTTTTCCAGCTCCTGGTTGAGCTAGTATACAACCGATAGCAAAATTGAAAGCATCTACATGTACGTGGAATACCTTATTCCAATTTGGTGCTTTCAATATTGGAGTTGAGGTGAGAGTCTGCTTAAGCTTCATGAAGGATTCTTCACATGCCTCGGTCCGTTCAAAGTGTGTAATCAAGCTATGCATGGGTTTTGCAATTATAGCGTACATGTAGATGAATCGTCGGTAATATCCATAATGCCCCATGAAGGCTTGTACCCCATTGACTGTTGTTGGTCTAGGCAAATCAGCAATGACATGAATCTTCTCAATATCAGTAGCTATGCCATTTTTAGACACTATATGTCCAAGAATTTTTCCTTGTCTACCCATGAATGGGAACTTTTCAGGATTTAAGAAAATCCTATATAGTCTACATTTTTTGAATATCTTTTTGAGGTGTTCAAAATGATCAGCCCGGATTGATGAATGTACACATAGATCATCCATATATACTTCTAAGAATTTGCTAAGATATTCTTTGAAAGCATGGCTCATCAACCTTTGAAATGTGGCTGGAGCATTAGTTAAACCAAACGGCATAACCCGATAGGCAAATATACCCCATTCTGTTGCAAAAGCAGTTTTATGCTGATCTTTTAGGTCAACCAAAAGTTGATTGTATCCCGAAAAGCCGTCTAAGAAGCTGTAAGCTTCTTTTCTTGCAACTCGTTCTAAAACCATGCTCAGTTATCGAAAGAGAAAAGTTGTCTCTAATGTTAGCTACATTCACCTTTTTGAGATTAACACACACTTGTAATTTCCCTTTCTTCTTGGGTACTACAACAATTGGAGACACCCAATCTGTGTGTTCAATTTCGTAAATGAATTCAACTTCCTTTAGTTTTTTAATCTCTTCTTTTATCTTCCTGGAAAATGTTTCATTATACGTGTATGGCCTTTGTCTACTTGGTTTCGCATCATCTCTCATGGATATGGTATGTTGACAAATTTTTGAATCAACACCCTTGAGATCCTTGTACAACCAAGCAAAGATATATCGGTATTCCTTTAACAAGCTCAGCAAGAGCTCTTCTTCTTCTTCTTCTTCTTCTGTCAGGTCATTCTCAATGTAAGCCGGTCTAGGGTCTTCTCCTGGTTCAGCCAAGTCTATCCTTTTAGCGTTTTCAGGTCCTTCATAAGACTCGTCCTGTTTTCGTAGTTCCCTAACAGGTTGTTCCCTAACAGGTTGTTTTCGTAGTTCCCTAACAGGTTGTTCGACTATGATTTTTTGATCTTGGAGAGTATACTTATTGTAATGGGATGGAACACTCATTGCATCCTTACCATCCTCTTCTGTGGTTTTCATTTCAGTTGTGTATATCTCCTTTAAAGCTTTTTTCAACTCTTGATATTTCTTTTTCCGCTCAACTCTGGTCATTAGTGGTTTCTCATCCTGTGGGTTTGCTTGAGTTCCCTTCCTTGTTTTTCTCGATGTCTGAGACATTTTTGAGTTTTTGTTTGAAGGATATATGCCAGTGATTTTGTCCTTGACACAATCATTTGCATCTATCTGCATCAGAAATTGTGTTTTACTGGAGACTAATGGCATAAGTCATGTTTTCACAATTCTGGTGTCTCTCTTTCGTCTATACCATTTTTGTCTTCTTGATTTCTAGTTTGGAAAGTCAAAAAAACTTTTCCTCCTCTCCTTTTAAAGGTAGCTTAGCTCTCATATGCTCTTTTTCCGACCCCAAATCTTCCGAGGTAGCTGAGTATTCATCTAACTCATCAGTTGCATCGTAATAGAGGTCTAAAAAGACTTGTTGAGCTCTTAGTATGTCCTTGGGTTCCTCACCTTCGTCTTTAATGTTGAGGATTGAAATCATTTGGATGGGAATTATGTCATAGCCATCCTCATTGCAAAATTGAGTAGGCATAGACGTATTCACATACATCCATTGTCGCTAAAAGTTGAGTCCACTCGAATGGCTCAAACAAATGCTCTGGAAAGGGTTCTGTTACATAGGCTTCGTCTGTGCAGTCCCTTTCTAGGATACATTCCTCTCGTCTTAAGCTTCTGTTTTCTGAAGCTCCACACATTCAGATAGGAGTGTCTTTGTTTAACCAGGATAGAAGTTTAGTTTTAGCCGAAGAGATTGAATCAAACTCTTGGATGGGTGTTTTCAAGACATCTCTATAAGTGTGATCTTTTAGTTTTACTTTTGTTATAGATCCCACTTGCTTGAAGTACAGATAATTGTTTCCCCAATCTTGGATAAGTTGCACCTGTAGCATGAAAGGTCTTCCCAATATGATTTCATAGTTGAGTTTTTTCCCAAAGTCTACTATGGCAAAAGTGTATTGGTATTCAATTCCATAGGAATTGACTATCAACTTTTCAAGCAGCCCTAATGGTCTCTCAATGTGCCCGTCAGCCAACTGTAATTTCATTCGAGTTTGTCTAATGGCTGGTTGTCCCTAGGATTCCCATACTGCTTTAGTGGCTATGGCTATGCCAGCTCCACTATCCAATATCACCATGGTTTCAATGTTATTATATTTTAGTGGGAGGGTGGTGTTTCCTTTCTCTCCTTCATAATATTCTCTGACTTTGTTCATGGGAACTGATCGAATCTCTTTGTTGTCCATTTCATTTTTCAATTTTTCCATTTTTTTTGAGATAACCCCGTTATCCCCACCTTCTCTAGGGTTTTCTGTAAATCATTCCATAGGTATGGTCTGAGTTTTAACAATCCTCCCAAGGTAAGAGTGCATTGGATGGGTGTAGACATGATTGAATGAATGTTTTCTACTTCTAGGGTCTGTTAGCTCTTTTTACTTGAGTGGTCTTGCACACGATGGATTCATCTTCGTTATCTCCCAAGTAAGAAGGTAATGTTTTCAAGGTCAATGGTTTCGACATTCCTGAAGCTTTCGATCGGCATTCACCGTACAAGGATTGTATATCCATGTTCATATCAGACGGTAGGTTATCCAACCATGCTTCCTCTATAGGAGCTGACTTTAGAGTTAGGCTCCCAGCATTGATCTCTCTCACGTTTTTCCATAATTTTCCTGGCTAGTCTTCCTCTACGAATGGAATTCCGTCTAAGGCATCTTCGTTGTTAGGCACTATAAGCTCTGGTTCGTTTGGTTCAAGGTGAGATTATGCCACCACATCAAATTTTTCTTTAGTGTCTCTCACCACAAGCTCTTCAGGTTTTGTGATACTTTCAAGCTTAGGTTTTTTTTTTTCCAACATTTCTTGTGTGATTCTTACCAAATTTTGATAAGCTTCCAGCTTTGCTGCTTCCATGTCTAGAGAAGGATAGTTTTTTCCATTTGTTTTCCATGTTTTGGCCTGCTTTAAGTCCTGCTTAGTAGGCTTCCAAGGCGGCATTAATAGGCTCAAAATTTTTATCAACCAGAATGGATCCTCCAGATTTCACAGTTGTTTCCTTGAATTCACTTCAAGTTTCTTTCAACTTTTCCTAGAATAGCTTCTTTGCTTTCTCCTTGATTTCTATCCGTTGTTTTTGTTTTCTCATCTCATATCTTTTGCTTCTGCTGCTTTTGATTCTTTGAGAGGAAACTTTCGTATTTTCCGAATCATCTGAGGAGTTGTGTTTCTTTTTCTTGGCCTGGGCTCTAGTGATTACCTTGATTGGGACAATCAGTTCACTCTCTGATGAGCTACTAGGTATCAATTGGACTACGTTTACAACGGTTTTACCCTTGTTCAATGGATTTTTTGGACAATCTTCTGGAAAGTGTCCTCCCTTTTTGCAACACTGTATGCAATAGGTTCCGATTGGTTTGAGGCTTTTGTCAGGCTTTGGACATTCATTTTCCAATGATCATCAGCACCACAGTTATGACAGTTTCCTGTTCTTGGCTTAATCATGGGTCTTACCATGGGAGGTCTAACACCTTGATTAGCTACATAATACATTGGTGCGAGCTCTGGTGGAGTATAAGTCACTGTTTCTTCCATTGGTGGTGGATGTGGATTATACCAATCTCCTTCTACCATTACTGTAGAGGGACTAGGCTCTACATAGGGTGTAACAGGCACTAATGCTTGTTCATCTATGACTCTTTCAGAGTGCATGTACTTTACAGGCACTGCATTATCTCCTGGATACAGAGGTTGTTGTCCCAACACAGGTTGAGGTCTTTCCATACCCATTGGTGGTCTTTGAGCTTGGGCCATATTAGGCTGATATCTGTACATGGGTTGTCCTTGTGGCCTCATGGGCACGTACGGAACATTCCCATCATACTTTGGTCTGAAGTAGCACTCGTGGGTCTCATGGTTGGTCCATTTACCCTCGATTATACACCATTTTTGTGGCCTAATTGGTTGTCCTTGTTGAGGTATCCCCTGTCCTAGTCCCCTCATAGGTGCTTTTTGCATGTTGTTCATCATGTCGTTCATTCTTTTAAGCATATCTTCTATGGCTGAGAGTGGTGCTGCAGCAACCGTTCCCACTTGTGATGGTTTAGTGGATGTTGTTTTCTCGCTTTGGTTATCCTTAGGGACATCTTCTTGGTTGAAAATTTTGCAATTGTCCTAAGTCAATAGCATCTGACACACATGCTTCTAGGGTTGTATGCTTTTTACTATAGAGTATAGCATGAAGTTCTTTGTTTAGCAATCCCTCCAAAAACAAAGATACAAGTCGTTCTTCTGTAGGTATCTCCAGCTCTGGGCATCTGGCAATGTATTGTTTCATTCGAGTTGCACAGTCCCTAACAGACTCACCATGTTTCTGTTTAAAGCTGTAGATTTGAGCTACGGTATTATGTTTGATCCCTGTTTTGGAACAAGCAGCTACAAATCCTTGAGCTAATGTGTTCAAGTCCATGATTGACCTTGGTGGAATGTTTTGGAACCATGTCAATGATTTTCCTTCTAATGTCATTCCAAACCCCTCAAATTGAGTATGAAAATCAAATATACATTTTGCTCTTAGCACTTGCTTAAAGCTTGCTAAGTGGTCGTATGTATCCCTTGATCCACTGTATTTTTTGACCCATTTCTGAAAATCAGCTGGTCTGACGTGTCTGTTTAGTTCAACTCCAAGTCTTCTGGCAGTTGGTCATGTTCCGAGTCCTTCAAACCAGTTTGTTGGAAATAGTGACTCGTGTAGCCTTGGACTGGCCTTAGTGTCACCCGGATTTCTACGTGATGAGGTGGTTTCTGGTTTCTTTACATTACTCTCAGATGATCTCTCACGGTGTTCATCTCTTGGAGTTGTCTCTGGTCCTTGCCCCAATATCCAATCCCGTATGGAATACCCTTGGTATTTGGTTTGTTCTACCTCCTCAGGAGTCATCATAACAATGTTGTTGTTATAACAATCCCTAAACACGTAGGTTGGTAGGTCAGTTGATCCCTTATCTTTGATCTTGAAGATATAGATAATCTTCATGGCCGTTAGTTGTCCTGGTTTGGCATGCAAAGTCCACAGAAGATCTTTTATGTTTCTATCTTCCCAACAATAGACTCCGATCCTAGGATTATCCGTACTAAGCCGTTTCAAAGGCTTCAAATTTACTTGATTGTATCCCTCAAATTCTAAAGTTGGTGGTCCTTCTTTTGCTGACATATCTGGGATTATGGTGTTTACTTCTAACCCCCATTTGTCTATCACGTCAGGGTTTTTGACTTGTAAATATTGAGTTCCGTTTCGATCCATGTACATTTTTCCTTGTTTGTTTGCCCTAATCTCTTCTTCGAACTCAATACCATGGTCATCAATGCGAGTAGCATACTCCTCATTAGGGTCCAAGTAAACCTGGGCTCCATGACTGTTAGTCTTGTAAAAAGATAGTATATGCTTAGCACACTGTCGTTCCGGTTTCTGAGTGAGTCGAGTAAGAAGACATTTCGGATGTTGAATCTGAAAAAGTGTCTGAGACTTCTTCAAGAATTGTGTGCAAGGAATTGCCTTGATTCACGCTTTCTTCGATGGATACTCTACTGGAGGTTTCCCCGAGTATGCCCTGATTTCCTAGTACATGACCAGATCTAAGGTTCATATAGACTTATGAAGCCATGGATAGAGTACTCACCTTTGGGTTGACTTGTCATCAATTTCCACTTGATTCAATTGCAACATTCTGTCAAGCCACTGATTCCTCGTCTGTAACCTGATTCCTGTACAAATTTGATCGAGTTAGATATTATTCTATAAAGACAGTAGAGCTCTTGATAACTCTCGTGATTGGTCTCTGTGTATCATTTCAAATCGAGCTATGGGAGTCAAAATTTGACTTTCATATTCGACTTTAGCAAAAATTCAAAGGTTTGATCTGCAACCTAGAAACTGAGTGTACCTATACCAGTTTTAATCCGATTAAAGCCAAAATTGCCCTGTGGCTTTATATTATGTTGGTCTAACACTATATAAGTTCAAACGTCAAAATTGATGTCTCTGGATAGTAGAAGTAAATATTCGTGATTATTTATTTTTGTCAGTTTTTTGCAGTTTTTGGATTGGTTTAGCAAGTATACAACTTGTTAAAGTCTCTAGACAAGTTTCAACAGATGGCGAAGAGGGTGACCTCTTTCTCGCCTTTTTCTTAGCTTGATCTTCTTTGTCTGCACCATCACTTTCATAAGAGTAAGAGGATGAAGAAGATGGAGAAGAGGGTGTCCTCTTTCTCGCCTTTTTTTTCTCTTGCTTTTTGTCATCCCTCTTTGAAGTATGGTGTGGAAAAGTGTGTGATGGTCTTCTCCGATTTGGAGGTGATGGAGAGCATTTAGCCCGCCGTCTTTGTGGAGCCATCTCCATTGAGGGGGCAGGAGACTCACTTCTTTCTCGTTCCTTTGGTGGAGGCTCTTGAATTCTCCTTTGGGAAGGAGATGCATCATCAAGAAGTAAATTTTTGAGCCCTTCATATGGATCCTCTTCTTCTTCCCAAGAGAGGCCTCTTTTGGAAGTCTCACAAAGAGGCTTCCTAGGTACTCTCTTGTCATGGTGGGGAGTTTGGAGAATCCCATGAGCACGAAGCTGCCATTGTGCTTCACTTTGGAGGGATGGATTGCCCATATCTTGTTGAAGCCTAGAAACAAGGTAGTTAACAAGCATAGGGGCATCATTAGTAGCCTGCTCATTAGCAGAATCAAAGTTATCAACATTAATTTCACTCTCTTTACTATTGTCAGTCATTCTAACAAATTTGAAGTGTAAACATTTTAGGTGTACTTTGGCACTTCAAGCCCTAGTTGCTACTCCTCTTTACCCCTTTAGAAAAAGCAATCAAGCTATTGTACCCGTGGCTCGAATACCATTAATTGCAAGGAATAAAAGAGAGGGTCGTTCAACACCAAAACAGCACCGGCTCCTGTCAAGCTTCTAATAGCTCAAAAGCGGTGTAGGACTCCACTATTAAGACCATAGCTCTCAACGGTGATGCCCTGTTATCTACACAAAGGCACGCGCACTACAAGGCTGAAAAATCCCTATTCTACTTACTCACATGCAATTAATAATACCAACCATTTATAGCTAGCTGGAGGACCTCCCTTCTTGAGCAAGAAAAGTAAAACCTTGTGATCTGATACCAATGTAACATTTAATGGCCTAGTTACTTGTGTGTAGTAGAAAATAGCATGAACATAGTGAGCATTTCATTAGAATAGATTCCTAATGAGAATAACAAGAGTGCTTGGGTGGAGAGAGCAACAAAAAGTATAACACCTAGTTAGATAGCATGAACAATACTTCAAAAGAGAGAGAAATTAAGCTATTGACAACATTTGAGGACCGGATTTACATGGAGCCGGTCTCCACTCCAAAAGGCTTTGTATTATGGTTTCTCCCATCAAGAGAGACATTTTACAATACAATTATTTGTGTTCCTTCAATACTAGCTAGTGCAGTGAAGATGGAAATTTCAAGCACTAAGCAAAACATTTATTAAACACAACATCAATTCCCTCACGGTCTCAGACCCAAGACCTCACATACCTTCGAAGATGGTGAGAGCTAGCGGAGTATGGGAGTAGATTGAGAGGAAGAAGGAGTAATCTTACGAGAAAGATGTACATCTCCTCACATAATCACTCATATTAGCATAGCTTAGCTTAGTGATTAGCATGATAGAGGAGATGAGCATGCATTGAAGCTTGGATCTTGTTTGGATTTTCATCACAAAGCCAAGAGTTGTTGGTGTAGGCCTCCCTTCTCACAAGCTTGGAGTAGGTGATAAGCTTTCCATTAAAGCTTGAGAAGGAGAGAGAGATTCTTCTTGCTTCACACATGAGTTTGTGTGAGTGTGTGTGGATAATGCCTTGAGAAAATCAGTCCCCCTCTCTCTCTTGGTCGACCCCTCTTGCTATTTGCTCATGCTGCAACCCTATTGGCCCTTTCCAGGCTTAGCCAATGAGTATTAAGAAGCATAAGTGATAGCCTTCTGACATGTGTCCCCCTTTCCCCTTTTGTGATAGCTTTAGGTAATTAATAAATGCAACTAAACTCTCATTGGACCTCTTTCCCTCGTGGCCAATAGGAATCAGGCAAGCCATTGGGCTGTTGAATGCTCATTGAACCCCTTCGGAGACTGTCCAATAGTCTTCTAGAGAGCTTAATTATTATTGGTTCTTTTATTACGTGTTTTTAAATTAATTAAACTAGATTTACTCTGGCCTAATTCTCATCGGTCCACCTCCATGGTCATCCAATAGGATTTGAGTACACCTTGTGGGAATCTAGGCTAGGGAGCTGACATGTGTCGCTCTTTCCCCTTGTGTAAAGGAAGCTTGTGAGTGTGTGTGTGTGTGTGTGTGTGTGTGTGTGTGTGTGTGTGTGTGTGTGTGTGTGTGTGTGTGTGTGTTTCTCTCTCATCCCCTACTTCCAGGGGTCGCCCCCTCCTATGTAGGACTTGTGAAGACTTTTTGAGACACACACAAAGCATCCAATTTCCCTAGGTTGACCTTTGGACACAACCTTTGAATTTTGGAAGTCTTAATGGGCTGAACCTTAGGGTCTTTTAAGCCCATTGTTGCACATTGCTCTTTTGCACATGGCCCCCCCTTTGGATCCCTATTTTCCCTCCTTTGGATCCCTACTGTGGTCGGTCTGCCAGCTTAACCAATATTCTAGCTTTTTCTCCCCTGGTACTTCCCCATATTAAATGATTATCCTAACATGAGAAAATCATTTAGGAGAATTAGATATTAGTTATTATGACATCAAGCCCATGGAAAGCAAAGACAAAAGTGATGTAAAGGAAAAAACCAATGCCCAAAAATCTTCCCAAGGCAATTCCAACAACAACAACAACAATCGGTCCAAGGAGAAGGGAGTTTACAAAGGTAAAAGAAAACTCTCTCCTAAAGAGTTTGAAGCTCTTCGTAAGGACCACAAATGTTTTAAGTGTGGGAAGCAAGGACATGGCTATCGTTCTTGCCCCAAGAGAAATGCCCGCAATGAGACTCCTAGAGTTTCCACGATGGAAGCTCCAAAAGAGGATGCTCATTTCAAATGATCACCTCTCTCCTATGCTTGGGGAAAGGTAAGGGAGAATGATGCCTTCATCTTGTTTGACCCTGGATCTACTCACAACTTCATATCAACGGACTTGGCCACTAAGTTGGGCATTCATCTTTTAAGATGGGAGATATTGTGACTGCCGATGGATCTTTCAAGGGACAGCAAGCCTCCGTTACTCCCTTGATGGGGAAGTTGTGGTTTCATGTCCAAAGTTACATCAACAAAGAAGACTTTTTCATTTGTCCTCTCCAACATGAGGATATTATCCTAGGGGCACCATGGTTCAACCGCATGGCTGCCAACATGAAGTTCCCTGAAAGAAGATCTACTTCACCTACATGGAAAAGAGCATGAGGATGTTATCCTAGGGGCACCATGGTTCAACCGCATGGCTGTCAACATGAAGTTCCCTGAAAGGAGAATCTACTTCACCTACATGGAAAAGAGCATGTATATGGATGCTAGTGAGTTCGGTCGTATTATACCACTTGTAAATTCTCCTGCTTTTGATAAATCAATGAAAAGCTCAGTTTCTACGTACATGATTTTGGTCAAAGAGTCCTTAAAAGGTCCTTATGTTTTATCAAATGTAATTGATAGGAATCAAGAAGAGTTAGACTTGTCTAATTTCCTAAAAGGATTTCAAGATGTGTTCATCGATGATTATTCCTATGGACTTGCCTCCAAAAAGAGGGGATGATGACCATCAAATTGAGCTCCTTCTAGGAATCTCACCGCCTAACAAGCCTCCTTATCAAGTTTCCCAAGCTCAACAAGAGGAGATCATGAGGCAAGTACAAGACAAAGGGATGGTGAGACCTAGCTCCTCTCCTTTTTGTTCTCTAGTCCTTTTACTGCAAAAGAAAGATGGAACATACCGCATGTGTGTGGACTATCTATCACTAAACCATATCACTATCAAAAACAAATTTCCCGTACCGTGGGTAGAAGATCTGTTTGACAAGCTACAAGAATGTTCAACCTACTTCAATAGTATTGACCTTAAAAGTGGCTACCATCAAATAAGGATAGTGAATGAAGATATCCTAAAGACCCCAATCTGTACAACGTTTGGTCTTTATGAATATCTAATCATGCCTTTTGGCATGACTAATACACCAGCCATGTTCAATCATTTAATGGACAAAATCTTTAGACCCTACCGCAAATTCACTAGAGTGTTCTTTGATGATATCATCATCTACTCCAAGTCTTTGAAGGAACACAAGCAACAACTCCAGGTATTTTTTCAAGCTTTGAGGGAGAACAAGATTTTTATCAATCAAAAGAAGAGAAAATATTTCCTTTAAGAGATTCAATACTTAGGTCATATTATCTCTCAAGATGGTCTCCGTATGGATCCATCAAAGTTGGAGGTCATAAAAGCATGGCCTAATCCAAGGAATCAAATGAGCTAAGAAGCTCTATTGGTATGTGTGCATACTATAGACGTTTCATAGCCAAATTCTCTCAAATATCGGGACCATTACATGACTTAACAAAGAACAATGTTAAGTACTCATGGATTGTTAATGAGAAAAATTCTTTTTGACAAGCTCAAAGAGAAGCTTATATCCCAACCAGTCCTTATGATTTTGGATCTCTCAAAGCCATTTGAGGTCCAATGTGATGTTTGTGCTGATTGCCTTGGAGCAGTCTTGCTTCAAGAAGGGCATGCCATAGCATATGAGAGTTGAAGACTCAATGCCGATGAACGAGTCTTGGGCATATACAAAAAAGAGCTTTTAGCTATTCTACTTGCCCTAGACACATGGAAGCACTATCTATTGGGGACTCCATTTATTTTACGAACACAACACCAAAGTCTCAAGTACTTCATGACGCAAACCAGGCTTTCCAACAAACAAATGAGGTGGGAAAATCTTCTTTCGTAATTTTATTTTCATATTTCTCAGATTGCTGGTAAGCACAATCAAGTGGCCAATGCACTTTCACGACGACCAAGAGTTAATGCGGTGTCTATAGCAACTCATAATGATCGATCTTCTATGATAGATGAGTATTCTATTGAACCTGACTTTAAAGACATAATGTCAGCCTTTGCTTTGGGGAAGAAAGAGGAACCATTCACCTTGCAGGATGGTTATCTTCTCCATGGCAATAGGCTATGTGTTACCCATTCACTGCGTGAGAAAGTTATATATGAACCCCATGTTCCTCCTTATGTGGGGCATAAAGGCATTCAACCTACTCTTCGAGGAGTAGAGACGTACTTCTATTGGCCCAGCATGAAAGTAGACATACAAGAGTATGTTTCAAAATGTGTGGTATGCCAAAATACTTGAAGGCAGGCTCGTCAATCCTACCATTACGTTTCAAAATGTAGATACATTTATGTAAAGTAAAGTAAAGTAATTCTTGATATGGCTAATGCTTTATCGCTTGGGCTTTCCCCCCGGACTAAGTATGATAGAGGGAAGCAACCTAAATTACTCCAGCCATTGCCAATCCCTAATTCACCATGGGAGAGTATATCCTTGGATTTTATCTTTGGATTACCCAAGCATATCCATGGGAATACGAGAATATAGACAATAGTCAATAGGTTTTTCAAGCAAGCAAACTTTATTCCAGTCAAAAAACTATTAAGGCACACCAAATGGCAACTCTCTTCATATCTCAAATTTTCAAACACCATGGATTGCCAACATCCATCGTGTCAGATAGAGATTTTGGAATGACCAGTAATTTTTGGAAGGGTCTCTTGGAAAATCTAGGTGCAAGATTGAATTTCTCTTCAGTCTATCACTCACAAACGGATGGCCAAAGTGAGATAGCCAATATTACAATTCTCGATCTACTAAAAACTTATGTTACAAAAGTAGATCAATGCTCACAATGAGAGAAGTACTTAGCCCTTGTAGAGTATGCGTACAATAGTACTATCCATACTTCTATGGGAAAAGCATATTTTGAAATCATACAGGGAAAACCGAAAAGTCCCTTCCTACTTAAAGTACATGGGAAGAACTTCACTACCGATGAGTATAGCCGTGACCTACAAGAATCTTTCCAAAAATATTAAGGAGGTTATATCCATCTCTCAATAAAGGAAAAATCTACTACTACTGACAAGCACAGAAGGGTCTTAACGTTTAAAGAAAATGATTGGGTCTTAGTAAAGTTTCCCAAGGCTTGATTGAGGAAAATGACGGGCAAAAATCCTACGGGCCATAAAAAGTATTATGATAAACTAGTAAAAAGATATTGTGGTCCTTTTCAAATCTTGCCCAACCATTGGCTTATAAACAATGTTTTTCATGTGATCCTACTTAAGCCCTACAAAGGAGAGCCACCAAGTGAATCAATTATTGAAGACCCTCCCGAAATTGAAGACCAAGAAGAGGTGCTACAACCCAAAGCTAACCTTTGGCATGAAGACAAGGTACTATTACATGGTAAGATTTCAAACGGTATCGTATTAAGTTCAAAAATTATCCTTTTGAAGATGCTAGATGGATGCAAGGAATATAGCTTAAGGATAGTATGAACCTTGTCAATGCTTACAATGCTGCATTAGAGTAATAAAATGTACATGTTTCTTTTTAATGATCAATTTTTTTGTCTTATAAGACTAATTCTCTTTTTATTGTGTACAAATTTAAGTAGTATGCATGCTTAGAATCATTTTTGTGATGACGACGTTTCTCAAACACCAAGTAGAATTTATTACTCTACTTGGGAGAAATAAATGGACTAAAGAGCAGACATGCTTGCGGTAGCTATGTCTCCCAAGCACCAAATGGATTACCATCTTGGAAAGATGTCATAGGGTAAAAAGGGATCCTCTACCTGCTAAGAAACATTGACTAATGACTAAGGCTTTATCTCTTCTACCTCCTATGATTTCAAGAGAGAGGTAATGTCATAAAATATAATATCTAACCAACACAAAAGATTTTCTCATAATAAACTGATCATTTAATGTGGAGAATAAACGGGAACAAGGTTTAGAATATAGACATGTGCTTACGAATCTATCTCAACACGGGGCCGATGGTAAAGGGGTGCAAATTCCAGATGGTTTTTCCGAGAGCAAGGCTAGCTTAATGAAGCTTAAATACCTCCATGTTAGCTTCATTAAAGACCTCCAAAGGTTATTGTTAAAAGTCCTTTGACCATAGACAATCTAGGGCTATGCTTGAGGTGGGAACCCGGCCCAAGCTTGAGGTGCTTGTCGTGCTTACTGACTAAGGTTCTTGAGGTGCTTATCGTGCTTGCTGAATAAGGTTCTTGAGGTGCTTAATGACTAAGGTGCTAAGGTGCTCCATGACTAAGGTGTTTGAGGGCATTGAGGTGCTCCACATGATCCCTACTCAAGGGGGGGCAAGCCCTCATTGTAGGAGCTAGAGTGTAACATTTAATGGCCTAAAAACTTGTGTGTAGTTGAAATTAGCATGAACATAGTGGGCATTTCATTAGAATAGATTCCTAATGAGAATTACAAGAGTGCTTGGGTGGAGAGAGCAACAAAAAGCATAACACCTAGTTAGATAGCATCAACAATACTTTCAAAAGAGAGAGAAATTAAGCTATTGACAACAGTTGAGGACCAGATTTGCATGGAGCCGGTCCCCCCTCCAAAAGGCTTTGTATAATGGTTTCTCCCATCAAGAGAGACATTGTACAATACAATTCTTTGTGTTCCTTCAAGACTAGCTAGTGCAATGAAGATGAAAGCTTCATGCACTAAGCAAAATACTTAGTAAACACAACTTTAATTATCCCCGTTCTCAGACCCAAGACCTCACACACCTTCGAAGATGGTGAGAGCTAGCAGGGTATGAGAGTAGATTGAGAGGAAGAAGGAGTATCTTATGAGAAAGATGTACATCTCCTCACATAATCACTCATATTAGCATAGCTTTAGCTTAGTAATTAGCTTGGTAGAGGAGATGAGCATGCATTGAAGCTTGGCTCTTGGTTGGATTTGCATCCACAAGCCAAGAGTGTGTCGATGTAGGCTTCTATCTCACAAGCTTGGAGTAGGTGATGAGCTCTCCATTAAAGCTTGGGAAGAGATAGTCTTCTCTTTCTTCACACATGAGATTGTGTGAGTGTGTGTGTGATAATGCCTTGCAAAAATCATCCCCCTCTCTCTCTTGGGCGAGCCCTCTTGCTATTTGCTCTTGCAGGCTTCCCATTGGACCTCCTCAAGTCAAGCCAATGGCTATTAAGCAGCATAAGTGATAGCCTTCTGACATGTGTCCCCCTTTCCCCTTTTGTGAGAACTTAATCAATTAAACTTAATTGATTTAAATGAATTAAATCCCCATTGGACCTTTCCCCATTCTGACCAATAGGAATTAAGTAGCCCATTGGGCTGCTCAATTCCTATTGGACACCTTCACGGGCTGTCCAATAATCATCCAGGAGACTTAATTTTCATTGGTTCTTTTTATTAAGTGTTTTAAAATTAATTAGGCTAAATTTACTCTATCCTAATTCTCATTGGTCCACTTCAAGGGTCATCCAATAGGAATTGGGTACACCTTGTAGGCATCTGGCCTAGGGAGCTGACATGTGTCCCTCATTCCCTTTGTGTAAAGGGAGCTTGTGTGTGTGTGTGCATCTTGTGGGCATCAGGCCTAGGGAGCTGACATGTGTCCCTCATTCCCTTTATGTAAAGGGAGCTTGTGTGTGTGTCGCCTTCTCTCTCATCCCCTACTTGCTAGGCTCGCCCCCTCCTATGTAGGGATATTCAAAGACTTTTTTGGTCACACACAAAGCATCCAATTCCCTTAAGGTTGACCTTTGGACACAACCTTTGAATTTTGGAACCTTAGCATTTTGGAAGTCTTAATGGGCTGAACCTTAGGGTCTTTTTAGCCCATTGTTGCACATGGTTCTTCTACAGATGGCCCCCCCCTTTGGATCCCTATTTTCCCTCCTTTGGATCCCTACTGTGGCCGGTCTGCTAGCTTAACCAATATTCTAGCTTTTTCTCCCCTGGCACTTCCCCATATTAAATGATCAGTTTAACATGAGAAAATCATTTAGGAGAATTAGATATTGATTATTATGACATTACCTCTCTCTTGAAATCATAGTCGTCCTCGACTATGGTGTAGAGAAGATAAAGCATATTCATGAGTCCTTTTCTTGGCGGGTAGAGGATCCCTATGTTACCCTACGACATCATTCCACAATGGATGACTAGTTCATTTGGCGCTTGAGAGCCTGAGGCTGCCGCAAGCATGTCTGCACATTAGTCCTATCAGTCTTCCATAGTAGAGTGACAAGCTCTACTTGGTGTTTGGGAGACGTCGTCTCTGCAAACTTGATCTAAGCATGCATACTACTTCATTTTTGTGCACAATAAAGAAAAAGAGAGTCTTATAAGACAACAAACTTTGTTCATTTTTAACATTTTGTACATTTGCTTACTCTTGGGAAGCATTGTAAGCATTGACAAGGTTTAGGTTATCCTTTAATTGTATGCCTTGCATCCATCTAGCATCTTCAAAAGGATAATTCTTAAACTTAATAAGATATCGTCGGATAGTCTTACCGCCTCTTAATACCTTGTCTTCATGTCGGAGAATGGACTCGGGCTGCAGCACCTCCTCTTGGTCCTCGATCTCCGGTGGGTCTTCAATAGTTGGTTCTTGAGGTGGCTCTCCTTTGTAAGGCTTTAATAGGCTCACATGGAAAGCATTGTGTATGAGCCAATGATTGGGCAACTTGAGTTGATAGGCCATCTCATTGATTGGCCTAAGAATCTGGAAGGGACCATAGTACCTTTTTGCTAGCTTAGCATAGTACTTTTGGTGGCCCGTAGGATTTTTGCCCGTCATGTGCCTTAATCGAGCCTTGGGAACCTTTAACAAGACCCAATCGTTTTCTTTAAAGGCTTGGGCTCTTCTGTGCTTGTCAGCAGCAGCCTTTTGCCTTTGCTGTGAGATAGAGATAGCATCCTTAATCTTTTGAAAAGATTCTTGTAGGTCTCAGCTATACTCATCTGCAGCGAAGATGTTCCCATGTACCTTAAGTAGCAAAGGGACTTTTTTATCTTCCCACAAGTACCTCGAAATGTGCTTTTCCCGTGGAAGTATGTACAGTGTTATTGTAAGCATACTCCACTAAGGGTAAGTACTTCTCCCATTGGGATCTTTGATCTACTTCCGTTACATAGGCTTTTAGTAGATCGAGAATTGTTAGGTTAGCTATTTCACTTTGGCCATCCATTTGTGGATGATAGGCCGAATAGAAGTTTAGCCTTGTTCCTAAATTCTCAAAGAGACCCTTCCAAAAATTACTGGTCATTCTAGGATCTCTATTCGACACTATAGACATTGGCAAGCCATGGTACTTGAAAATTTGTGAAATGAAGAGGATTGCCATTTGATGGGCTTTGATAGTCTTTTTGACAGGTATAAAATGAGCTTGTTTACTGAACCTGTCTACTATGGTCCATATTCCCGTATTCCCATGGATAGACTTAGGCAATCCAAAGATAAAATCCATGGATATGCTCTCCCATGGTGAATTAGGAATTGGCAAGGGTTGAAGCAATCCAAGTTGCTTCCCTCTATCAAATTTTGTCTTTTGGCAACACACATTTAGAAACATACTCTTGTATGTTCACTTTCATGGTAGGCCAATAGAAATATGTTTCAATTCCCTTTAAGGTAGACTGAATCCCTCTATGCCCCTAGGATTACATCCTCATGCTTGAGAGGAGAGATAAAGAAGTCCTCTTTGTCCACATAGCCTTGGACATGAAGCCTCAATTTCCCAATTAAGGGAGTGACTGAAGATTCTTGCCCCTTGAAGGCACTGTCTGCGGGTAGGACATCTCCCATCTCCTAGGATTGTATGCCTAGCTTGGTGGCCAACTCTATAGATATAAAATTGTGAGTAGAACCAGGGTCAAAGAGAATAAAATCATCATGTTCTCTTACCTTTCCCCAAGCATGGCATAGAGGAGATCCTTTGTGATGAGTTTGGTGAGTCTCCTCTGAAGTCGCGGAGCGGAGCGTGGGTCGACTCTCTCACACACACACACAGTGAGCTTACACAGTACACAGTACGCAGAGAACTGTTAGAAGGGTTATCTCCCAAAATCCTTAGTATTCACAAAGAATATGTTAGTATATACAAAGAGTTAGAGGTAAGTGAGTTAGGCGGGCGGCCGGCCATATCCGCATAAGAGGCCACTTGGGCTTTAATCCCAACAACCTCCCACTTAAAGTCCAATGTGGCACTTTAAGTAACTGTAAATCGATGAACATAAATGTACAAAGATTTACATGGCTGCCATCTTGTAATGCTTCCTTGTAACAAGATGGTTCTCCGCAATCTGTGAGCATGACATAATTTAGAGATGGCACATAACGATCAGGTGGTTTGGAGACACGCTCAGAACGTCTCACCACAACTGATTCTGCCTCTCTAGCCACTATAGGCTGTTCCTGAGCCTGACCATGCTGTCTTGATGTGCTAGCACTAGGTCCATCTTCCCTGAAGACAACTCTTCTGATCTCCTCTGTCTTCTCTGGCTTAGCGTGAAACTTGGCTTCATTGAAATGCACATCATTGCTACGAATAAGCTTTCTGGACTCAGGATCCCAAAGCCGGTAACCCATCTCGCCCGATTCTCCGTAGCCAAGAAATATACACTTCTTGCTCTTTGGTTCTAACTTATTTCTGAACTCCTTAGGAATATGGCTATAAGCTTCACAACCAAAGACTCTGAGATGCTTATACGAAGGTGCCTTGCCTGTCCATAGCATCTCGGCCACTGCACTCTTATCCAGAACCCTACTAGGAGACCTGTTGATCAAATGGACTGCTGTAGCCACTGCTTCCGCCCAAAATCCATTAGGCAACTCAGCATTTGACAACATGCTTCTGACCTTCTCTTGTATGGTCCTATTCATACGTTCTGCAACCCCATTCTGTGAAGGATGATATGGTGCAGTAAGTTCCCGCTTAATCCCTTTTGCTTCACAAAAGTCTTGAAAAGCTTTGGAAACGTACTCTCCACCATTGTCAGTTCTCAAGCACTTCAGCTTCTGACCACTCTGATTCTCCACCAGCTGCAAGAATGTCTTAAAGACCTTGAGCACCTCATCCTTGTGCTTCAAGAAGTAAACCCATACTTTGCGAGAATAGTCATCTATGAATGTACAAAAGTACGCTGCTCCCCCTAGTGACAAACTAGGCATTGGTCCGCATAGGTCACTGTGTACAAGAGCTAACCGTTCGTCCCTACGATTCCTCTTTGATCTGTGCGGTTCTTGTGTTTGCTTACCATAAACACAATGCTCACAAAACTCGAAATCTTGAAATGAAAATCCAGGCAAATAACCATAATGAGAAAGTATTTCCATTCCTCTTTTTGACATATGTCCCAACCTACGATGCCACAATGACACACTTGGCTGCTCAATCACATTAATTACATGGTTTTTAACCTCTGAAACATGTAAAGTGTACAGAGTTCCTGACTTGCTGCCATGTGCTACAGTCATCGAACCTTTGGAGATCTTCCAAGCGCTGTTCCCAAAAACTGTCACATAACCCGCATCATCCAACTTCCCTGTACTAATCAAGCTCTTTCGGATTGCTGGAACATGTCTGACACTCTTGAGCCATAAAGAAGAGCCATTCTGAAACTTCAACTGCACATCTCCCACTCCAAGTATGTCACAAACCTGCTCATTGCCAAGTCTGACATAATCTTTAGTAGCCACATATGATGTAAACCACTCTTTGTGCGAAGAAACATGTAAAGATGCCCCTGAGTCGATAATCCAATCACTCATAGCATGTCCATCCTCTGCAGTCAAGAAAACAGAATCAAGATTGCTTGTAAGGAAGATGTCACCACCTGCTATACCAGAATCACTGTCTGAACCAGATCCTGTGACATTCACCTCTTCAATCTTCACTGAACTCTTCTTTTCATCTTGCTCAGAACTCTTTGTTTTGCCTTTTTCTTGTTTCCACTTCGTACAGTCTCGCTTCATGTGACCCTTCTTGCCACAATGGTAGCATTCTATGTCATCCTTTGACTTCGAATCACGAGACTTACTTCGGTTTTGTGCCTTCTTACCCTTCTTTTCTTTAAACTGTTGTCTCCCTCGAACGACCAAAGCACTATTGCCTTTGCCTTTGTCAATGTTCTTCCTGTTCACTTCCTCTGTGAGCAAGCTGCCTTCTACATTGGCACTTGTAAGACCTTCTGGCGCGACAGAATTACTTAACGCTGTACGAAAAGTATCCCAACTGTCTGGCAAAGTGATTAAGAGAAACATAGCCTTCACTGAATCTGGAAAGACTATCTCCTGTGCTGTTAACTGGCTGAAAATTGAGTGAAATTCATTCAGATGATTTGACATGGCTGTCCCTTCCTTCATTTTCAAATCCACCAATTTCTTGAGCCAGTAAATCTGAGAAGCAGCACTTTGTTTCTCGTACATATCACATAGCTTTTGCCATACGCCATACGCTGTAGTCTCTTCTGCTACGTTGAAGTAAACATTTTCTGCCAGTGTCAGCATGATTGTGGAACAAGCTAACTCGTCAAGCTCTTCCCACTCATCTTGAGCCATAAATTCTGGTCTCTCCCCTTTGAGCTTCAGTGGCTTCACTTGTTTTTTCTGCACCAAAACCTGCCAAATCTGCTTCTTCCAGAATGGAAAGTTTGTGCCATCCAGCTTCTTTATGTTGTAAAGAGTCTCACTGTGAGAAGATGCCATATCTGCCAAACTGTTTACTCCTGAGAAAAATCCGGCAGAGTTTCCCCTGTAAACTGGCCTCTGTACACAGTAAACAAGCTGTAATCAACAAGCTGAACACCTCTCCTCAGGAACTGTCAGTATTTTTGAAAATTTTTGACAGAGTCTCCCCTGTAAACTGAGCTCTGGGAACCAAAAGATAGCTCAAGAAACAATCATAAATAGCTGACCAATGACAAATCTAAAAAATCCCTGTAATATCTGTCCTGTAAGCATACACTGTCTCCTCTCTGGGCGATGACAGAACCTGTATCTGTCTCAAGACTGAACCCTGAACAATGCCTCAACGGCCTGACGCATAAGATGCAATCCAGTGTCTACACAAAGTCATACATCCTAAGGGATAAAAGTCGCCGAAGAGGATGCGTGTAGAGGGGAACTCCAGCAACCTAATCCACCTCACACTGGGTAACCCAGCCCCCAGTGCTTGGCTTCAAAAAACCTCACACACGACCCTCTCAGATGGCTCAGCAAACTGCCCAGAACTAGCATACATCCTATAATAGACCAATCACTGTCCTATGACCGCTGCGGCGGTCTGTCTGCTAGCGTGACTCACAACTAGCAGACCCACAATCACAGTACATCAATCTGCAATACATGCCAATGGTGTCAAGCCGTCGTATGGCCACACCTCCCCTGGAACCTGGCAAGCACAAGAAGTAGCAATGCAGACTGCAATATATATATCTGATGATATATATGTGTACCTGGTCTATAGATGATGCTCTGAAGACGAATAAGTGATGTATGTCGATGTCGATATTGATGTCGACCACCTCCTGCTTGCCAATCTACACAAGACGGATTTCTTTGCGGCTGAAATCTATCTTCTGCTGTAGTGCTCAGAACGAAATTCTGAGGGCATAAACGGCTTCGAAAGGGGGGTAAAACACCAGGTCGCCTGGTGGAAACGCTCCCGGAACGCCGAGTGTGAATTTTCGAACTCCGGATCCAGAATCTGCCGGAAAAGTGCGCGCGCGCGCGATTGCGCAAATCCGCACTGAACCAAGGCTCTGATACCAATTGAAGTCGCGGAGCGGAGCGTGGGTCGACTCTCTCACACACACACACAGTGAGCTTACACAGTACACAGTACGCAGAGAACTGTTAGAAGGGTTATCTCCCAAAATCCTTAGTATTCACAAAGAATATGTTAGTATATACAAAGAGTTAGAGGTAAGTGAGTTAGGCGGGCGGCCGGCCATATCCGCATAAGAGGCCACTTGGGCTTTAATCCCAACATCCTCCTCTTGGATTTCAACCAAGGAAGCTCTAGGAGGATCTTGGCGGTTGTTCTTTTGGGGACAAGCGCGGTACGCATGCTCTTGTTCGCCGCACTTGAAACACCGGTTATCCTTGCGATAACGCTCAAGCTCTTTAGGAGAGAGTTTGTTCTTACCTTTGTAAAATCCCTTCTCTTTAGCTTTGTTGGAGTTGCCTTAGGAGACTTTTGGACATTGTTCTTCCCCTTAGGCTCATTGGAACCCTTGTTTTCCGGGGGCTTATTATTTCTTTTAGCCCCCGTTTGGAAATTGATTCGTGAGGCCACCATAGTATGGTCTATTACCGCCGATATGGTACGTGGCCTTTGGGAGTTGACATACTCCGCCATTTCTTCGGTTAAGCCCGCACAAAACTGTTGCTTTTGCTCTCCATAATCCAACTTTTTAAAGACAGTGGCTTTGAGTTGTAGGTCCCAAAACTTGTCTACATATTTTTGGATGGATTCATTGGGAGAGAGCTTTAAGCTTCGCCATTCGGTGAGTACTTTCTCTTTGGCATCGGTGGCCAAAAACTGCTTCATAATGGAAGCTCTTAAAGCTTTCCATGTTCGTGGAGCTTCACCGTTGGCTCGTAGGCTAGACCACCATTGCCTGGCGGACTTTTGAAAGTGCATAGCTACATGGCGTAGCTTAGAGGACTCCGTGAAGCCCTCATCTCCAAACGCCACATCAAATTGTTGAATAAAGGCCAAGACTTTGTCCGTAGCACCAAAGGTGCCATCATAGGTAAGGAAAGAGATGCTCTTCCCTCCCTCTTTGAACTTCTTCATCTTGGATGACCTCTTCTATGTGGCATAGAATTTCCTATGGCCTCTTCTTTTTGATGGTTCAAAGGTTGCACCATCACTTTCTTCAGAAGGTGGAGAAGAGGGTGACCTCTTTCTCGCCTTTTTCTTATCTTGATCTTCGTCGTCTTTACCATCACTTTCATAAGAGGAAGAGGATGAAGAAGATGGAGAAGAGGGTGTCCTCTTTCTCGCCTTTTTCTTCTCTTGCTTTTTATCATCCCTCTTTGAATAAAGGCGTGGAGAAGAGTGTGATGGTCTTTTGCGCTTTGGTGGTGATGGAGAGCGTTTAGCCCGCCGTCTTCGTGGAGCTATCTCCACCGAGGTGGTGAGAGACTCACTTCTTTCTCGTTCCTTCAGTGGAGGCTCTTGAGTTCTCCTTTGGGAAGGAGAGGCATCATCAAGAAGTAAATTCTTGAGCCCTTCGTATGGATTCTCTTCTTCTTCCCGAATCGGAGAGAGACCTCTTTTGGGAGTCTCACAAGGAGGCTTCCTAGGTGCTCTCTCGTCATGGTGATAAGCTTGGAGAATCTCGTGAGCATGGAGCTGCCGTTGCACTTCACTTTGGAGAGATGGATTGCCCATGGCTTCTTGAAGCCTCGAAACAAGATAGTTAACAAGTATTGAAGCATCATTAGTAGCTTGCTCATGAGCAAAATCAAAGTTATCAACATTAATTTCACTCTTTTTACTATTGTCAGCCATTCTAACAACTTTTAGGTGTAATCTTTTTAGGTGTACTTTGGCACTTCAATCCCTAGTTGATACTCCTCTTTACCCCTTTAGAAAAAGCACTCAACTATTGTACCCGCGGCTCGAATACCATTAATTGCAAGGAATAGAAGAGAGGGTCTTTCGACACCAAAATAGCACCGGCTCCTGTCAAGCTTCTAATAGCGCAATAGTGGTTAAGCTGTAGGAAAGCCCCGTAGGACTCCACTATTAAGACCATAGCTCTCAACGGTGATGCCCCGTTAACTGCACAAAGGCAGGCGCACTGCAAGGCTGAAAAATCCCTATTCTACTTACTCACAGGAAATTAATAATACCAACCATTTATAGCTAGCTTGAGGACCTCCCTTCTTGAGCAAGAAAAGAGAAAACTTGTGCTCTGATACCAATGTAACATTTAATGGCCTAAAAACTTGTGTGTAGCAGAAATTAGCATGAACATAGTGGGCATTTCATTAGAATAGATTCCTAATGAGAATTACAAGAGTGCTTGGGTGGAGAGAGAGCAACAAAAAGCATAACACCTAGTTAGATAGCATTAACAATACTTTCAAAAGAGAGAGAAATTAAGCTATTGACAACAGTTGAGGACCAGATTTGCATGGAGCCGGTCCCCCCTCCAAAAGGCTTTGTATAATGGTTTCTCCCATCAAGAGAGACATTGTACAATAAAATTCTTTGTGTTCCTTCAAGACTAGCTAGTGCAATGAAGATGAAATCTTCATGCACTAAGCAAAACAATTAGTAAACACAACTTTAATTATCCCCGTTCTCAGACCCAAGACCTCACACACCTTCGAAGATGGTGAGAGCTAGCAGGGTATGAGAGTAGATTGAGAGGAAGAAGGAGTATCTTATGAGAAAGATGTACATCTCCTCACATAATCACTCATATTAGCATAGCTTTAGCTTAGTAATTAGCTTGGTAGAGGAGATGAGCATGCATTGAAGCTTGGCTCTTGGTTGGATTTGCATCCACAAGCCAAGAGTGTGTCGATGTAGGCTTCTATCTCACAAGCTTGGAGTAGGTGATGAGCTCTCCATTAAAGCTTGGGAAGAGATAGTCTTCTCTTTATTCACACATGAGATTGTGTGAGTGTGTGTGTGATAATGCCTTGCAAAAATCAGCCCCCTCTCTCTCTTGGGCGAGCCCTCTTGCTATTTGCTCTTGCAGGCTCCCCATTGGACCTCCCCAGTCAAGCCAATGGCTATTAAGCAGCATAAGTGATAGCCTTCTGACATGTGTTCCCCTTTCCCCTTCTGTGAGATCTTAATTAATTAAACTTAATTGATTTAAATGAATTAAATCCCCATTGGATCTTTCCCCATTCTGACCAATAGGAATTAAGTAGCCCATTGGGCTGCTCAATTCCTATTGGACCCCTTCACGGGCTATCCAATAATCATCCAGGAGACTTAATTTTCATTGGTTATTTTTATTAAGTGTTTTAAAATTAATTAGGCTAAATTTACTCTAGCCTAATTCTCATTGGTCCACTTCAAGGGTCATCCAATAGGAATTGGATACACCTTGTGGGCATCTGGCCTAGGGAGCTGACATGTGTCCCTCATTCCCTTTGTGTAAAGGGAGCTTGTGTGTGTGTGTGTGTGGCCTTCTCTCTCATCCCCTACTTGCTAGACTCGCCCCCTCCTATGTAGGGATATTCAAAGACTTTTTTGGTCACACACAAAGCATCCAATTCCCTTAAGGTTGACCTTTGGACACAACCTTTGAATTTTGGAACCTTAGCATTTTGGAAGTCTTAATGGGCTGAACCTTAGGGTCTTTTTAGCCCATTGATGCACATGGTTCTTCTACAGATGGCCCCCCCCTTTGGATCCCTATTTTCCCTCCTTTGGATCCCTACTGTGGCCGGTCTGCTAGCTTAACCAATATTCTAGCTTTTTCTCCCCTGGAACTTCCCCATATTAAATGATCAGTTTAACATGAGAAAATCATTTAGGAGAATTAGATATTGATTATTATGACATAGAGAGAGAACACACACACACTCACACAAGGAAAGCTTGGTCTAAAGAGGCATCTAGGACACTTGTCAAGTTCCTCTTAATGTTTCCCTCATGGTGTGCCTAAAGCATATCGGTTGGCCTCCCAAGGGGTCCAATGATAATTTAGTTAATTTAATTAATTATGTATGCATTTATCAAGTCCTATTTCTCAAAGGGGAAAGGGGGACACTTGTCCCAAGGTTAGCATGTTTTCTTGATATGCACTCTACATGTGATTGTCCAGGCTTGCAGGGGTCCAATGAACTTCCATCTTGAGCTAGAAAAGGGGGTCAAGCAAAGCAAGGAGGGGGCTAGCTTGGAGGGAATACTCCCACCCCCCCACACACACACAGATGCTCTCTCTCTCTCTCTCTCTCTCTCTCTCTCTCTCTCTCTCTCTCTCTCTCTCTCTCTCACACACACACACACACACACACACACACACACACACACACACATTGTGAGAGATGCAAAGTGCAAGAGCTCCATCGCCTTCTCCAAGCTTGTAGAGAAGTTGAGAGCCTACACCAACACTCTTGTCTATGGAATGCAAATCCAACCAAGAGACATGCTTCAATTCTTACGCTTTCCATCTTCTCCGTCTTCATTACTATGCTAAGCGAGAAGAGTCATGATAAGTGAGGAGCTATTTATTTCTCATATGAATGTTTCTTCTTCCTCTTCCCTATCCTCATTCCCCGCTAGCTCTCTCCACCTTTGAAGGTGTTTGAGGCCTTGGGATTGAGGCCGGGGATGGTTAATGCTTTTTTACAAAGTCTATGTTATGCTCATGATGCATGAAGCTTTCCATCTTCATTGCATCACCTAGGTCACAAGGAACACAAAGATTGTATTGTACCAAGTCTCTCTTGATGGGAGAATCTATAATACAAAATCCTATTGTAGGGGGGACCGGCTCCACATAAATCAGGTCCTCACCTATTGTCATGTTCTCTAAACTCTCTCTCTCTTGCAAAAGTATTGTTCATGCCAAGTTAATTAAGTATTATGGTTATGTTACTACCACTAATTAAGTTCACCCTCTATGTTCTCAAAGTAGTCTCACAAAAATGCTCACTTTTATTCTCCTAATTATGCTATTCTCAAAGTTCATAGGCCATTTCCATTTCACCAATTGTAGAGTATGCGTACAATAACATTGTCCATACTACTACAAGAAAGGCACCTTTTGAAATCATAGAGGGAAGACCTAAAAGTCCCTTGCTACTTAAGGTACATGGGAAGATCTTCGCTACCGATGAGTATAGCTGAGACCTACAAGAATCTTTCCAAAAGATTAAGGAGGCCATATCCATCTCCCAACAAAGGAAAAAATCTACTCCTAACAAGCACAGAAGAGCCTTAACATTCAAAGAAAACTATTGGGTCTTACTTAAGTTTCCCAAGACTCGATTAAGGCAAACTCCATGCAAAAATCCTACGGGCCACCAAAAGTATTATGCTAAATTAGCAAAATGATACTATGGTCCTTTTCAAATTTTGAGACAATCAATGAGATGACCTATCAACTCAAGTTGCCCAACCATTGTCTCATATTCATGTGAGCCTATTTAAGGCTTACAAAGGAGATCCACCAACAAACTTAATTATTGAAGCCCCCCAGAGATCGAAGATCAAGAAGAGGTGCTACAACCCAAAGCTATCCTTCGACATGAGCACAAGGTACTATGTTATCCTTCGACGATATCTTATTGCATTCAAGAATTATCCTTTTGAAGATGCTAGATGGATGCAAGGAATGCAGCTTAAGGATAGTATGAACTTTGTCAATGCTTACGATGCTACACTAGAGTAAACAATGTAAATGTTTTGTTTAAATGATCAATATAAGACATGTGCTTATGGATCTATCTTAGCACGGGACCAAAGTCAATGGGTCCGAATGCGAGATGGTATGTCAAAGAGAAATACTAGCTAATGGAGCTTGAAAGACCTTAGGGTTAGCTTCATTAAATACCTCCAAATGTTAGTGTTAAAAGTCATGAGACCTAGGACCTTAGGCAAGCTAGGGCTGAGCTTGACGTGGGAACCCTACCCATGCATGAGGATCTTGTCATGCTTGCTAACTAAGGTGCTTGTCATGCTTGCTAACTAAGGTGCTTAAGGTGCTTGTCGTGCTTGCTGACTAAGGTGCTTAAGATGCTTTTCGTGCTTGATGACAAAGGTGCTTGAGGGGCTTATGGTGTTCCAAAGTCAACATGATCCCTAAAAGGGAGGGGGCGAGCCCTAAAGCTAGGGACATGAGAGAGAACAGCCACACACACACACATACACACACTCAAGGAAAGCCCAAGACTCAAGAGGTAATAAGGATACATGTCAAGCACCTACACATGTTTCCCTCATGTAGTGCCTAAAGCCTATTGGTTGACCTCTAAAGGGGTCCAATGAGAATTTAGTTTATTTAATTAGTTGTTTAAAGCATTATTCAAGCCCTCTCTCTCAAAGGGGTATGAAGCACACTTGTCCTCATGCTACCCTTGTTGCTTGATATGCACAAATCATGTGATTGGCCACGCTTGAGGAGGTCCCATCACCATCAAGGAAGAGCTAGATTGACCCAAGCAAGGAGGAGGTTTGCTTGCCCATATACCCTCTCTAGACTCTCATTCACTCACACACACACACACACACACACACACACTCATTCTCATAGTGTGTTGTGTAAGAACACCATCTCCTTCTCTTAGCTTGAGAAGTGGAGAGCCTACACGAACACCTCTTGGCTATGGAATGCAAATCCAACCAAGATCCATGCTCCAAAGTACATGTTTACCATCTCCATTACTATGCTATTATGCTATGCTAAGCAACAAGAGTAATATCAAGTGAGGAGTCTATGTTTTTCTCGTATGTTACTTCTTCTTCTTCTTCCCTACCCGCATTCCTTGCTAGCTCTCTCCACCTTTGAATGTGTTTGAGGTCTTGGGAATGAGGTAAGGGACAAGTTAATGCTTTCATTAGATTAAGTTGGGAATAATCTTGATGCATGAAGTTTTCCATCTTTGTTGCACCAACAAGGTCTCAAGGAACACAAATCTTGTATTGTACCAAGTCTCTAAATCCGGTTGTCAATTTCTCTAATCCTTTCTCTCTCTCTCTCTCTCTTTTACAAGTATTGTTCATGCCAAGCTAATTATGTGTAATGTTCATTTTGCTACTTTTAATCAAGTACTCTTCTTATGATCCTTAAATAATTCCCATAAAAAAGGAAATGTTCGCTATGGTTATTTAAATTCGGCTACTCTCTAGAAAGCTACACATTCCTTAGAATAGAACCCAAGTTAGTTCAGCAGCATGTAGATGTGGATTAAAAGGGGGTGGATTGGAGGATAGGTAAGGGGCTGGATTGTATTCAGATTCAAGTTTTTAACAAAGTGCCTACCAATGGAAGTATAAGTTGTAGCTTACATAGTGTCTTGAGGGGGTCACTACAATAAAAAATTATATCGTGTGGGATCAACAGTAGGTATTATTTTATTCTATATTTTCTCACAGATTCACATACAAAAGGGTGTTGAGAAAATGATCTTGAGAAAACATTTATAGGTTGAATAGGAAAAGGTTCCTTTTATTGATGAAAAATTCACAGCTAAGGGATTTTATAAATAATCCTTGAATACACATGATATATAGGCTTTACATATAGTGACCCCTCCCGAGCATAGTGTGCATTGTGTTGCGCACAAACTTGCGATGGCAATGTAAGAATACAGAGAGGCCAATGAGATCATAGAATGCCTTGCAATGGGGAGGTACCTGCCTAACAAAGCACAAACAGTACTTGATGAATATGGAGATGTTGTAAGACCTAGGGTAACTGAACATAGGATCCTCCTCCCTACCGCCCCTTATATAGGCCTAGCTCCTAGCTCTTGCCCTAAGCGGATCCCCAGTCCGCACTGGTCTAGTCCAGGCCCTTGGCCTAGGTCCCTGACCCCCTAGGTTGGGCCTTGCCCCGTAGGACCCTTGTCCTGACATTACTTGTAACATTTAATGGCCTAAGAACTTATATGTAGCGGAAATTATCATGAACATAGTGGGCATTTCATTAGAATAGACTCCTAATGAGAATTACAAGAGTGCTTGGGTGGAGAGAGAGCAACAAAAAACATAACACCTAGTTAGATAGCATCGACAATACTTTCAAAAGAGAGAGAACTTAAGCTATTGACAACAGTTGAGGACCAGATTTGCATGGAGCCGGTCCCCCGTCCAAAAGGCTTTGTATTATGGTTTCTCCCGTCAAGAGAGACATTGTACAATACAATTCTTTGTGTTCCTTCAAGACTAGCTAGTGCAATGAAGATGAAAGCTTCATGCACTAAGCAAAACACTTAGCAACACAACTTGAATTATCCCCGTTATGAGACCCAAGACCTCACACACCTTCGAAGATGGTGAGAGCTAGCAGGGTATGAGAGTAGATTGAGAGGAAGAAGGAGTATCTTACGAGAAAGATGTACATCTCCTCACATAATCACTCATATTATCATAGCTAGCTTAGTAATTAGCTTGGTAGAGGAGATGAGCATGCATTGAAGCTTGGCTCTTGGTTGTATTTGCATCCACAAGCCAAGAGTGTGTCGATGTAGGATTCTATCTCACAAGATTGGAGTAGGTGATGAGTTCTCCATTAAAGCTTGGGAAGAGATAGTCTTCTCTTTCTTCACACATGAGATTGTGTGAGTGTGTGTGTGATAATGCCTTGCAAAAATCAGCCCCCTCTCTCTCTTGGGCGAGCCCCCTTGCTATTTACTCTTGCAGGCTCCCTATTGGACAATGCCAAGGCTGAGCCAATGGCTATTAAGCAGCATAAGTGATAGCCTTCTGACATGTGTCCCCCTTTCCCCTTTTGTGAGAACTTAATCAATTAAACTTAATTGATTAAAATGAATTAAATCCCCATTGGACCTTTCCCCATTCTGACCAATAGGAATTGAGTAGCCCATTGGGCTGCTCAATTCCTATTGGACCCCTTCACAGGCTGTCCAATAATCATCCAGGAGACTTAATTTTCATTGGTTCTTTTTATTAAGTGTTTTAAAATTAATTAGGCTAAATTTACTCTAGCCTAATTCTCATTGGTCCACTTCAAGGGTCATCCAATAGAAAGTGGGCATACCTTGTATGCATCTGGCCTAGGGAGCTGACATGTGTCCCTCATTCCCTTTGTGTAAAGGGGCTTGTGTGTGTGTGTGTGTGTGTGTGTGTGTGTGTGTGTGTGTGTGTGTGTGTGGCTTTCTCTCTCATCCCCTAGAAGAAGGGCTCGCCCCCTCCCATGTAGGGATATGTGTTGACTTTGGAGAGCACACAAAGCATCCAATTCCCCCTAAGCTTTAACCCTTTGGACACAACCTTTGAATTTTGGAACCTTAGCATTTTGGAAGTCTTAATGGGCTGAACCTTAGGGTCTTTTTAGCCCATTGTTGCACATGGCTCTTTTGCAGATGGCCCCCCCTTTGGATCCCTATTTTCCCTCCTTTGGATCCCTACTGTGGCCGGTCTGCTAGCTTAACCAATATTCTAGCCTTTTCTCCCCTGGCACTTCCCCACATTAAATGATCAGTTTAATATGAGAAAATCATTTAGGAGAATTAGATATTGATTATTATGACATTACTTCCCCCTTAAGGAAGAGTTTTTGTCCTCGAAAACACAAGTAGTAATATCTTCTTAAGAATACTGATGTTTTATTTATTGACGTCCCATAAGTGAGCCAGTTGTCTGTATGACCGATAATTGGTGCAGTTAGGAGGTTCAATGAAACCAAGAGCAACATCTTGATTTTCAACATTGTTGTCCGTTTGCAACCACTTGGGTCTAAACGGTAATTCCATTTATAACTCACTTGAGTACTGTAAAGGAGTAACCACAACTAAGAGCCACTTGGATCTAAATGGTAACTCCATTTATAACTCACTTGAGTACTGTAAAGGAGTAACCACAATTAAGAGTTGTCCAAAGGCATAACCAGTTTTCAGATCTTCTGAAGGTACTGGAATAATGCAAGGAAACCTTGGCATAACTTTCCATGGAGTTGTGAGCCAGATTTCCTACTCGCCTGAGTATCTTGAAAAGTTCATAGATAGGGAGTGTCCTCGTGTTAGAATTCTGAATAGTTTGAAACACAAAGAACAACATGTTCATCCCTAATGAAGGTTACTTGCCAACATACTTTGTCAGCACACCTAGTAAGTCCTTGATGTATGAAAGTATTGACACAATCTCCACCCCCACCACAACAGGTCTTCAAAGTCGAAAACCGTACTTAAGCAAATTCTAGAATAGGGAGAAAATCATCTATTCATAATTGCGTTGTGCTAACGTATGCGCTTAGCATATCCTTTAGCACAATATTACTCTTTGTAATCTGCCTATCCCCGTGGATAACTGACAGTACTGAGGTGTGTTTTCCTCACGGTTTACAGATAGTCGTCCCAGATGACTCGTAAACGGGGAATCACAGTAGTGTATAACATTGGTGAGGAATCAACAATGTCTGCAATAACCATCGTGGTTAACTTGAAAAAATCCATAAACGCCCAAACCAAGCCATGACCTGTATTGGTGATTAGTAGACCCAAAAGTAATCTCATAGAGATAGTGCACATAGAGTGCAAAATGCTTCATAAGCAACAACCTGAGGAATATGCATGCCGTCCAAATCAGCCTTTGCTAAACACTAGGGCCCATAACACCTAGTGTGCATGCATTTAGCGAAAACTAACCTGAACTTGTATATCCATAATGATCCTTGCCAATACTTATGGAAAATGTGATGCGCCTAGCACGCATTAAAAGGAATGTAAATAGTTTAGAAAAGAAACTAAATACTTTTAGTTGCAATCTTTTGCAAGCCTTGCTGAAATGTTTAAATCACAATAGAAGGTGAAACATTGATCACTTCTAGGTACAGACATTGAAACTTTTTCATTAACAACTTATAGCCTTGCTATATGTATAAACAACCATCTGTAATGTTGTTTAGCAGTGCTTGTACATTAACAAGTCATTCTAAGTATCCGACAATTTCTGGCCACAAAATTGCTCCTGATACGTCGTGCTAAAAATGGTCTATAAAACAGATGTGACCAGCACCTAGGAACTTTGTCATGACACATAATTGAAATAATGGCGTCAGTGTCAGTCCAGAGACTCATATTCTCCACATGTGGAATATGTCTCATGTAAGGATGTGTCAAAAAGAACATCCTTCAAGTACAAGATGTACTTGTGTGTGGAGGAACTGAAAAACACTATACGACAAGAGTGAGAGGGACCCTCATTATCTTGCTCCACACTGGCTAAACCGAACTCCTTGAGTTCCTAGACCATGTTGTATCCCATGTGAAAACATGTGCCAAATTGAACCCTACAAGTAGGTTCGTAACAGCAGAAGACAGAAAGATAGATTGGACACTTGGCCCAAAATACTTTGTGCTGACATGCCCTTGGCATGGCTTTGTAACATTCAAGCGTACTTAGACGTCTTGAAAAACCAAGCAAAGCATACTAAAAATGGAATAACACCAAATCAATAGATGCGTACCTGGAGAGTTGAACGTAATGTGCACTTACCTGTATTCAAATGGAGAGGAGCACGTCCCCTACCTGAAAAAACAAACAGCATTGCACTGGGAACCCTGGGGGTTGCCTTTGCAATCCAAGCCCTTGGATTAGAATCTACGTAGTGAAACCCCTTGGTAAGACTCTTTGTAGAAACTGCTCAACTAGCAGATAACGGTAACCAACATAGTCAACCATGTACAAAATGATTGGAATCAACTTGAAAAGTGTGTTCGGTCGCTACCGCGTGGTAGATTACGAAAGTCTCTCCTTGAAAGTATAACTGGGAGAGATCAACTGTGATCCTCAATGCAGATCAAGCTGTGATCCTTAATGCTTATGGGGTGATGTAGCAATCACCCGCCGGGTCTTACCCCAAAATAGTATGTCCATAGACACTCCGTAGTGCTATAGAGAGAGCAGGAGACCCACACAAGTGAACTGTCAAGCTCTTATGGACAGCCATGCTGTCACAACTGATTGTTGCATCTATACTCTCTTGTAGAGATCAGCTGTTGTGAGTTGAAGATTAGCAAAAACTTAACTTGAGTGTCGCACTGAAAACATGTAGTGCAAAAATGACACCCTAAACATCCATAATGACAAGACTCTTCCTTGTCAATTAACGTCAATGTGTACTCCACTAGGTAGAGTTGTTCGATCTTGAGAACAATCATCCAAGGAATACCAATAGGTGGGTCTTACCCTTGGCCTGACAACGGCTCTTAGCCTGTTTGGCTCATAGTCCTTATGCAAAATAGTGTTCAATCGACAAACCGATGAAGACTAATTTGAGTAGCATCTTAGCCACGTGCTAGCTGTGAGTTAGAGCACCTTGACTCAAGCTGACTCACGAGCAAAACATGTATCAAAAGCTTCTTAGAAGATTTTCATTTTTTTTGAGAGAGAGATAGAGAACGAAAAGAAGAGCACGTTGGGCTGAGGAACTTTCCTAAAATTTCTAGTGTGTGTGTGCCCAGAATGTGTGCTCTTAGACATCTTATGCCTGACTGGCAGCTTAGCATGCAAGAAGCTTCTGTATAATGTTGTCATCGAGAGAGGAAAGATAAGAAAACAAGACATATGGCCCACTTACCATGTATGGGGTCGTGACTTTACAAAAATGACTTAATATGGCACTTCGCCTGTGAAATAAGTCGAAAGTTTATGTTCTGTTTAGTGGTGTTGTACAAAAATTCCTTTTTTTGTCTGTCCATGACAGAGTTGCAAGTGTGATGGCGGAAGCGTAATTCACGAGGCGGTACAATTGACTCCACCTAAGTAGCATGCCTTGCATCCCGTCTGGTAAGCCCTTGCAGAGAGTGATGTCCTCAACCGTGAGAACCAAAACCATAAGTGCCTTGCACAGTTTAGATTGGTAGGGATTCGGTGAGTTAACATTCCCTATTTTTCTAGTTCTCTGAAGCCTTGTTCCATATAAAATTGCCAAAGCACTTTGCTTTGCACAATGATAGTAATTGCCGAGTAAAGTGTAAACAGGAAAAAACAAAAAACTTAAACTTGGCTAACCTGGTCGTTGTTGCTGCAACCAGTTGTCATGAAATTAGGGAGGAAAAAATCATTGCAGAACGGCCCATAGCCATATCTGCACAGACGCCCTCGTATGTCTTATGCACCCGTCTGGTACATAAGGCCATAACCTGCAAAATGGAATCCACCTGCAAACACCTTGCCTGTTCCTTCCCCATTGTGTATGCTCATAGCATATGCCAAATGGGAAACAGCTTAATGTGAGAGTCATGAGAGCCAACGGATGTGACTCAGTACTGTGTGTGGGATGCATCCTCTACAAGAAACAGTAAGAAGGAGTCGGCCATGCCTTTCAACTTGTTGCCTTTAACAAGTCCAAAAAGAGGCGGTGCATGTCTCCTTGAGATACTAAAAAACATTTGCAAATTTGCTATGCTATATCATCAAATTGAATCACTAAAAAGTCGTGCGACAGAGCAAGGTGGTTGGTACTCAAGCCATGCTTGATGCCAAATTTTGGTGCTTACAGTAATTTTCACAAGCCATGCTTGTGTTGTGCATGCCTAAAGTGTATGCACGTCTATTGCATATCATAGTTATCAAGCAGATGCTCCATAAACAAAAATGAACTGCGTACCTTATTAAGTACACCTACCGACAAGTCTTGCTAACCCAAAAAACGAATGTGGTAACGAGGAGAAACTCGAGCTTGATACAACCTTGCTTCTCCACCACCATGCCCTGCATGGATTCTGCAAAAATCCCATACTTGTCGTCGATCGTATGTCAAAGTTTTTGCTTGCTTATGATAGTCCCATGATGGTAGATGACTGCTAAACACTCGTGTCTTCACTTGTTGTTGGCTATACGCACACCTTGACAAACATCCCGTGGATCCATCTCCCCTTCAGACATGGTCTTGAAGCATGCTTTTACTTCCATTAAAAAAAACAACTATATCACAAAACTCCGTCAAATATGAAGGGATTGTCGTGAAGTTCATGGCTTCACGTCGATAGCTAGGGTGGATAACCGAAAGCCATGCTTCCCTGGAATCCATTATTGGGTTGAAAGCCACTGATCAATAACCTTTGCCGGTCCATGTTCTCGAGGACCCCGTCCATGCCATTCTGTCGTACTGCTGCGTCCTTAATCTCTGCGGTACGACAAGTTTGCTGTCATGCTTGAAATCCCGAGCAGATCCGAACCTGTCGAGATGCCATGGTCATGTCGATATGCCCATGCTACGAGGGGGGGTTTGGCCCGTGGGCCACCTCCCTTAGTCAAATTTAATTTTCCAAGGCCTTTGGCCTTAGGGCACCCCGTGTGAAAAGGAGGGCAAGCACAGCGATGGCGTGCTGCTGCAAAGCCGCAGAGAGAGAGAGAGAGAGAGAGAGAGAGAGAGAGATTGACGCGCCAGCTTCGGCCTTGCTCGAAACAACCTGATCTAGTGATGTGAACTTTGTAGCTCGGTCTCGCGCTCAGTTCAAGCCCGCCATCCGCCAATTTCGTTCAGGTGATGATGCCGCCTCCCTCCTCGCAAGCGGGGTTGCCCATGCTGTGGTCGCAACCGATCCTCCTGTGTAAAGCGGCTTCACGCCCCCTCCTCTTACCTCATGCACAGGCAACATGAAAAACCCCTCCTTCTCCCAATAGGTCCATGACCTTCTCATGCTCTGATACCAGTGTAAGACTTAGGGGAACTGAACATAGGATCCTCCTCCCTACCACCCCTTATATAGGCCTAGCTCCTAGCTTTTGCCCTAAGCGGATCCCAAGTCCGCACTGGTCCAGTCCATGCCCTTGGCCTAGGTCCCTGACCCCCTAGGTTGGGCCTTGCCCCGTAGCCCTTGTCACTGAGATGTTTTTTGCCTCCTTGTTAGTCTACCCGTAGTCCTCAAGACACACATGATAGGGTTGTTTTGGCGGACTGACTTGGCATGCTATGTTTGTAAGCATAGGATACACTAAATCTTGCAACACAACTAACAAGTCCATTGTTGGGGCTATATTACAAAGCAAAGGTGGATCAATAGGACTTGACATCCCAATGTAGTGTTGTCAGGGGAAGTTGAAGCATTGATGCAACAAGTTATGCCTATTCTAGTTGATAAGGTGTTGCGGGCTCTTCCAATTTCTTCAAAATGATAGGCATTAAGAAGATAATAAGAGTTAAACAAATTTCAAAGAGGGTGAAAAGGGCAGCCAAATGTTGCAATTAAAGAAAAGATGTGCTACCACTATACCATGCCCTGTACTAGCGCTAGCGCTAGTGGTAGGGGGATTTTTACTAAATTTAGAAAGTGCCAGTTAAACATGAAATAAGGGGACTCGGAAAAGCTTATAAAAAGTGGATAAGCTCATATTCCAAGATTTGTTGTCTCATATACACCATAGATGATAACCGCAAACGGGGAAGCTCTCCATAGCACTCTCAAGACAACTTATCACTCTCTCCCTCACGCTCAAGCTACCATAGAGCTCCAAAGCTCTCTATCTATCCCACGCTTGTGCTCAAGCAACCGTACACTCATGAAGCTTTAAGCTATCATATATATCTATGGACGTCATACTTAAGTGGCGATATATATCTCTCCTACATTCAATATGCTCATTCAAGTTCACATAGCTAATCTTCTCTCTCTCAACCTCTATCAAGCTCCCATATTCATAGCTCTTTCCATTAAAGACGGTTAGAAGGTGAGAATCAAGGAGGATATGAAGGGGCATTAACAGCATCAAGAGGGAATCAAGGATTATTCAATTTTGAGAATTTCTACTTAGAGGTTCCTGATCAAAAGGCATACCGGAGCATGCATATTCAATTGGTTTGTAAGAGAAATTAAAAAATAAAAAGTTCAATATACCTATCAGTTGACACCATCCCTTAAGTAACAATTATATGTTTCTTATCGCTTTAGCAATTAATAGTGTCATAGTCCGTAGTCATTTCTATTAAACTCTCTCTAATCATCATTTATACACTTTTTAATCTTCAATTATCCCTATCTGCCCTCATTTGTCTATAGCCAAAAGCCCAACACTTTCTCGATTGATCCTGGAGAATAGCACTCTTTGACAACATGTCACTGAAAATGTAAGCATGTTAACATGTCACTGAAAATGTCGTTTGGGACAATGCTAGGAAGTAGTGTTTGTTAGCATATGTTGAAAAACCAAAATAATGTCCATTTTCAAATTAAAATGACCATAAAAAATTATTATCCATTCAAATGAGGCCTCTTTTTTGGTTACTAGAGTCGTGGGGTCGTGGAATCGCATGCATGCTCCTCTCTCTCTCTCTCTCTCTCTCTCTCTCTCTCTCTCTCTCTCTCTCTCTCTCTCTCTCTCTCTCTCTCTCTCTCTCTCTCTCTAGCCTTGACCTTCTGTCCTATCTGGTTTTTCCCTTCTCCTCCCATCTCCATAGAGCTATGGAGAACAAGACAACAATATTTCCACTAGCTCCAATGTTGGATATGCAAACAACATGTTCGATGTTGGTTAGTAAGTTGCCAGTATAAACTTATGATGCAGGCATATAAGACATGTAAGTGATTTAAAACATTTTGGAGAGAGGAGACTTGCATATCCCCCAACAAGAAGGATGTTTGTCAAAAGAGAATGGGGAGGAAAATCTACATAACACACCATGTGCACCTCCAGGATGAGCCTCAGGTGAGCAAGCCAATTGATATGCCATAACTTTGGTACTCTATGCATTACATCTCTAGTGCATAATAACTTCTATTCTGATAAGTATCATACTATTATATATTCTAATAATGGTATCCACATTATGCATGATGATCAACATACTATGGGAGCAGGTCAGCACACAGTCTATGCTAGTTAGTACATACCTAGCATGCTTGTTACCATACTAGTTAGCACACTGAGGATGCTTGTTAAAACATTGTGTATGATAGAACTTTATCATGTCAAGTATGCCACTTATCATACTCACCATGCTAATTAACATACCTAGTTATCACACATGCTATATAGTTTAACATACCTCATATGCTAGTTTCCACTGATTATGCTAGTTAGCATACCTAGTATGCTAGTTTTTAGCATCCTCAGTATGCTAGTTAGCATACCTAGTATGCTAGTAAACACGTTGTGTCTGCTTGTTAGAACTTCTAATATGCTAACTATAAATTAACACAATGTGTATGCTTCTTATTAGCATACTCACCATGCTAACTAACATACCTAGTTAGCACACATGTTATTTAGTTTAGCATGCTACTAAACACAATGTGTCTACTAGTTAACATTTCTAATATGCTAACTAGCAATTAACACAATGTGTATGCTACTTAGCATACTCACCATGCTAAATAACATACCTAGTTAGCAAACATGTTATTCAATTTAGCATACCTCATATGCTAGTTGGCACTAAGCATGCTAGTTAGCATACCTAGTATGCTAGTAAACACAATGTGTTAGTTTTTTTAATATGCTAACTAGCAATTAACACAATGTGTATGCTACTTAGCTTACTTATCATGCTAATCAACATACCTAGTTAGCAAACATGATATTCAGTTTAGCATACATCATATGCTAGTTGACATTGAGTATGCTAGTTAGCATACCTAGTATGCTAGTAAACACAATGTGTCTACTAGCTAGTATTTCTTATATGCTAACTAACAATTAACACAATGTGTATGCTACTCAGCATACTCACCATGCTAATTAACATACCTAGTTAGCACACATGCTATTCAGTTTAGCATACCTCATATGCAAGTTGGCTCTGAGTATGCTAGTTAACATACCTAGTATGCTAGTAAGCACAACATGTCTACTAGTTAGCATTTCTTTAAATTCTAACTAGCGTACTGATTGGGGATGGAGGCTAGCAACCTCTATGCTAGTTAGTCTTTATATACTAATTAGCATACTGGTATTCTGGCTAACAAATTGTATGCTAGTGAGCATACCCAGTTTTCTCATTAGCATATTGGGTATGCAAGCTAACAGACTTTGTATGTTAGTGATCATTCAAAGATGCTCACTAGCATACTGGGTGTGCTTGTTAACATACCTAGTATGCTAGTTAGCATTTTGTGTATACTTGGTCAGAATATTGTATATGCTAGTTAGCATAGTGGGTATGCCAGTAACTTTGCTTGTTAACACATTGTTAGCATATTGAGTGTGCTAGTTAACACACTAATTTATTTTGAAGAGCATGTTGGATATCCTGGCTGGAATTCTGTATATCACAATTAGCATTTTGAGAGTATAGGTTGATCATTTATGGATATTGCAAGTTGAGTTGATTTACAGGTTCAAAGAGAAGCATCTAGATTGCAAGATTGGCATGAGAATGTTTGAGATGCTGAGGCCATTCTTTTGTAGGCAGTTGAAGGATAGATACACATGCTATTGTGAATACCATGTGCAAATGTCCTTTCTAAAGGACGCATTGAACCACATGTGCTCTCGTGATTTTGGTATGCATGAAGCAGGTTACAACTATGTATGGAGTATTTGTGCTATAGGTAACAACATTAGCATGGGTTGTGAGGCTTCATGTCACACAACTGTGGGAGTCAGTTCTTTGTCCAAAGCAACCAGATGTGGGTTTCCATATAAGAGGATTTCTGATGGGAGATTGTAAGATGTGTGGAGTGAAGAGGATGGAGTTATGCTGCTTGGAGATAGCAAATCCAGGTAAGAGTATTATTGTGAAAGTATTTGCAATGTAGAAGAAAACGATAAGCATGGAAACAACAAAAATAGAAAAGATTTGTTGCATAAAGAAATGCAGTGTTGGGAGTTCCTTCAACTCTTGAAGTCCAAGTTGAAGATCTTCATCACTCATAACTATATAGCTCAATGGTTCCAACAAACATGGAGATCCAACTAAGTTGCTCCCAACTCACCAATTTGGGATCCGAACCAGTCATGGAGAGGCCATAAGTAGCATTGAAATATTCCATAGTTACACAGAATTTCTCATGTAATGGGATCTCCACCTTGGGAGCTCTCCATCGGACTGCACACATGCAATAGGAACCTTAGCAAAAACCAAAAGGTTACATGATCAAGAGAGTAGAATTTGACAAAATACATTGCATCTACATATGTAATGCCCCTCTCTCTCTGGTTGTGAATGGAAAATCCATTGTTCATTGGGGAGCCGATCAAGAACTGCATGCAGGAGACACTGAACAAAGGAACACACACACACATACATACACATAGGGGTAGAGGGAGAGAGAGAGAGAGAGAACTTGAGTCATTCCTTCCTTTGCATGCATGCATGAATGTTACATTGGGGATCCCTAAGAATCATGCAGCTTCACTCTTTTGCGAGGTGGAGGAGAAGCAGTAGTAGACTTGGCCCTGTTGTGTTTCTTGGTTGGTGGTTGGTAGGACGAGTCCTTGGAGGTCTCTTGTTGGTAATAGGAGCTCTCTCTCTCTCTCCCTTACAGCATGCTAAGGAGAAATTGATGGCTACTTGGCAGAGCCCAGACATCTCTTACATGTGGCACCCATGCCCGCTTTCGTGCGTGCTTCATCAATACACTTCATTTAGTAACATCCCCACCGAAACTCACTGAGAATGGAAAAAGGGAGCTTTGGCTCACCAAGTTAAAATTTGAGTTATCCCACCACTCAACCTTACATGACTGCACCCCACTCATTTTAAATATACAATTTCATATACTCATCCTAAATATTGTCCTTATGCTAACCATATGTGCTTGTTGGCACATGCTAACTAGCACAAAAAGCGTGACATGTTAACATGCTTACACAAGTTGTTTTCATTAGGAGCATGCTTTAAGAACCCTTCCATGGTGTCAAAAAAGCTATCCAATAAATCCAAGCTCTTGTTTTTAAGCACCTCAATCCGGTTGGAGATATCTTTCAAGTGGTCAAGCAAAGCTCGACCTATGTCCACCATCTATGCCAATGACTTCTCAACCTTTGGAGTAGACCACTTGAAATTGGTGGTGGATGTGGCTTGAATTTTGATCTGGGAGGCTTTGGTGTCTTCTCCCCTGGTACCTCACTCATGTTAGTATTTTCCTAGTTGGTAGAGGAGGCATGGCTAACAAAGTTCACAGAGACTCTATCATGGTAGTACTCATCTACCACATCATACCTTTTACATATGTATTTTCTATCATTTCCAGTTGTAGCAATGTGTGCTTTATACATCCTATATTGGCCAAGTACAAGGCCCCACGTTTTACGACATGCCTCTCTATCTTTATCAAAGTCATGGTATGTGGAGGCCAACCGTGCAACAACTTTTGCCCATAGATTGGCTCCTTGCTTTTGAGGATTTTTGAACTCCTCATGCATACCTCCCCTCACATGGATAAGCTGATCAACCCAAAAGTCCTTCGATTGCCCTTGGATTTTTGGATGTTGTCCTTACCATATTTGAGCTCCACAATGACCTTCTTCTTGGACAACCTATCCTTCTATGATGGAGTCGTTGATGCAATCTCCACCCAAGTGTAAGGCTTTCTTCCTAGATGGTTTTGTACTCACTTTAGTAAATTGATGAGAGGAGGGGTTTGTACTTGGGACATTGTCTACATGCATAGGTTTATGGTGCAAAGGTGGAGTACATGGTGAGAGGGGCTTGAATAAGAAAGGAAGGAGGGTGATGGAGAAGCTAGCATGGCGGTGAAGCCATGTGGGGGCATCGTCAAGGGGGTCAGTGTCAAGGAATAGGAAGTGGCTAGGGAGAAATATACATTTTGGGATGCATTATCATCCATGTCCTTTTGCCCTTTTGAATGTTGAAATGGGTCCATGATTCCTTCATATGTAAATAGTTCAAAATCATATTTAGTTTTTGGAGAGAGAGAGAGAGAGAGAGAGAGAGAGAGAGAGAAAGGGGGGGGGGGGGGCTAAGTGGATTATTTGGTATGGCACACATTGCTACCTCAAAGATGATGGTCGCATTCAATGTCCTACAAAAAAACAAATGATACAATCACGAGGCATTGTCACGAGAATTTTGGATCCAGGGATTGTGCACATGTACATACACATGCATGGTGCATCAAATAAAGAATTGCCCATTTTCCAGAGCCAAGTGGTTATGTGGGGCCCACATGTGTACAGGTAGGACAGCATGTACATAGTGCATCGATTTTCATCGTTACCAGTACCAGTGTGTTTTTTCTACAATAATGAGGAGTTGGTAGCACATAAAACTTCTCGCAGAAGCTATCCGCGGGCCGACGACATGAGGTAAGCAGGTGCGTCAGATGGCATCTAGTGGCGCCAGGAGGTCGAATGGGATCAATACTTGCACGTGGATGAGTACGGACGCAACGTGGGTGTTTTCTTGTGATACTTATGCAGAAAGGTCATCATGAGGACCACTTTTTGGAACCACTTCACGTGGTGGTGGGATGCATTATTGGAAAAATTTGAGTGCCAGGTGAGCGGATGGATGCAAAAAGGTGACAACTATGCACTACGAGGTCAGTTTTTTGGCCTATTCGGGGTCCGTTTGAGGTCAACTAAAAGGCCAAGGGTGCCCAACTAAGAAAACTAAGTGTAGGAACTGAAAAAACTGAGAGAACACCAGAAAAAACGTGGAGAGAAGAGGAGGAACGGTTGCAACTGTGTTTTTGCTCATTTTGGAGCCTGTTTTGGCCGTAAACTGCTCATCCGAGGTCGGATTTGAGCACTTTGACATTGTAGACTGGGGTTTTGGGCCGTTCCCGGACGCAATGGCGCTGTCCATTTTGCCAAATTCTTCACTATTTTTTTATTTTTTTTTGTGTAAGTTTCTCCTATGAGCGAAGCTTCTGCTCTGATTTGTGATTGTATCTGGCATATTTTACCCATATTGTGTGAGCTATTTGCCCCATTGGTGTTGGCCCAAGCTCAATTGTATCTGAACATCAGAAATTCTTTTCTTTTGAGCTGAGTTTTTGGGTGTGTGTGTGTGTGTGTGTGTGTGTGTGTGTGTGTCTCTGTGTGGAGTGGGTAAACAGATAGTCTCTCTCCTCTCACTCCATAGGTGTGTTCCCTGTCTCGGCCAGGTGGGTTGTGTAAGTCGAGTGGTGCCCCATAGTGTGTGTGTGTGTGTGTGTGTGTGTGTGTGTGTGTGTGTGTGTGTGTGTGTGTGTGTGTGTGTGTGTGTGTGTGTGTGTGTGTGTGTGTGTGTGTGTGTATCATCCCAAGAGTGTGTTTCGGGTCGTTATAGAGGCGTTCTGTGTGTTTCCATCCCACTCACATTCTTTTGGCGCCTCCACGGAGGATCTTCTTCGAGTACCTTCTGCTTAGAGCTTCAAGCTTCGAGATTCGGGATTACAGGTTGCAGACTACAGGTTACATGTTACAGGGACATGACAGGTATAGGTGATTCACACAGGTACAAGTAGCTGGAGTACAGTGATATACTAGCAGTAGTGTCACTTGCCATTGTTGTGGGTATGCATCATTTGGCGCATGTTTGAGCGCATTGTCTGTTGGATTGTACGTTACTTGTGGAAATTGCCATTGTACGCCTTTGTGGAGCCATATTTGGTTTTATTTGGCAGTCCCAGCCATTTCTGAGACTTGGTCAGGAAGATAGTCATTTCTGAGACTTGACTATACGAGATTTGCATAAGCCTTGGTGTGAGGGTCGATAGCGTGAGGTTTTATTGAGCTGGGGGATTCTCAAATGTGGAGATCCTTTTGGTGATACAGGTAGCTGGAGCACCCTTTTCGTGACCTCGCCATAGGCTATGTACTAGTGATTCCTAATTGATGCTCGGGTTCTATTGTTGGCAGTTTATGCATACATATACAATCTATATTTTGGGTTCTCACTCCTCTACTTCTGGGGAAACTCTGTCAAAATTTTTCCAAGTTATGATGGCTAGTTTTTTGGTCTTTTAAGCCATTTATGATGTTATGCTGCTGAAATTCTGGCAAAATCAGAGGATAAGGCAGGTGTGCCTTCTTGGGAGCTACATGGTTGACTTAAATGGATGATCAAAATGGCCCTCAATTCACTCCTTTTCATTTAACACAAAGAATCCAGATATATGTTCATGTGTCCAGGAAGATTTTTTTCCAGCAGCGCATAGTCTTTATGTTTGGGCCAAGAAGATTAAGAGAAATCTTGGAATGTCCTTTGCCTGTTGTAATTCCGATGATTAACTATGAAAACTCATTTGATGTGCATGTGTTTGTCCTCATCTAAAGACAAGCTCCATTGAAGTTTCTAGGGATTGAGTCAGTCAAAAGTTTTGGGTTCTTGCACGTGTGTTCGAAGGGGTTCTCAAAGCATTGTAACTTGGGTAGCCATGGCTTTCTCTTATCCGGAGTTTCATGGAAGAAGTGATGAAGATGTGGAAGACTTTTTGGAAAAGATGGAAGTTGCCTGCATTAGCAATCAAATTCATGATCCAGCGTAGATGTTACGCCTTCTCCAAATCTATTTGAAGAGTGATGCACGAGTTTGTTCCAAAGCATTTGAAGAGGAGCTGTGTGCGGCTGATCCACCCGTAAGGTTGAGTTGGGACAATCTACGGCATGGGTTGGAAGTGGAGTTTGTGAAGATAGAAGATTCTGACAAAGTGTGGCAAGAAGTACAGGATTTAGTGCAAAAGGAAGGTGAGCCAGTAGATGCGTACATACGTAAGTTTTCATTGGCATGGGAGAGGATGTGCAAGGCCTTACCACCGCAAGTACCCCCGCTTGACATGATGAAGAAGGACAGGTTCTTGGCTGGTCTTTGGGAGAATATACGTTGGAGAGTGGAGCTAAAGAAGCCTAGGACATATGAAGATGCATTGGAGGTAGCAAGGAACAAAGACTGGAAGCTGAGGAAAATGAGTCAGCTAGGAGTAGAGTCTTTGCCCATGAGGTCTGAATTTCAGCCTATGGATTCTTCGCAAGTTTGTATGCCAGTGGTTCATTACGAACTAGTGATTCGTGTTACTCCTCAGGTTATGCCAACAATGGTCAATACAGCAGTGCAAGATGATGGGCATGAGGAAAGTTGTAGATTTGATGAAGAATCTCAGCCTAAACATGCTAGGTCAAGTGCGCAATAATCGAGGTCGAGGGAGGTTTGGAAATCAACCAGGAGGTGAAGAAAGGCCCAGGAATGGTGTTGGACAAAGCAATGGTAAGTTTTGGAGGCAGACGACCACGTGTTATAATTGTGGAGAGTTGGGCCACATCAACCCGCAATGTGATAAGCCACCAAGGATGGGGGGAGAAATGTATCCATTGCCAAGACAGGTGCTAACTAGGTCAAATGATTATGGCATCGAAATTAAGGGAGAGGAAGGAACCAATGGATTAACCGAAGAGGAAAAGGGAAAGACAAAAGTGCTAAGTGTAGTCACCTTGGAGAAGGCATCAAAGCTAGAGGATACATTAGTGATGCCTATTGGGAAGAGGACCACCGAGGAAAAGGAAGGAAGAAGTGCCCCAGGTCCTAGTAACAAGAAGGGAAAGAGCCATGAAGGCGAGGATTTCAAGGCCAAGAGGAAAAGAAGGGCTCGTCACAAGTTTCATGTTTCAGATTTTCCACTAGGGGATGGGCAATTAAGCTATGACTTGAAGGAGGATCTGACGAGCAGGAAGGCAGATGTTACTTTTGGGCAGCTTATAGAGATGGTGCCTAAACTAAAGCGACAGTGGAAGAGGATGGTTAACCCAATGGAGAAAGAGCCAGAGAGAGGTTCAGTAAAGGTGTTGGCAATGGACGAGCTACCAGACATTTGTCCAATAGTAGATGTGTGGCACAAAAAAGAAAAATCTGGGACAAGGTGGAGCCCAAATATGTAGATGGTGGAGCCCAAATATGTGTTATAACACACTCATGCGTTGAGAAGATGGGTCTCACAGTGACTGGGGTGTCAAGTTTCCGGATCATATTGGAAAACCATCAAAAAGTAAAATGTTTGGGTGTTGTAAAAAGCTTAGAAGTAGAGGCATATGATGCGAAGGCAGTGGTTGATTTTCATGTAATGCCAGCGGGGTTGGGAGCATATCCTATTATACTGGGCAGACCATGGTTACGTGCAGTGGGAGCTGTCCAAGATTGGAGACGTGGTACGATTAGCCTCTATGGAAAGATAGGTGCCAAGAAGCTATATAATATGGACAAAAGGAAAGGATTGGAAGAGCTTTATGAAGATGAGGATGAGTCTAGTGATGAAGACTATTCCACAGTGAGGGACTGATGAGGACAGTGATAGCACTACCAGCAATGATAAGGATGCTGATGTTGCATTTCTTTTGATGGACAAAGAAATCCAGGACTCTAGTTTAGTCGCATTTGCAAATGATATTGAAGATGAGAGTGAAGGGCCTTATGAAGTGATTGAAGGTCTGATGCAAACCAAGGTTGAATTGTTAAAGAAGCAGGAATTGATGACACAAATGATCAGTGGACACCTCTCAACTATGGAGACGGAGATATATTTGCACATGTAGGTCTATGCCAAAGTAGTTGATGGTTTTGTTGATGCGAAGTTGATATATGGCATCTCTACAGGTTTTCCTTGGGAATCAGGTGGAAGCTTGATTAAGTTTTTGATGCAGGGAATGCAAAGTGTTTTTGTGTGGGATCCAGGTGGAATGAGCATCTACTAGTGTTGTTGCTCTGCTGAGCATGAATGCTCTAGCAGGCTAGGGGATGAGCAAATTATGTCAGGATTTTCTTGGATCAAGGGATTATGCACATGTACATACACATGCATGGTGCATCAAATAAAGAATTGCCCATTTTCTAGAGCCAGGTGGTTATGTGGGGCCCACATGTGTACAGGTAGGACAGCATGTACATAGTGCATCGATTTTCATCGTTACCAGTACCAGTGTGTTTTTTCTACAATAATGAGGAGTTGGTAGCACGTAAAACTTCTCGAGGAAGCTATCCGCGGGCCGACGACATGAGGTAAGCAGGTGCGTCAGATGGCATCTAGTGGCGCCAGGAGGTCGAATGGGATCAATACTTGCACGTGGATGAGTACGGACGCAACGTGGGTGTTTTCTTGTGATACTTATGCAGAAAGGTCATCATGAGGACCACTTTTTGGAACCACTTCACGTGGTGGTGGGATGCATTATTGGAAAAATTTGAGTGCCAGGTGAGCGGATGGATGCAAAAAGGTGACAACTATGCACTACGAGGTCAGTTTTTTGGCCTATTCGGGGTCCGTTTGAGGTCAACTAAAAGGCCAAGGGTGCCCAACTAAGAAAACTAAGTGTAGGAACTGAAAAAACTGAGAGAACACCAGAAAAAACGTGGAGAGAAGAGGAGGAACGGTTGCAACTGTGTTTTTGCTCATTTTGGAGCCTGTTTTGGCCGTAAACTGCTCATCCGAGGTCGGATTTGAGCACTTTGACATTGTAGACTGGGGTTTTGGGCCGTTCCCGGACGCAATGGCGCTGTCCATTTTGCCAAATTCTTCACCATTTTTTTATTTTTTTTTGTGTAAGTTTCTCCTATGAGCGAAGCTTCTGCTCTGATTTGTGATTGTATCTGGCATATTTTACCCATATTGTGTGAGCTATTTGCCCCATTGGTGTTGGCCCAAGCTCAATTGTATCTGAACATCAGAAATTCTTTTCTTTTGAGCTGAGTTTTTGGGTGTGTGTGTGTGTGTGTGTGTGTGTGTGTCTCTGTGTGGAGTGGGTAAACAGATAGTCTCTCTCCTCTCACTCCATAGGTGTGTTCCCTGTCTCGGCCAGGTGGGTTGTGTAAGTCGAGTGGTGCCCCATAGTGTGTGTGTGTGTGTGTGTGTGTGTGTGTGTGTGTGTGTGTGTGTGTGTGTGTGTGTGTGTGTGTGTGTGTGTGTGTGTGTGTGTGTGTGTGTGTGTGTGTGTGTATCATCCCAAGAGTGTGTTTCGGGTCGTTATAGAGGCGTTCTGTGTGTTTCCATCCCACTCACATTCTTTTGGCGCCTCCACGGAGGATCTTCTTTGAGTACCTTCTGCTTAGAGCTTCAAGCTTCGAGATTCGGGATTACAGGTTGCAGACTACATGTTACAGGTTACAGGGACATGACAGGTATAGGTGATTCACACAGGTACAAGTAGCTGGAGTATAGTGATATACTAGCAGTAGTGTCACTTGCCATTGTTGTGGGTATGCATCATTTGGCGCATGTTTGAGTGCATTGTTTGTTGGATTGTACGTTACTTGTGGAAATTGCCATTGTACACCTTTGTGGAGCCATATTTGGTTTTATTTGGCAGTCCCAGCCATTTCTGAGACTTGGTCAGGAAGATAGTCATTTCTGAGACTTGACTATACGAGATTTGCATAAGCCTTCGTGTGAGGGTCGATAGCGTGAGGTTTTATTGAGCTGGGGGATTCTCAAATGTGGAGATCCTTTTGGTGATACAGGTAGTTGGAGCACCCTTTTCGTGACCTCGCCATAGGCTATGTACTAGTGATTCCTAATTGATGCTCGGGTTCTATTGTTGGCAGTTTATGCATACATATACAATCTATATTTTGGGTTCTCACTCCTCTACTTCTGGGGAAACTCTGTCAAAATTTTTCCAAGTTATGATGGCTAGTTTTTTGGTCTTTTAAGCCATTTATGATGTTATGCTGCTGAAATTCTCGCAAAATCAGAGGATAAGGCAGGTGTGCCTTCTTGGGAGCTACATGGTTGACTTTAATGGATGATCAAAATGGCCCTCAATTCACTGCTTTTCATTTAACACAAAGAATCCAGATATATGTTCATGTGTCCAGGAAGATTTTTTTCCAGCAGCGCATAGTCTTTATGTTTGGGCCAAGAATATTAAGAGAAATCTTGGAATGTCCTTTGCCTGTTGTAATTCCGATGATTAACTATGAAAACTCATTTGATGTGCATGTGTTTGTCCTCATCTAAAGACAAGCTCCATTGAAGTTTCTAGGGATTGAGTCAGTCAAAAGTTTTGGGTTCTTGCACGTGTGTTCGAAGGGGTTCTCAAAGCATCGTAACTTGGGTAGCCATGGCTTTCTCTTACCCGGAGTTTCATGGAAGAAGTGATGAAGATGTGAAAGACTTTTTTGAAAAGATGGAAGTTGCCTGCATTAGCAATCAAATTCAAGATCCACCGTAGATGTTACGCCTTCTCCAAATCTATTTGAAGAGTGATGCACGAGTTTGGTCCAAAGCATTTGAAGAGGAGCTGCGTGCGGCTGATCCACCCGTAAGGTTGAGTTGGGACAATCTACGGCATGGGTTGGAAGTGGAGTTTGTGAAGATAGAAGATCCTGACAAAGTGTGGCAAGAAGTACAGGATTTAGTGCAAAAGAAAGGTGAGCCAGTAGATGCGTACATACGTAAGTTTTCATTGGCATGGGAGAGGATGTGCAAGGCCTTACCACCGCAAGTACCCCCGCCTGACATGATGAAGAAGGACAGGTTCTTGGTTGGTCTTTGGGAGAATATACGTTGGAGAGTGGAGCTAAAGAAGCCTAGGACATATGAAGATGCATTGGAGGTATCAAGGAACAAAGAGTGGAAGCTGAGGAAAATGAGTCAGCTAGGAGTAGAGTCTTTGCCCATGAGGTCTGAATTTCAGCCTATGGATTCTTCTCAAGTTTGTATGCCAGTGGTTCATTACCAACTAGTGATTCGTGTTACTCCTCAGGTTATGCCAACAATGGTCAATACAGCAGTGCAAGATGATGGGCATGAGGCAAGTGGTAGATTTGATGAAGAATCTCAGCCTAAACATGCTAGGTCAAGTGCGCAATAATCGAGGTCGAGGGAGGTTTGGAAATCAACCAGGAGGTGAAGAAAGGCCCAGGAATGGTGTTGGACAAAGCAATGGTAAGTTTTGGAGGCAGACGACCACGTGTTATAATTGTGGAGAGTTGGGCCACATCAACCCGCAATGTGATAAGCCACCAAGGATGGGGGGAGAAATGTATCCATTGCCAAGACAGGTGCTAACTAGGTCAAATGATTATGGCATCGAAATTAAGGGAGAGGAAGGAACCAATGGATTAGCCCAAGAGGAAAAGGGAAAGACAAAAGTGCTAAGTGTAGTCACCTTGGAGAAGGCATCAAAGCTAGAGGATACATTAGTGATGCCTATTGGGAAGAGGACCACCGAGGAAAAGGAAGGAAGAAGTGCCCCAGGTCCTAGTAACAAGAAGGGAAAGAGCCATGAAGGCGAGGATTTCAAGGCCAAGAGGAAAAGAAGGTTGGAAGAGCTTTATGAAGATGAGGATGAGTCTAGTGATGAAGACTATTCCACAGTGAGGGACTGATGAGGACAGTGATAGCACTACCAGCAATGATGAGGATGCTGATGTTGCATTTCTTTTGATGGACAAAGAAATCCAGGACTCTAGTTTAGTCGCATTTGCAAATGATATTGAAGATGAGAGTGAAGGGCCTTATGAAGTGATTGAAGGGCTGATGCAAACCAAGGTTGAATTGTTAAAGAAGCAGGAATTGATGACACAAATGATCAGTGGACACCTCTCAACTATGGAGACGGAGATATATTTGCACATGCAAGTCTATGCCAAAGTAGTTGATGGTTTTGTTGATGCGAAGTTGATATATGGCATCTCTACAGGTTTTCCTTGGGAATCAGGTGGAAGCTTGATTAAGTTTTTGATGCAGGGAATGCAAAGTGTTTTTGTGTGGGATCCAGGTGGAATGAGCATCTACTAGTGTTGTTGCTCTGCTGAGCATGAATGCTCTAGCAGGCTAGGGGATGAGCAAATTATGTCAGGATTTTCTTGGATCAAGGGATTGTGCACATGTACATACACATGCATGGTGCATCAAATAAAGAATTGCCCATTTTCTAGAGCCAGGTGGTTATGTGGGGCCCACATGTGTACAGGTAGGACAGCATGTACATAGTGCATCGATTTTCATCATTACCAGTACCAGTGTGTTTTTTATACAATAATGAGGAGTTGGTAGCGCGTAAAACTTCTCGAGGAAGCTATCCGCGGACCGACGACATGAGGTAAGCAGGTGCGTCAGATGGCATCTAGTGGCGCCAGGAGGTCGAATGGGATCAATACTTGCACGTGGATGAGTACGGACGCAACGTGGGTGTTTTCTTGTGATACTTATGCAGAAAGGTCATCAGGAGGACCACTTTTTGGGGCCACTTCACGTGGTGGTGGGATGCATTATTGGAAAAAGTGTAGTGCCAGGTGTGCGGATGGATGCAAAAAGGTGACAACTATGCACTGCGAGGTCAGTTTTTTGGCCTATTCAGGGTCCGTTTGAGGTCAACTAAAAGGCCAAGGGTGCCCAACTAAGAAAGCTAAGTGTGGGAACTGAAAAAACTGAGAGAAGACCAGAAAAAACGTGGAGAGAAGAGGAGGAACGGTCGCAACTGTGTTTTTGCTCATTTTGGAGCCTGTTTTGGCCGTAAACTCCTCATCCGAGGTCGGATTTGAGCACTTTGACATTGTAGACTGGGGTTTTGGGCCGTTCCCGGACGCAATGGCGCTGTCCATTTTGCCAAATTCCTCACTATTTTATTTTATTTTTTTGTGTAAGTTTCTCCTATGAGCGAAGCTTCTGCTCCGATTTGTGATTGTATCTGGCATATTTTACCCATATTGTGTGAGCTATTTGGCCCATTGGTTTTGGCCCAAGCTCAATTGTATTTGAACATCAGAAATTCTTTTCTTTTGAGCTGAGTTTTTGGGTGGGTGTGTGTGTGTGTCTCTGTGTGGAGTGGGTAAACGGATAGTCTCTCTCCTCTCACTCCATAGGTGTGTTCCCTGTCTCGGCCAGGTGGGTTGTGTAAGCCGAGTGGTGCCCCATAGTGTGTGTGTGTGTGTGTGTGTGTGTGTGTGTGTGTGTGTGTGTGTGTGTGTGTGTGTGTGTGTGTGTGTGTGTGTGTGTGTGTGTGTGTGTGTGTGTGTGTGTGTGTTATCCCAAGAGTGTGTGTCGGGTCGTTATAGAGGCGTTGTGTGTGTTTCCATCCCACTCACAGCATCTTGCCCTTATGAAGGTGCACCTAAGAACACTATCTTCTTGTTTAAGCCACAACAAGGTAAAAACATAACAATTTGCACTAAGCAAAATAATAGTGTACCTTTGTATAAGTTATCACTTAAGGGAGATATTATTTGCAAATACTATTAATTGTTCAACCTGGTTTTCATCCAGGAAAAGTCCACATATAAAATTCTTGTATGAAATACATGTCAAATTGCAAAATTTCTAGCTTCAAAGACCTTATGACATGCACCAAATGGGCTACACATGTTATATAGTGATGTCACATATCATACATGGCATGCAATTGGACATCTACTCTAGCATGTTCAAAAGATGTAATATGTTCATGTTGCCTCTTACTGTAGTTCTCGGAGATAACATAGCTTCACATGCATGCTACCAGTGTACCACCATCAAGATTATCCTCCCAATATAAAGTTTCCCAATATTGAGATAGGCATTGCGTAACAAATTTCTATAGTACTCATAGAGAATAATAAGTTGATGTAAATGATACCAACCACCTTGTGTGGTAAGCCTTATACTTGGCTTCATCTCTTGCTACTTTCATTCTTGTCTTAATGCAATCTTTAGCTTCCCGCCCAAGCATTTGCAACCTATAGCTTCATGTCTAGATTGTTTGGACAAATTTGATCAACATCTACAGTTGACTATCCATTTTGTTTGCGGGTCACGGTGGAGAAGCTTCATACAAGGTGCAATGTGTTTGGTTATAGCTTCTTGCTTGATCCACATGCATGTTAATTCTACTACCATTTAATCTCACAGTGTTGCATTGCTGCCCTTCGTGACCCTAGTTTCTATATCTTTGACAATAAGAGCCTTGCAAATATCCATCTTGATCTCAATAACTCTACTATTTTCCTTTCACAATATGGAGAACCTAAATTTTGAATAATTAGCCAAATTCTTCTAGAGGAATAGAAGGTTTGAGACTTAACTATGGTGAGCATCACACATCAAGATGATCTTTGTGTAGGCATCAATTATTGTGTCGAACTACACATTGCTTAGAATAGAACCCAAGTTAGTTTAACAACGTGTAGATGTGGAAAAAAGGGGGTGGATTGGAGGATATGTAAGGGACTGGGTTGTATTGGATTCAAGTTTGTAACAAAGAGCCTATGAATGGAAGTATAAGTTATAGCTTACACATTGTGCATTGTGCGCAAGAACTTGCGATGGCAATGTAAGAATGCATAGAGTCCATTGAGATCACATACTAATGAAATGCAATGGGGAGGTACATATCTAACAAATCACATATATTATTTGATGAATATGGAGATATTTTTTTCCTCCCTTCTTAGTCTACCCATAGTCCACAAGACACGCATGATAGGGCCATTATGGCGGACTGACTTGGCATGTTATGTTTGCAAGCATAGGATACACTAAATCTTGCAACACAACTTATAAGTCCATTGTTGGGGCTATATTACAAAGAAAAGTGGAATCGTAGGGCTTGACAACCCAATCTAGTGTTGTCAGGGGAAGTTGAAGCATTGATGCATGCACACGACAAGTTATGCCAATTCTAGTTGATAAGGTGTTGCGGGCTCTTCCAATCACTTCAAAATGATAGGAGTTTAGAAGATAATAAGAGTTAAACAAATTGCAAAGAGTGTGAAAAGGACATCCAAATGTTTCAATTGAAGAAAAGATGTGCTACCACTATACCATGCGTTGCACTAGCGCTAGCGCTAGTGGTAGGTGGGATTTCTGCTAAATTTAGAAAGTTGTTGTTAACATTCAAAAAGGGGACTCAGAAAATCTTATAAAAAGGGGATAAGCTCATATTCTAAGATTTCTCATCTCATATACATGAGAGGTGATAACCGCAAACAGGGAAGCTCTCCATAGCACTCTCAAGCCAACTTATCACTCTTTCCCTCACGCTCAAGCTACCATAGAGCTCCAAATATCTCTATCTCTTGTGCTCAAGCAAACGTAAACTCAAGAAGCTTTAAGCTATCATATATATCTATGGCCGTCAACTTAAGTAACGATATATATCTCTCCTACATTCAATATCCTCATTCAAGTTCACGTAGATAACTCTCTCTTTCTCAACCTCTATCAAGTTTCCATATTTATAACTCTTCCCATTAAAGAGGGCTAGAAGGTCAGCATCAAGGAGGATGTGAAGGGGCATTAAGAGCATCAAGGGAATCGAGGGTCGTTCAATTTTGAGAATCTATTTTTAGAGGTTGTAGATCAAAAGGCATACTGGAGAATGCATATTCAATTAGTTTGTAAGAGAAATATCAAAAATAAAAAATTCAATACACCTATCAGTTGACAGCATCCCTTAAGTAACAATTATATGTTTCTTATCGCTTTTAGCAATTAATAGTGTTATAGTTTGTAGTCATTTCTTTCAAGCTCTCTCTAATCATCATTTATACTCTTATTAATCTTAAATTATTCGTATCTGCCCTAATTTTTCTATAGCCAAAAGCCCAACACTTTCTCGATCGACCCTAGAGAATAGCACTCTCTGGCAACAACGGCAGCCGACGGTTCTTGTTGGTGCCCTGTGTCACATAGGGGGGACTCAAATGGACCTCCCCCTTTTAAATTGAGGATAAGGGTTAATTCCCCCCTTTTAAATTGAGGATAAGGGATTGTTCCCCCTAGTAGCATTGGGCATTGTTGCTCAAAATAGAGAACTCTCCCACGTGAAATGTTGAACTTGGAAAGTTAGGCAAAGCAATGGTTCTCATGCAATAATGCAAAAATAGACTGGGAAAGTATCCAGAAAGAAGAGAGAGTGGATAAAAATAGAGAACTTGCCCCAATAAGGGGGGGGCCTTTTGTTTTTTTGAGGGAGCTTCCGAAGATGAGAAGGGAAGATGTTTTAGAGAGCTCACAGGAGAGCCTTGTACTCCATCTTTTGAAGAATCAAGCTTGCACTCCCCCACCTTTCTATCAATTCCCAATCCCCCTTTTGCTCTCTACTATTTTCTCTTTTGTTGTCGGTGTTGGCGCGTGTGTGTGTTCCCCCCAAGCCATTCTTTTGTGTGGTGCAAAGAGAGAGTGAGAAAGAAGTGATGTGCGATGGTGGCATGTGCAATTGAAGGTTGGAAAGTTTCTTTAGACTACCACCATGTGGAATATACTTTTAGAGAGCCCATGAACTGATGAATAGTATTCAATATAATGGAGAAGCAATATTGATAGATAAGGATGGATCTACCATCCAAGTAAAGATCACGAGCAACCCCATTTTCTAGGCACTCCATCTATCAGTGGGCAAACACAACCTGATGTTGAAGACAAAGGCCGTAGACAATGATAAAGATTTCATTAAGTAGCAAGGACAGAAGTTAACCTACAAAGATTTGATATATTCAAAGATAGAGCTACCATTGAGATTGATATCCCAGCACCTAAAGATACAAAATCCACCTCACTAAATAGAACCCTTATTAATGCATCAATGTTCATGGCAATTGGGTTGGTAGTGCAACGGGTCATCAAATGTGACCTTGGGAAGCCAATTGAAAGAGAAGTGATCTAGAAACAAGTGCTATAGGAATGTCATGCACATGCTAATGTGCATTGCCCTATCAAGCCTTAGGAATTATTAAAGATTTACCAGAGGCAGAGTCACAATTGGACCTTATTCACAAGGCAAATCATGCAATTAATGTTATGGGTAGTTCTTTCAAAACACCCAACCAAGAGGAGAATATGTTGCCAAAGCTCTAGAGCACGGTCATTGTGCATATATGTCAAAGATTATAGAGGAGGTAGAACCCACATGTTTTGAGGATGCTATCAAAGATGTAAAATGGTGGCAAGCTATGGATGGAGAGATGGATACACTTGATGCAAAAATGAAACATGAGAATTGGTGCCGTTACCAAAAAGTAAAAAGACAATTGTATGTAAATGGGTTTACAAAGTAAAGCATAATGATGATGGTAGTGTGAGCAGGTACAAGGCAAGGTTTGTAGCCAAAGGTTATGCACATACTTATGGGATTGATTATGAGGAGACATTCAGCCTTGTAGCCAATATGGCTACCGTTTGTGTGTTTATTGTAGTGGCTGCCACATTAAAATGGGTGTTGAAGCAAATGGATGTAAAGCATGCATTTTTGAATGGAGACTTGGAGGAAGTTGTGTATATGGAGTATGATAGTGAAGATATGGAGTCAAACTTTGAGCTTCACAAGGAGATCAATAAGAAAGACGACATCCCCTCTAAATATCAGTCATCAAAAGAGAAGGAAATAGAAGCTTCTTTGATAAAAAAGAGACCGCAACAGACTGAGAAAATTCCAAAATCACAAGCACAAAGATCTAAGAAGGAAGCTCAATATCTCAAAGAGGAGAGGTTGTCCAAGATACATGAGGAGAAGAAGAAAGTCAAAGAAGCTCAAGTATGCAATTTGATGCCAATGATGCTGAGCTAGATCCATGGCTCACTAAGATTAAAGAGGAGAGGAGAAAAAAAGCACAAGCTGAAATCAAATTGGTCAGCTCCACATGACAAAGAATCCACAAGATGTTGAAGCGCAAAGCTAAAGAGAGAGTAGAGGAGGATTCCAAGAGACAAAAGACAACCATATTAGATTTACCTTTGGACTCTCCTTGAAGTCAATAATCACATCATGAGGAGACTGATTAAGACGCAATAATGACCAAAGATGCAAAATAAACAAAGAAAAAAATCTCTCCAAAGAAACCATCTCCACCTCTTGCTAATAAATAAAAGAGAGAGAGAATCTCAAGCTGCAGAAGAAGATCAAGGTTGCCGCAAAGAAGAGCAACATCATCTCAAGGAGCAACACAAAAGCACTACCTCAAAGACTGATCAGATTGTAAAGACTTCCCAAAGGCAAGAGGACAAAGTGGAAAGAATTGTTCCCCCTCTAAACCAAGCAGATGAGGTAGCAACAAAGAGAATGCCTGAAGAATTTGACATCAAAGAGCATCTTGAAATGATCGAACTACAATTCAGATGTCAAAAGATGCTGAAACAACTCCAAATCCAAGATGTGGAAGATGCCAAAGTTTTCGCTCAAACAGCAAACCAAGAGATAGAGCAGCTTAAACAACAAGTGAATAGTCTAAAGAAGGATAAAGAGCAGCTCCAAACAACACTAAAAAAAGGGAAGGAGGATGTTGTGAGCATATACAGTTTCACACAGAAGGGTACCATGAAATAGATTTGAGAAAAAAAATTACAGCTTGAATAGGAAAAGGGTATATTTCATCTGTCAAAAATTCACAGATAAGGAGTTTTAGAAATAGTCCTTGAACGCACGTGATATACATTATTTACACATAGTGACCCCCCCCCCCCTCCCCCCTGAGATTAGCCTATGCAATTTTGAGCCAAAGTTGTAAAGATCTAAGCCATATTAGTTGATCATGTACCTAAATCCAAGTAGCCAACCATTGGCCATTTTAAAGAAATAGAAGAGCTCTATGTACGACTATTAAGAGGCTTCTCAACTCCGACTTTTAATCCATTTTTCTCATGATTGGGTTACCCAAATTAAATTCCAAGAATTGCATTGTGTTCCTTGTCTTTTGCTCTTTAAATTAGTTATAATCATTCAAGTTTTTTTGTGTGGTTCATAACTACGTGTCTCTAAGTATTTTCTGCATGTTTGAGTGCTTAAATCACTACTTTTTGACAGTTTTACCATAGGAGAGTGTTATTAGACCTTAGGGCCACGTGTTTATGTTGTTCTATTGTAGTTTTTATGACTTGGTGCATGATGGTTGTGATTTTGGTACCTTTTTGGATGGACGCCACACTTTGTAGACTTGTGCCTTAGATCTAATGTATCTTCCCTTAAAGTTTTGTGACAATCCACGTCCATTTAGTCATCAAAATGGCGTGATGACCTAGAGCGGTGAGATAGGACATAGATAGATTTTTCAATTTGAGAGTGGTGCTTAGCTTATTGAGTTGATGTGTTTGCTTGCTAGGTTCAGTTATTGAGGTTTAACAACCTCAAAGAGTCTCCATGACCCATCCAAGTCAATTCCCTAAGTATTGACATTATTATGTTAGTGCCAGATAGCTATGCTACAGGCGTCCATTGCGCCGACCTGCTAACAACACAATTTGAGAGTATTTTTGTGAAATAATTTCTCCTTGAAAATGAATAAAAAAGAACCTGGGAGGATTACAATAAAGCTACGCAATGGGCTAGGCCCTTGCTTACGTGCATTGCAGAGTATAGATATATAACTCTCACGCTTTAGGGTATTATAGATGACTTTCACAAAACAAGAGGGTTTATACGAGGGTTAGATAAACACTTCAAGCAAGAGGTGAAGACAAGTGCGCCTTAAAATTTAGAGAAAGCAATTAAATTTTCACAATTTTATGAAGATAATACACGCTTATTAGTTTCTAGTCCCACTCGGACTGAGCCTGAATCCACAGTTATCAGAGTATCACGACCCTTTCTAAAAGGAAAATGCTGATATTCTCAATGGAATTGTCCAAAGAACAAAATAAAAAAGGACGGACACTATGAGTGTGAAACTTGAAGTTTGTCTTGATGTTATCTAGGTTCATGTTTGACCTTAAATAAGAAGAATTTGTGCAGGCATAAGGGTACACATTTTTAAGCAGAGGGATGCAGGTGCAGTTTTTGTGTAGTCATGGTTGGACACATTGCAAAGTCCATCAGATTATGGAGCTAATATGTATAGGGATCTAGTTAACCTAATTAGAATACTCCACACAAGGCTCTTCTTCTTTTACAAAGAATACCCACATTAGATTTGAGGTTTGCTCCACATGTGGAGAGTAAATGTACCCATGGACGTAGACACAAAGGCATCAACCTTTTGTTATGTGTCATAGATCTTGTTGATTGATCTACATTAGTAAGAAGCATTCTAGTTTTTAGAAGGATTTCTTTAGAAGAGAGAACAATTTTTTTCTCAATTAGAGTGTCTCACTTGAAATAGCCTATGCTATTAGCTAACAAATGAGAGTAATATTTTTTTCTCAATTATAGTATCTTGCATAACATATCCTCTACTATTAGTATGAGATCTAAGTAGAAGTTCCTTTTGGCCAAAGGAACAATTTCTTAAGAATATATTGATTGCAATTATTCAGTTCAATTTTTTCTACAAGAAGATAGTTCCACGTAAAGGTACTAGATTTTGTAATTATCATTTGGATCAATTGACTTAATTCAAGTTTAGATTAGGAAAATGTTTGTGTTTTGAAAAAGAGTTTTTTCATTGATCTTTTCAAGGACAAAAACTCTCCTTCGAGGGGGCACTAATGTTAGGATAAGGGTAGGACCAGAGAGGGGGCACGGAGGGGGCACGTAGGAACTTTGCATGTGTCTGGCTGGTCATATAGTAAAGGTTGAATTGGTGTGATATAATATTTACTATATGACCAGCTAGACACATGAAAATTTCTTATTATTATATAGATCACACCAATTTAAGCTTTATTTTTTGAACTTGAAAGAATGGAGAGAGAGAGAGAGAGAGAGAGAGAGAGAGAGAGAGAGAGAGATGCTCGCAAGAAAATCTTGTATATTCATGAGTTGAGATACATAGAGATAGTGCAAGAGAGAGAGAGCCACTGGCAACAAAATCTTGAATATTAAAAGGCCTCCTCATGTCATCCAAAATTTGATCTCTCTCTCTCTCAGGTATTTGAGAGAGAGAGAGAGAGGGAGGGAGAGACAAAGAGTTGCTCGCAAGAAAAGCTTGATGTTCAAAGGCATCAATGTGTCATTCCAATCTTATTCACTACTTTGCCAATGGGCACAATGGGTTGCAATGTTGGCTATGATCAAACTTGCACCTTACATGTAGATGAGACTATTAGTCATGGATTGGCAATGTTGGCTATGATACGACTTGTTTATACTACACGTCAGCCAAATCGAGATAGAAAATTTGTCTGTCAGAACCCCTAGGAAATCCTGGAAGGCAAAACAAGACAAGATAAAAGCCAAAAGAGAAATAAAAAATGTCTCTGGAAACCAAATTATTGCAAATAGGGGAACAGTTAAGGATGGAAAGAGACCTTAAGGAAAAAAGTGATGTAGCAAAACTATCAGCAATACCGTCGAGAGGATCCATCTTGGTGGACAAGGTCTTTGAACCCTTGGATGCGATCTTAAAATCTTACGATGCTAGGTTAAAGCCTACTAACCAAACCTAGGAGGATAGGTGGCTAACGTACCCTCACCTAGGGTATGAAAAAGAGAGGTTAAAGATGTGCAAGGAGCTCATCCAAGACACTCAAGGGCTTATGGAACAGGTGTTAATCCGCAAAAAATTTCAAGAGTTAAAGGAGTGAGGGATCGGAGACGGAGACCAAAAAGATTTTGTAAAGGAAACGCCCTTGGATACAAGGATGTCAGCCAATATGACAGATGGAATGTATTCGCAAGCACCTGTGCCAATTCTTGAGGTGGAAGAACAATGGTTACAGAATTTGTGGGAGCATATGCAAAACAGAAAAGATGGAAGCACAATGCTTTAGTCAGCCCCTATCACAAAGATCCACCTTGAACATGAGCTCTATCAAATGATATCCGATCACTGTATGGTGATGCAGGTACGGAGATATTGGGAGACAACAAACCTTAGTCGTTGAAGATGTTACCTTCATTTATTGGCAACCATGAAACCATATTAGAAGTAAAGAAAGTACCATCTCAAGGTAAGGCTAATCCTAAGATGATGGATACCAAAACTCTTCATGAACTGATGTCATCCCCTATCCGTTGTACCCTAACTCTATGTGAGTTACTGCAAATAAGACCTCATCTTTGGAAAGAGGTGGGAAAAAATTTGGAGAAAATAGGGTTGGTAATTCCACCACCAAATGATTCTCCAAAAACACTAAATACCCAAAGCTCGAAACAAACTAAACATGAGCCAGTACCAGGCAGTGAACAAGGTAGGAGACTATTGTGAAGGTGAGGAAGGAAATAGGACCCTGTCTGTGGAGTACAAAGACGTAATATCGATAGCAATATTGGATAGTGGAGTTGAAATAGCCATAGCCACCAAAGCAATGTGGGAAAAATGGGAAAAAAGTTGCTCTTTAGAAAACTAGAATGAAACTTCAATTAGTAGATGGGTATCTGGAGACACCTATGGGAATTTGGAGCAGATCGTAGTAACCTCTTGCAGAAGTGCATATGAACACACATTCGCTATTATGAATTTTGATGAGAGCAGCAATTTTGATATCATATTGGGTAGACCATTTATGCGTCAGCTCAAAATGGTACAAGATTGGGGTTACGACTATATCTACCTAAGAAACAAGGATGTCACTACGAAAATCAATGTCGTTGACCATAGTTATAGAGATGTGGAACAAACCCTAGGGGAGGAACTAAACTCCACAACTGACCAAGAAGGAGAAATACCGGCTTGGTTGCAAAACAAAGCTCACAATTGGACATGGGAAGCTTCTGAAAGTGGTAGTTTAAAAAAAGAGGATTACATTCATGATAGGTCAACACAAGGCGAGGCATATGTACCAGAGCCGTTTCCAAAAGAGAGGTTTAGACCTTTTGGATGACAGCAAATACTGGCCACTCTTGATGTGTGAGTGAATGAGGTGGCCCTGACGAAATTATGTGATGAGGAAGGTTACGATGTCATTCCATTCCAGATAATGAGTGTCAGCCTCAATCCAAAATCAAAATTGGAAGTCCCTACCAGGGAAGGGGTTGCACATTGCCGACGCATAATGGATGAGATCTTGGTGACCAAACTGATGAGGAAACATTCCAGGACTCCACATATAAGTTGTTAGAGGACAACACAGACGACGAGATTCAGATCAGTACATCAAACGAAAGGATCGACAAGTGATCTATTATGATTTTCCAAACCAAAATCCTCAAAGACAGCATAGATATTGGAATAAACACATGAACAAACGAAACAAAATGAAAGAATATTCAGTATCGTTGTTAATCGACAAAACACAGTACTTAAGGTTGGTTGAAGCAACTGATTGCCTTAAAGATGAGATATTGAAGAGGTACATGAGACCCGACTTAATCAAAACAAAATTTAAAAAGAAGAACAAACAAAAACCACAGGCGGAAAGTACTTTTGAAAAAGCAACGAAGTTGTCCAAAATCAGGCGCAAAAACAAGTACAATGAATTGAAATGAGCTTTGAAAGAAGTTTGGACAACAGAGTTGGAAACTGATGATGAATCAAACGATGATAAGTTTGATGCACCATCCCACTACAAAAAGTACACTATTCAAGATAGAAAAATTGTGGTTCAAAAACCCAAACGAGACCCTAAAGAGCCTGGAACTTCACATAATGGGCCTGAAAAAGCCAAATGCAAAAACTTAGCAGAACTAGGCGAGGAACCTAAACTAGCATACATTGCCACTGACCTCACGGAAGAAGAAGAGTGACTTTTGATAGATACACTCAAACGGTATAAAGATGTGTTTGCTTGGTCATACAAAGACCTAAAGGGAATAGACCCAGAGATCTGTCAGCACACGATACCCCTTAAAAGCGATGCCAGACAACGTAAACAATGTCCTTATACGTACAATGATACTTTTTCCAAGAAAATTAAGGAGGAGATAGACAAACTCAAGGATGCTGAGTTTATCTACGAGATTGAACACACCAATTGGGTGTCCCTGATTGTGGTAGTACCCAAAAAGAATGGCAAATTGCATGTCTCTGTAAACCTCAAACATGTAAACATGATCGACCCAACTTACTTTTCCCATCAACAAACGATGATCCTAGGAAAGCTTTTACTCATGGAAAATGTCATAATAACTAATATCTAGTTCTCCTAAATGATTTTCTCATGTTAAACTGATCATTTAATATGGGGAAGTACCAGGGGAGAAAAAGCTAGAATATTGGTTAAATTGAAAAACCTGCCATAGTAGGGATCCGAAGGAGGGAAAATAGGGATCTAAAAGGGGGGCCATTTGCAAAAGGGCAATGTGCAACAATGGGATTCAAAGACCCTAAAGTTCAGTCCATTAAGACTTCCAAAATGCTAAGGTTCCAATTTTCAATGTAAAGTCCAATGGTCAAACCTTATGGATATTGGATGCTTTGTAAGTGTACAAAAAGTCTTCCTAGATCCCTACATACGAGGGGGCAAGCCCTTTTAGTAGGGGATGAGAGAGAAACACACATGCACTCTTGCAAGCCCTTTACACAAAGGGAAGAGGGGACACATGTCAGCTCCCTTGCCCAGTTGCCCCCAAGGTACACTCAAATTCTATTGGATGGCCATAGATGTAGGCCAATGAGAATTAGGCTAGAGTAAATCTAGTTTAATTCATTTAAAAAACACTTAATTAAAGAACCAATACGAATTAAGCTCTCTAGAAGACTATTGTCTAGAGTAAATCTAGTTTAATTCATTTTAAAAACACTTAATAAAAGAACCAATAAGAATTAAGCTCTCTAGAAGACTATTGGACAGTCTCCCAAGGGGTCCAATGAGCATTCAACAGTTCAATGGCTTGCCTGATTCCTATTGGCCAGAAGACAAAGGGGTCCAATGAGAGTTTAATTGCTTTATGTAATTACCTAAATCTCTCACAAAAGGGGAAAAGGGGACACATGTCACAAGGCTATCACTTATGCTTCTTAATTATCATTGGCTAGGCTTTGCAGTGTCCAATGGGGTGTCAGCATGAGTAAAAAGCATGAGGGGTCGACCAAGAGAGAGAGGGGACTAATTTTAGCAAGGAATTTTCACACACACACACACTCACACAATCTCATGTGTGACGCAAGAAAACTCTCTCTCTCTCTCTCTCTCTCTCTCTCTCTCTCTCTCTCTCTCCTTTCAAGATTTAATGGAAAGCTCATCATCTACTTTAAGCTTGTGAGAAGGGAGGCCTACACCAACAACTCTTGGCTTTGTGATGCAAATCTAGCCGAAAAATGACCAATCGGTTGGTCGGTTGGTTGGTGGCCGTAGTCAATGGCCAGTGGCCGGTGGCCGAATTCAAAAGCGGACTTGTCTCTCAAGGGCGGCCACACATGGGCGGATTGGAGGGTCCGATTTGGACTTATCTACACAAGGGCGGCTACACATGGCTGCCTCTCATGAGAGAGGGCATCCCTTTTGGCCTATAAAAGGAGGCCATTTCTACACACATTTTATAGTGTGAAGTTGATGTAACAAGGTGGGTGTGAGGTGGTGAGAGTGAAGCAAGGCGGGAGCTCTATTAAGGGTATAATCCCTTTGTAAACTACTTCTTATTTTGAAGTACTAAAGCCATTGAGTGGCTGCTTTCCCGTGGACGTAGCCCACATTGGGTGAACCACGTATATCATGTGTACTCTCTCTCTCTCTCTCTCTCTCTCTCTCTCTCTCTCTCTCTCTCTCTCTCTCTCTCTCTCTCTCTCTCTACTCTATAATCTCTTGTGTGTGAAATCTGTCTCGCTCCATTAAGTAATCTACTCAAATATCTATTTAGCTACGGTATCAGAGCAAGGTTTGCTCGTAGCTAAATTATCTCAAGGAAAGGATTTCTTGAATTGAGTGGGAGTTATGGCGGAGGAAGGGAAGCTCAAGATTGAGAAGTTCAACGGCAAAAACTACCAACATTGGCAGATGCAGATTGAAGACTATCTCTACTAGAAGGACCTCTATTTGACACTAGGCGGTCTTGCAAAGAAGCCCGCAACGATGGCAGATGAAGCATGGATTGTCCTTGATCGAAAGGCACTTAGAACAATCCGGTTAAGCTTGGCGTCAACGGTGGCCTTCAATGTTTTGGAGATGAAGACCATGGAGGACTTGATGAAGTCACTTGACGACTTCTACGAGAAACCATTGGCATCCAATAAGGTATTTCTTATGAAGCGGTTGTTCAATCTAAAGATGGCAAAGAATGGTTCAGTTGCAGAACACCTAAATGACTTTAACACTAGTTCTATAATTGGACACTAAAGTATTTTGAGACACTAAAGTGTCCTGTTTTCCAGCGAAGTTTTGGCAATTATTTGTCAAGCTAGAAAGAAGTTTTTTACACCTTGCTTCTACCATAGGTTGGTTATGAGGGAAAGAAAACATTGGAATTTTCTCCATGTCAAAATACAAGCCCTATGGAGAGAATTGTGGTAGAGTCGTAATTTTTTTGTAAAATTTCAAGTTGTTTTACCAAAAAAATCATAAAATTCTTATATCTTTTTGTGGAGATGAGCTTTTATGTTTTTAAAAGCCAAGTGCCAGTACTAAGTGTTACAAAACAATGGAATGACCTTCAAGGAATAGTTTTAAATTTAATTGCAGGTTATAAACATAATTTCATACTTGAGCACGTTATTATCTATAGCACTCATAGAAAAATTGTGTACAATTTTCTACAAGGTCGCTTTATTTTTTCCTGAGCTTATAAAGTTGATTTCTTTAAAGCATCAATCGTAGTCTTATGGGGGTCCACTTGATGAGTATATTCTTGATCATGATAGCTTCTAAATTGCAAGGTTATATTTTTCAAAGACCCTCTAGCTAACATATTTAAGCATATCAAGAGGGTTTTCTTAAATACATTGTCTGATGTAAGTAGCATTTAATCTAAATTTGTTAAAAAAAAAGGACACTTAAGTGTCCTGTTTTGGTACCAAACTAGTGTTAACACAAACATAAGTCAATTTCGATCGGTGAAAATCAGTTTTGATGACGAAGTGCGAGCTCTCCTTATACTATCATCTCTATCGGATATTTGGGACAGCCTTGTGATGGCTATAAGTAATTCTATTTCTGGCACAAATACTCTTAAGTTTGATGATGTTGTGGGTGTTCTCCTAAGCAAGGAAATACGAAGGAGAAGCACAGGAGAATCATCAAGTGCTACACTGTCAGTGAAAACAAGAGGAAGGCCTGAGGAGAGGTTCAAAAACCAAAAGGGCCGTGATCGCTCAAGACGGAGCAAGTCACGCACAAAGTCAGTTCTTGAATGTTGGAACTGTGGCAAGAAGGGCCACATCAAGAAGGATTGCTGGTACAAGAAGAAGAAGGAGACAGAGTCTCAAGACAATAAGCCAACATCGGAGGCCAATGTGGCAGGTAAAGTAGACCAAGATGCTCTAATTCTCTCATTAGACAATGTGTCCAATTCCAAGATAGTAGATTCCGGGGCTTCATTCCATGCGACACCACACAAGAAACATTTCCAAGATTACACCAAAGGTAATTTTTGGTATGTATACTTGGGAAATGATGAAGCTTGTGAGATTATTGGCAAAGGTACAGTTTCTTTGAAAACTGCTAACGGAAATGAATGGAAGCTTAAAGATGTTAGGCATGTTCCTTCTCTTCGCAAAAATTTGATCTCTATGGGACAATTGGACGATGAAGGTCACAACATTGCATTGGGAAACAAACGGTGGAAGATCTCAAAGGGATCTTTGGTGGTTGCCAAGGGAGAAAAGGTCGGTACACTTTACTTGTGTACTATTAGCATGCAACCTTCAGCTTGTGCAGCAACTACAGAAGTTGACAATGCGGTGTGGCACTACCGGCTTGGGCATATGAGTGCCAAAGGAATGCAGATCCTTCAAACAAAGAAGCTTCTACCAGGTTTGAAAGAAGTGGACTTAGAGTTCTGAGATTGTGTTTATGGTAAACAAAAGAGGGTAAAATTTCAAAAATCAGGAAATGAAAGAAAAAAAAAACTTGAGTTGGTTCATTCTGATGTTTGGGGTCCTGCAAGTACACCATCACTTGGTGGCTCATTGTACTATGTAACATTCATAGACAATGCGACTAGAAAAACATGGGTTTATGTCATGAAGAATAAGTCCGATGTATTTTCCATATTTCAAAGGTGGAAAGCCTTTGTGGAGAATGAAACAGGTACCAAGGTTAAATGCCTCAAATCCGACAATGGAGGTGAATATTGCAGCCAAGCTTTTGAAAGCTTTTGTGCTAGCAATGGCATTTGGAGGCAAAGAACAACCCCAAGGACACCTCAACAAAATGGGATTTTGGAAGGATGAACAGGACAATCATGGAGCGAGCATGAAGCATGCGGCTACATGCTGGCCTACCGCTTGAGCTTTGGGCGGAAGCTGTAAGTACGTCTGTGTACTTAATCAACCGGTCACCCTCAACGGGATTGGATGGGGGAGTTCTAGAAGAGGCATGGACAGGTAAACCGATGAATTATGCATTTCTCAAAGTGTTTGGGTGTGAGGCTTTCATGCAATAGAAGCCTAAGATCAAAGCTAGATGCAAAGTCCAAAAAGTGTTTCTTCATTGGCTATGGAGAAGGTGACTTTGGGTATCGCCTATGGAATCCTGAAGATGGTAAAATCTTAAGGAGTAGGGATGTAATTTTTAATGAACAAAATATATAAAAAGATTACTTGGAAAGAAAACAAACAAAAGAAACAGGTGATGAGTACATGGAGCTTGAGGACGGTGAAGACTCAAGGACAGCAAACGGTGACAATGTGCAACAACGTCAACAAAATGAGGAGCCTCAACCTATTCCCCGAAGATCTACAAGAGCAAGTAGACCTCCAGAAAGGTTTGTTCCTTCCTTCAACCATCTCTTGATCTCAGACTAGAGAGCCGGAATCATACGAAGAAGCTATGCAACACGATCCAAGGAAGAATGGACGAAGAGCATGCAAGTGGAGATGGACTCACTACATCACAACCAAACATGGGAGTTGGTTGAGTTGCCTAAAGGTAAGCGGGCACTTCAAAACAAATGGGTGTACAAGCTGAAGGAAGAAGAAGGTGGGAAGAAAAGGTACAAGTCTAGGCTTGTGGTAAAAGGTTTTTCTCAAAAGAAAGGTATTGACTTCAATGGAATATTTTCTCCTGTTGTAAAAATGAACTCAATTAGGCTTGTCTTAATCCTTGTGGCTGCTCATGATTTAAATCTCAAGCAAATGGATGTAAATACGGCATTCCCTCACGGAGACTTAGAGGAGGAAATCTACATGCTTCAACAAAGGGGTATGAAGTAAAAGGTAAGGAGAAAATGGTTTGCAGATTAAAGAAGAGCTTGTATGGTTTAAAGCAAGCATCAAGACAATGGTACTTGAAGTTTGATCAATGGATGTTGGATCTGGATTCACAAGATACAACTCGGATCACTGCGTCTACACGAAGAATTTGGGAGATGGGAAGTTCATCATCCTAATGTTGTATGTTGATGACATGCTGATTGCAAGTGCTAACATGCAGGACATCAAATACCTAAAAGAGGAGCTATCTAAATATTTTTCAATGAAAGATTTAGGTGTTGCAAAGAGGATACTTGGTATGAAAATATCAAGGGACAGGATGAAGAAGACAATAAAGCTATCTCAAGAGGATTACATGAAGAAGGTACTAGAAAGGTTTGCAATGCAAAATGAAAAACCAGTTTCTACACCTTTGGCTGGTCACTTTAAACTAACCAAGGATATGTGTCCAACGACACAAGAGGAGATAGCCTATATGTCTAAAGTTCCATATGCTGCAGCGGTAGTTTCTCTTATGTATCCTATGGTCTGGACAAGGCCAGACATTGCACATGCAGTGAGAGTTGTAAGCAGGTTCATGGACAACCCAGGTAAAGACCACTGGCAAGCTATGAAGTGGATACTTAGGTATCTAAAAGGGACAACAACAAATGCTTTGTATTGTGGAGGAACTAATATTTTATAGAAGGGTATGCTGATGCAGATATGACAGGTGACAAAGATACTCGAAGGAGCACTACTGGCTTTGTCTTCACGATTGGAGGCACAGCAGTAAGCTGGGCTTCAAAGCTACAGAAAGTGGTCTCACTTTCTACCACGGAAGCAGAGTATGTAGCAATGATGGAGGCAAGCAAAGAAATTCTATGGCTTCACAGATTCTTAGAAGAGCTTGGATTCAAACAAGACATGTGTGTCTTGTACAGTGATAGCCAAAGCGCTATCCATCTTGCAAAGAACTCAGCCTTTCATTCAAGGAAAAAGCACATTGAGGTGAGATATCACTTCATACGCACTCTTTTGGAAGAGGGACAGCTAAAGCTAGGAAAGGTGCATACAAGTGAAAATCATGCAGACATGTTTACAAAGGTGGTCAACAAGGGGAAGTTGAGCTTTTGCTCATCTTCAATCGGCATTCAAGGATAAAAAGCTAGGATGGAAAGCAGTCACAGGTTTGGTTTGGAGATCACTCTCCAAGTGGGAGATTGTTAAGTATGGAGCCTGATTTACCCCTTGTAATTTTCTGTGGTAAAAACGCACATTTGTAAGGCCCCCATTATGAGGAGAAGCCATCGTGCGTGAAGGAAAATCACTCGCGGAAAATAAAAATCACTCGCCGAAAATCAAAATTTTCACGGCCAATCTCGAGCAAGGCTGGAGATTGGCTTCGTAGGAATATTCCTTTTTGCTAGAATATTATGGCGAGACGGCGGCCGAAAAGTGGTCGGAAAATGATCGATCGGTTGGTCGGTTGGCTGGTGGCCGGTAGTCAATGGCCGGTGGCCGATGGCCAAATTCAAAAGCGGACTTGTCTTCTCAAGGGTGGCCACACATGGGCGGATTGGAGGGTCCTATTTGGACTTATCTACACAAGGGCGGCTACACATGGCTGCCTCTCATGAGAGAGGGCAGCCCTTTTGGCCTATAAAAGGAGGCCATTTCTACACACATTTTATAGTGTGATGTTGATGTAACAAGGTGGGTTTGAGGTGGTGAGAGTGAAGCAAGGCGGGAGCTGTATTAAGGGTATAATCCCTTTGTAAACTACTTCTTGTTTTGAAGTACTAAAGCCATTGAGTGGCTGCTTTCCCGTGGACATAGCCCACATTGGGTGAACCACGTATATCATGTGTACTCTCTCTCTCTCTCTCTCTCTCTCTCTCTCTCTCTCTCTCTCTCTCTCTCTCTCTCTCTCTCTACTCTATAATCTCTTGTGTGTGAAATCTATTTCTCTCCATTAAGTAATCTACTCAAATATCTATTTAGCTACATTATATTCCTAACAATAAGTGTGTGCATGGTGCTTGAAGCTTCCACCTTCATTGCACCAGCAAGTTATTGAAGGAACACAAAGTGCTGTATTGTAAAATGTCTCCTTTTATGGGGGAAACCTATAATACAAAGCCTTTTGGAGGGGGGATCGGCCGGCTCCATGTAACTCCAATCCTCAACTGTTGTCAATAGCTTAATTTCTCTCTCTTCTGAAGTATTTTTCATGCCTATCTAACTAGGTGTTATGCTTTTTGTTGCTCTCTCCATCCAAGCACTCTTGCTATGCTCATTAGGAATCTATTCTAATTGAATGCTCACTATGTTTATGTTATTTTCCGCTACCCACAAGTTATTAGGCCATTAAATGTTACATTGGTATTAGAGCACAAGGTTTCTCTTTTCTTGCTCAAGAAGGGAGGTCCTCAAGCTAGCTATAAATGGTTGGTATTATTAATTGCAATTGAGTATTTAGAATAGGGATTTTTGAGCCTTGCAGTGCGCCTGCCTTCGTGGAGATAATCGGGCATCAGCATCGAGAGCTATGGTCTTAATAGTAAAGTCCTACAGGGCTTGCCTATGGCTATTGAGCTATTAGAAGCTTGTCAGGAGCCGATACTGTTTTGGTGTTGAAAGACCCTCTCTTCTATTCCTTGCAATTAATGATATTCAAGCCACGGGTATAGTAGCTTGAGTGTTTTTCTAAAGGGGTAAAGAGGAGTAGCAACTAGGGCCTGAAGTGCCAAAGTACACCTAAAAAGGTTTACACCTAGAAGTTGTTAGAATGGCTGACAATAGTAAAGAGAGTGAAATTAATGTTGATAGCTTTGATTTTGCTAATGAGCAAGCTACTAATGATGCCCCTATGCTTCTTAACTACCTTGTTTCTAGGCTTCAACAAGCCATGGGCAATCCATCCCTCCAAAGTGAAGTGCAACGACAGCTACATGCTCATGGGATTCTCCAAACTCCCCACTATTGACGAGAGAGTACCTAGGAAGCCTCCTTGCAAGACTTCCAAAAGAAGCCTCTCTCCGATTTGGGAAGAAGAAGAGGATCCATATGAAGGCTCAAAATTTTACATCTTGATGACACATCTCCTTCCCAAAGGAGAACTCAAGAGCCCCCACCAAAAGAACAAGAAATAAGTGAGTCTCCTGCCACCTTGGTGGAGATGGCTCCGCCAAGACGGCAGGCAAAACGCTCTCCATCACCTCCTAAACAGAGAAGACCATCGCACACATCTCCACACCATAATTCAAAAAGGGATGACAGAAACAAGAGAAGAAAAAGGCGAGAAAGAGGTCACCCTCTTCTCCATCTTCTTCATCCTCTTCCTCTTATGAAGAAAGTGATGGTGCAGACAAAGAGAAACAAGGCAAGAAAGAGGTCATCCTCTTCTCCATCTTCCTCAAATTCTTAACTAGTTTTCTCAACAACAAATCAGAATCAGGCGGTGGATTTTTTTCTAGTCAAAAGGAAATTTTGGTTTATACCAAACTTCAAGAAAGGAGGGAAGGATGTAGAAGGTGAGGACCGTCCTAGCAGATGGGAACTGCTCCTTAGAAAGCCGACCAACGAGAACAGCTACACTGACAGTAATTATTTGGCAGTAATTAGAGCAGTTAATACAGTAACTTTGTAAGCCTATAAATAAGAGCCGCTACATTGTATCTGGGGCTTTTTTTGGCTTTTTGTACTTTTGGCTTACAAGATTTTGCTTCTAGACTTTTAGCTTCATAAGCTTTTGGCTTTCAACTCTGTAATAACTTACTCATGTTATCAATCCTCAGACTTCATCTGAGCTTAAGCATGTTGTACATTGAACTCATTATCTTTGTACTATTGATATGAATATATTATACCATTCCCAATCTTCTAGTTTGTGTCTCCCATTTCAGTACATTATTCCAGTTCAGTTCTCTGTTTCAGTCCAGTACCTAATTCCAATTCTCACTAACTGAACTGCCTAGATAATCAGTAGCTCTAAACTCTAACACTGGAATAGCTGTCTGAAGAGGCTAGCTCTCATTCCAGTCAGCTATTTCGATATCTGTCATCTAGTCCATCTTGAAAATTTTGCCCCATCAGCTTGTAGGCCATCTTGCTAAGATTCCACAAAATACCTTGGTTGAACCAAACAGACTCCAGAATCACTCTCAAAGATCTTGTTAAAGATTAGGCTTTGAATTGTCAAATTCTTGACTTAGATTTCATAATTTTTGCAAATTTTGAATCTCACTAAAGATTTCGCTGAGAAATTTGGACTAATACTCAAAAGGCCAAGAGGAAAAGTGCTTGCTTTTGTATATACAGGTATCCAAGATACCAAGAGCAAAGAGAATTAGCTGACCTCACAGGTAAGAGGTTGGGATTTTGCAAGGAAGTGTCTGTCTTTTTTCATGTATTTGAGATCGAGCAGGTATCTTTTGAGAGAAGGTAGAATAGCAACGGACCAAGGGAGTCTAGTATCAATGGAGGAGAGTGTAAACCAAGCCAAGATAGATCCCTTAGCTCCAATATTAGAAGAGGGCAGTGATACTAACGCACCAGCCACATTCAATTTTTTGGTGGAGAAAATATTTAGACCCTATTGCAAGTTCACTGGAGTATTCTTTGATGATATCATCATCTACTCCAAGTCCTTGGAGGAGCACAAGCAACATCTCCATGTAATTTTTCAAGCTTTGAGGGAGAACAAGCTTTTTATCAATCAAAAGAAGAGTGAATTTTTCCTTCAAGAGATTCAATACTCAGGTCATATTATCTCTCAAGATGGTATCAGTATGGATCCATCAAAGTTGGAGGTAATAAATGGCATGGCCTAATCCAAGGAATCTACATGAGCTAAGAAGCTTTATTAATATGTGTGCATACTATAGACGCTTCATAGCCAAATTCTCTCAAATAACAGGACCATTACATGCCTTAACAAAGAAGAACGTTAGGTACTCATGGACTGTTAAAGAGAAAAATGATTTTGACAAGCTCAAAGAGAAGCTTACCTCCCAGCCAATCCTTATGCTTTCGGATCTCTCAAAGCCATTTGAGGTCCAATGTAATGCTTGTGGTGATTGCCTTGGAGTAGTCTTGCTTTAAGAAGCGCATGCCGTAGCATTTGAGAGCTGAAGACTCAATGTCGATGAGCGTGTCTTGGGCATCTACAAAAAGGAGCTACTAGTTGTCCTACATGCCCTTGATACATAGAAGCACTACCTTTTGGGGACTCCATTCATCCTAGAAATGGATCACCAAAGTATTAAGTACTTCATGACGCAAAACAATCTCTCTAACAAACAAATGATGTGGAATATTTTCTTTCGCAATTTTTATTTTCATATTGCTCACGTTGCTGGTAAGCACAATCAAGTGGTTGATGCACTTCCACGACAACCAAGAGTCAATGCAATGTCTATAGCAACTCACAATGATCTATCTTCTATGACAGATGAGTATGCTACTGACCCTGACTTTAGAAACATAATGTCAGTCTTGCTTTGAAAGTGGCCTACCATGAAAGTGGACATACAAGAATATGTTTCAAAATGTGTGGTATGCCAAAAGACCAAATATGATAGAGGGAAGCAACCTTGATTACACCAGCCATTGCCAATCCCTAATTAACCATGGGAGAGTATATCCATGGATTTTATCTTTGGATTACCTAAGTCTATCCATGGGAATACGAGAATATGAAGAATAGTCGACAGGTCTATCAAGCAAGCACACTTTAATCATGTCAAAAAGACTATTAAGGCACACCAAATGGCAACTCTTTTCATATTTCATATTTTCAACACCATGGATTGCCAACATCCATGGTGTCAAATAGAGATCCTAGAATGACCAATAATTTTTGGAAAGGTCTCTTTGAAAATCTAGGTACGGATTGAATTTCTCTTCAGCCTATCACCCACAAACGGATGGCCAAAGTGAGATAGTCAATCTTACAATTCTCGGTTCTACTAAAGACTTATGTTACAGCTTATAGAGTATACGTACAATAACATTGTCCATACCACTACAGAGAAGGCTCCTTTTATAATCATTGAGGGAAGATCTAAAAGTCCCTTGGTACTTTAAAGTACATGGGAAGATCTTTGTTGTGCTAATGAGTATAGCCGTGACCTACAAGAATCTTTTCAAAAGATTAAGGAGGCTATATTCATCTCTCAATAAAGGCAAAAAGCTGCTACTGACAAGCACAGAAGGGCCTTAACATTCAAAGAAAATGATTAGGCCTTACTTAAGTTTTCCAAGGCTCGATTGAGGCAAACTACGGACAAAAATCCTATGGGCCACCAAAAGTATTATGCTAAGTTAGCAAAAATATACTATGGTCCTTTCCAAATCTTAAAACCAAACAACGAGATGGCCTATCAACTCAAGTTTCCCAATTATTGGCTCATTCACAATGCTTTTCATGTGAGTTTACTCGAGCCTTCCAAAGGCAAGCCACCAAAAGAACCAATAATTGAGGACCTGCCAGAGATTGAAGATCAAGAAGAGGTGCTGCAACCCAAAATGATTCTTCGACACGAAGACAAGGTACTATGACATGGTAAGATTATCCAACAGTACCTTATTAAATTTAAAAACTGTCGTTTTGAAGATGCTAGATGGATGCAAGGTACACAACTTAAGGATAGTATGGACCTTGTCAATGCTTACAATGCTACACTAGAGTAAGCAAATGTAAATGCTTTCTTAATGAACAATGTTTTTGTCTTATAAGACTAATCCTCTTTTGTGCACAAATTTAAATAGTATGCATGCTTAGAATCATGTTTGTGATGACAACGTCAGTCAAACACCAAGTAGAATTTGTCACTCTACTTTAGGAGTATGATATGGACTGCAGCTACGTCTCCCAAGCACCAAATGGATTAGTCATCCATCTTGGAATGATATCGTAGGGTAAAAAGGGATCCTCTACCCACTAAGAAACGTAGAATAATGACTAAGATCTTTTCTACCTCATAGTTGAGGACGACTATGATTTCAAGAGAGAGGTAATGTCATAAAATCCAATATCTAACCAACCCAAATGATTTTCTCATATTAAACTGATCAACCCAAATGATTTTCTCATATTAAACTGATCAACCCAAATGATTTTCTCATATTAAACTGATCATTTAATGTGGAAGAATAAATGGGAATAAGGGTTAAAATATAGACATGTGCTTATGGATCTATCTCAACATGGGGCCAAGGTAAAAGGGTCCAAATGAGATATGGTATGTCAAAGAGAAATGCTACCTAATGGAGCTTAAATACCTTAGGTTTAGCTTCATTAAAGACCTCCAAAGGTTAGTGTTATAAAGTCTTTAGACCTAGGACCTTAAGCAAGCTCGGACTGTCCTTGAGGTGGGAACCCTACCTAAGCTTGAGGTGCTTGTCGTGCTTATTGACTAAGGTGCTTAAGGTGTTTGTGGGAACCTTGCCCAAGCTTGAGGTGCTTGTCATGCTTAAATGACTAAGGTGCTTGAAGTGTTCAATTCAAACATGATCTCTCAAGAGACATAAAGGAATGTCATGCTTAAATGACTAAGGTGCTTGAAGTGTTCAATTCAAACATGATCTCTTAAGAAGCATAAAAGACACATGTTAAGATCCTCCCCATTTTGCTATCATGATGTGCTTGAATCCTAGTGGATAGGCTTTAAAGGGGTCCAATGAGAATTTAGATGCATTTAAATAAATAATTAGTAAGCTCTTTCTCTCAAAGAGAGAAAAGAGGGCACTTGTCCAAATGATATAATTAAATAATACGAGAGAGAGAAAGAGAGAGAGAGAGATAGGGGTTGACCAAGCATGAGAGGGGGGGCTGATTTGGGCATCCTTATACTCCCCCCCCCACCACCACAGACACACTCTCATTGTGTGAAGTGCAAAGTGCAAGAGCTCCATGTCCTTCTCCAAGCTTGTTGAGAAGTTGAGAGCCTACACCAACACTTTTGGCTATGGAATGCAAATCCAACCAAGAGCCATGCTTCAATGCTTAAGCTTTCCATCTTCATCTTCATTACTATGCTATTATGCTATGTTAAGTGAGAAGAGTGATGATAAGTGAGGAACTATTTCTTTCTCCTATGAATGTTTCTTCTTCCTCTTCCCTACCCTCATTCCCCGCTAGCTCTCTCCACCTTTAAAGGCGTTTGAGGCCTTGGGACTGAGACCGGGGATGGTTAATGTTTTTTTCCAAGATTATGCTATGCTCGTGAGGCATGAAGCTTTCCATCTTCATTGCAGCACCTAGGTCACAAGGAACACAAAGATTGTATTGTACCAAGTCTCTCTTGATGGGAGAATCTATAATACAAAAGTCTATTGGTGGGGGAACCGGCTCCAAGTAAATCCGGTCCTCAACTATTGTCACTTCTCTAATTCTCTCTCTTGCAAAAGTATTGTTCATGCCAAGTTAATAAGTATAATGGTTATGTTGCTACCGACGGTAATTAAGTTCACCCTCTATGTTCTCAAAGTAGTCTCATGAAAATGCTCACTCTAATTCTCTTAATTCATCTATTCTCAAACTTCATAGGCCATTTCCATTACAAGAATACAAAAATGAAGTCAAAAGGCGTGTCAAAAGTAAAAATTCCAACTTGACCCCGGAAAGACCAAGTGAAAAAGGGTCCATACTTTTTTCGGGCCTAATTTGAGGTTTTAGGTGTCTAAATTGATCATTCATAGCATGGATGGATCAGGGAGAGATGAATATAACAAAAATATGAAAAAATCTCAAATTCTACACAAATGACACCAACCACATGATTGCTATCATTTGTCAAATTTCAAGAGCTAGAGTATAGCATGATGAAGTACATGTGAAGGGGATTACATAGACACCTCATATGCCAAAATTGGACACTCTGAGCTCAAGATATTCACCAAACTAACTTGGAGGGTACTAACTGCATAAATGACTAACATTTGATGATTATCCATTCATAATTATCCAGCTAAAAATTGGATTCTAGTTATTTGTTTGCCACAAGATCAGATACTTCCAAAAAAATGAGACACAAAAGCATCTACAAGCTTGAAGAAAAGTAGAGCTATCAGGTTGACATGGACCACATTACAGGGCCTAGAGCCTGTTTTGTTGACGAGGCCATCCAAGTGCAGCACACCCTTAGAGTTTTCAATTGTGTGTGGAAAGACAAGCAAGGAAAAAGATGGGAGGCACCACAGATGCCAAAAGATTTCAATACAATTCTCTTCACACTGCAAAAATGCCGACAGAGCCATCTCAAGGCTAGGAGTCGAGAACTTCGTATCCAAGCCAATCGTATGAGTTGACTACAGATGGGCTCATGAGCTAATCACCACTCTCCAAAAGATAGACAAATAAAAGGTGACGGCAATACTCACAAAGGCCAACGGAGAGAAGGTAACCATAGAGATCACCCCAGATGTCATAGCAAAAATCACGAAGTTGCCAAGGGGAAAACCGATGACACCACAAGGCTATGATGATGAGGACTTCAGTACCATGTGGTTTCCTACATTTAGCAGCATCAAAGAAAGAAGGACAGAGCACTTGATGGGGGTTCTACATCAACACCTACATTTTGATAGACAAACCAAATACACAAGACCAGACAAAAATTTGGCATCAACTCTACACAAGATAGTACCACAACACAAGCATGTACCTGTTGATCTAGCCAAATGGGCCTCAACGGGCTAGTAGCAGCAGCCAAGAAAAAGCAATGGACCAAGCAGTCCGGCATCCCACACCTAGGGGGAGTCGGATTTTTGACAAAGATTGCAACATGTCTAGTCGGAGAACGGGATTCACTGGAGGATGCCCCAAATTTAAATGAATGGACAGAAAGAGTACAACAACCCAAGGCAAAGAAGGTGGCAACACCTTCCACATCTGCAAGGACCACAAGAGCCAAGAAAAAAACACAACTGGAATATGTAAGGGAAGAAGGGCCACCAGCTCTGAGTCAGTTGGATCATAGACTCGCGAAGAAAAGATAGAGCTCCAGATTCCTACTCAAGAGAGAAAGCCAATATCGGCATACGCCAAGAGAGTGGAGTAAAGAGAGCAAAGAGATAGAGATGAACATGAGAGAAAGCAAAAAGCTGAAGAAGAAAGGAAGCAAAAACAAAGGGAGGTTGCTCAAAAAAGAAGAGATACAAAAAAACTTAGAAAAGAAAGCAGGCCCAGAGTTTGTCAGACATGATTAGGGCCAAGATCAAAGAACAAATGGGCCAAACATCAAAGAGACTAGCAGAAGAACGAATAGAAGGGGAGGAGCCTAAAAGAATGAAGACTTAGGATCAGCATGAAGAAAGTGCCTCCGCCAGATAATTAAGGACAAAAAGAAGATTGGACCGCCAACAAACCGCTACAACCACTACGAAAGAAGAAACCTTTGATCAAGACAATGCTATAGAAATGATGGACCATATCTATCAGCAAGAGGAACATGCAAGGCAAGGGCAGCAACAGGAAACTTAGCAACAAGAAGAACAAAAAATACCAAGCCCTATGCCTACCAATCTAATTCACATGGAGTCCCGCCCACTAATGTAAGCCTTCAGTCAGAGCAGACCAGTCAAGTGCACACGGAAAGTACAAAGGTAGAGGTCCCATATGGACCACTCACAAAGGAAGAGCAAGCCAAAATGATTGTCCAGGATTTGTTGGTTGCAAGCTACAGTCTAGCTTAGGCTGCAGTGGACTTACCAATATCCTTCCTAAAAGAGTCCAGCCCATAGTCAAGAACACCCAAGCAGGCAACAGGAACAGATGATCAATCTGAGGGCTTACAAAAAACACAAGAAAACCCCATGACTACTTATCAAGAATAGGAAATAAAATATGGACAAGTACAAGGAGTAAATCAATATGAAGGCTTGGTAAAAAAACAAGAAAACCTTGGGATGGCTGGTTTACTTGATTTATCAGAATTTTAACGGCAACAAGTAATCCATGTAGTCAAGAAGATATAGGAAATATGGAGAAAGCACTAGAGGGTAGGACTAAAATCCTTGCCTAGACATTCTCTTAAGGAGGCTCCACATGGAGATAGACAAGAGCAAAAGATTGAGACAACCACTCTACCAAAAAATCACGCTTATCAAGAAAGATGAAAGCAAGGAGTCCATATCGTAAACCACTACAAAAGCAACACAAGTTGTTGTTCAAGGGCCACTCGTCCAAGAGTCAATGTCTAGTATGTCCAAGGCAGCACTAATATCCAAGGGAGCTAAGAATCTCAACAAGGAGATCATGCAAATAACTCTCAAATACGAGAGAGAAGAAGAAAACAATGCCGATCTCAGCTTAGTGATAGTCACAATATAGCAAGAGATGGACAAACCAGGAGTGAAAACAAAATGTTGGTCGAGAACAACACTCTTTTAGTAGAAGACCTTCAGAGAAGAGATGCACAATTAGAGCATGTCAATGGGGAGATGGCAAAGTACAAGGAGATGTATAAGAAACAAAATATGGATAGGCAAGTGCAAGAGGGTATACTTCAAAGTAGTATACTTGCCTTGGACCAAAAAGAGAAGCAATATCAAGCCCACCAAAGTGCCAAAGAATCAACAGCACTTGCTCAAAAGCAAAGGATATCACTAGACGTCTTAAAGGTCGGATAGCTGATCAGAATAGATAGCTAGAGGCATTTATGAAAGATCCATTGCTCATCCCAACAAGTAGTTCAAACCAAAATTTACAAGAAGTAGACCACAGAATTGCAATAGGCCCTAGAGGTTTCTCAAACAACGAGAATCACTTTGGAAGAAGCTCTACACACCAAGAGCAAGGCCATGACTGAACAGCGAAAGGCAAAATACGAAAGCATCGAGATGCTTATGAAGGAAGTGGAGGAGTTAAGAAAACACTATCAATAGTCGAGCAGTTCCAGAACCTCCCACCTAGAGAGAAAGGACCCTTGGAAACAGGGACTGACTTTGAGCAAAAAGAAGAAGAGACAGAGCAGGAGGACAGACAGTTGGAAGGCCTGATAGATGTCGGTACTTCAAGTGAACCCCACAAACTATCTCAAGAGTACTTGCATCTACCAGAGGAGCATTGGGAAGGGACTAGGGAAGTTGTGGCTAGGAACCTCCACTACGAGCACCATTTATTGAATTTAGATTTACTAATGTACACTCCAAATCAGCAACAACGAGAGAATGTTCTTGAGCCATAACTTCCCTATCCACTACTCAAATGGCTAACAATAGAGAAGAAGAAAGAAAACCCCTCCACGGATAAGAAAATTCCTTAACTAGAATCTACAAGCCACAAGAAGTACAACAGACGATGCTAGCTTTTCAACAATTCATCAATGAACAAAAGCAAAGAAAGCCCCTGTTCAAAGATTGAAGTCTTTCCAGGGATGACAAGAAGCCAGGAGGAGGGAGTGTTAAAGCAAGGAGCCCAATCACACCAATTTGGACGGGCTTGCAAAACCTTTTTCCTATCATTTATTTTCCACCTGAGCCGGCATTGTAAATCCTAAACTCAAAAGAGTGATTATTTTTGAATTATTTTGTACATAATGAAGAGGCTAGATACCCCTAGTCCATCACATTTTTGAATTAATTATCCCTTTCTAACCAAATGCCCAAGTTTATACCTTGGATATATAAGCCAAAATTTTTAAGTATTGAAAAATTTGTTTTACTTTGGAGCTCACGTAGTGAAGAGTACACCTACACTTGTGCGCTCACTACTCTTTGTACGGGTAAGCATTGCTAATGAAACTTTATGTTTGCTTCCTCATACTCTTGACATCAAGTACATGTTCAATGTGCTATGTTTGAGTGTGTGTGTGTGTGTGTGTGTGTGTGTGTGTGTGTGTGTGTGTGTGTGTGTGTGTGTGTGTGTGTGTGTGTGTGTGTGTGTGTGTGTGTGTCCGCGCGTGCGCACGCACGATGCAATGAGCAGTTTTAGCTCTAGGTCGCCAAGTGTGTTTAGTTACTGGTTTTGAGTTTTTTATGGTGTTTTAAGTGAAACGAAGCATTGGCAGAGGTAAGTAGGCTTTAGGAGGAGCCAAACGACCCGTCATTCGTCATTTTTGGTAAAGGTGAGAGGTGGCAACAATTGCAGTTGCTCTCCTACTATCCGATTTTGACTTTTGCACGTTTTGATGTTGGAAACCTATTGCCTATAGCCTAGAAACCCCCAATCTCAAGGTTTATGTCATTTGAAGTTCATTTAACATCTTTGCAACCATTTGAGCATTAGCTAGACCGCACGCGAGATTTAGGCATTTTCCACTAGTTGCTTCCTTGCTTGAGAGTGACACCTCTCTCCTCACTGCATTATCGTTGGAGCATTGCATTCAATGTTTTCATGCACTAGTCGGGTCGACTATGTCCTCGAATTGACATATTTATGTTGGTTTGAGTTCTCTCTAGGCTGCATCGTCCGATCGCGGCAATCCGCCAATAGTCTGTATGGTTGGAAAAAATTCCTCTATAAGAGATTCCGCAATGGCCGACATTGCCTTTGCATTTCTCATATCCAAATCAACGCATGATTTTTGATGCGCGGTATCCTAAAGGTAGGTGTACCTGTTATTGAGATCCCTCATAGTACGGGGCTCCGAGCTGTTGATAATATCCCATAAGCCTTTTTGTGTGAACCACAGTTGCATAATCAAATTCCAATGGGCATGGTTATTGTTGTTAAATTTGTCAATGGTGCTCGAGCAAGGGGGGCTTTGTTGCATTAGAAAATTTTAGAAATGAAAAAGTCATTCCTTCTCACACTCAAAAAAAATGGCCACACAATCCGAGCAACTCACCAAGTTTTGCAAGAGGGGAGCTCCACAAGTTCGCACTCCAAGTTGCCAAGACAGTCAGTTGGCCACCTCACTGCCCAAAGGGCACTCACAAACCTGCAGCAAATAGCGCTTCAAATGCTAGTGAAGTAGGGAAGTTTGGGTCACCGGCAAGAGGTGGATGTTTGTCATTGTCGAGGGGAGAGGAGGGCGCCATTGACAGGGAGGAGCATGTAAGAACGCTGGCAAAAAAACACCAAGTTGCTTATGCGGGGTCCGTCAATAGTGCTACAAGAGTTAGCATTTCAAAATGCTAGGAGCAGTGCAAGCTCAATGGGGCACGAGGGAGTAGCAACAGGAAAACATAAGAGCTCCGATTAGCAGCATTTTAGAGCATGGATTGCAAAGAAGGGCAGCCAGGGAGTGGGGGGAGGGTTCTCTTCTCAACGACCTAGTTGCTCCACCAAGGCTTTGATACAATGTAAGAGTTGACCATGTGAAATCTCCGATTAGCAACATTTTAGAGCATGGATTGCAAAGAAGGGCAGCCAGGGAGTGGGGGGAGGGTTCTCTTCTCAACGACCTAGTTGCTCCACCAAGGCTTTGATACAATGTAAGAGTCGACCGTGTGAAAGCGTTCAGACCAAGGAGTGTGTGTGTGTGTGTGTGTGTGTGTGTGTGTGTGTGTGTGTGTGTGTGTGTGTGTGTGTGTGTGTGTGTGTGTGTGTGTGTGTGTGTGTGTGTGTGTGTGTGTGTGTGTGTGTGTGTGTGTGTGTGTGTGTGTGTGTGTGTGTGTGTGTGTGTGTGTGTGTGAGAGAGAGAGAGAGAGAGTACTAAGCCAACCAACCTTAGCAATAAATTCATAGATTGATATTTACAATGGGGGGCAGTGGGTTGCATATATAATCAATTAGGCAAATTTCCCTACCCAAGATTTGACAAATAAGTAAAATAAATAACTAAATCCAAAATAAATACTGGGATCACATTGGGCTATTCACTTGATATGCCATAAGCTTTAGCAATTGACTCGTGTGCCACACCATTCTCCAAGGACTGAATACAAACTGTAGGCTTTGCCAAGGAAGTAGGAGCCACCACCCGACCTAATGTTGAGAGAGAAATCTGGCAGAGGTGCTATCCATTTGCAAAGTTTTGTGAGTCCTTGATGAAGATGAAGGTAGGTGAACCAAGTGTGTAAAAGATAGAACAAAGTACAATAGTAGCTGCCTCAACTAACTCCAAATCCAAATTTGACTTCTTTGGGAAATTCCCTTGAATATGCTCATGTTCTCCACACTTCTGACATTTCACCTCCTTCTTGGGGCTTTGACCAGTACCAAAAATATCATCCTTCTAGGGATTTTGCTTCTACTTTCCTCTCTTGGATGATTGTCAAGCCAAGGCCTCTTGAGCCCCTTCTAAATTTGGACCTCCATAACTCGTCCTCTTGATCCAACACCATGGGAACAAGCAAAGTCATTCATCCTCTCAGAAGTATTTAAGGCTCGATAGAAAGCACTATGCATGGGAGTCAGATGCATCATCAAGATTAGAGTCATATTTTCCAAAGAGATCAACTTCCATGGATGAAGAATTATCTCTTGGGTGTGTACCTTTTTAAAAAAATTAGTGTATAATGTGCATTCAAAAGGAGGGGAATTTTAACAGGTAAAATGTATTTATCTTACTTACAGAAGGGGTTCTTAAAATTGAAATTTAGGAAAAACTTGTAAGTTTAACGAGTAGAAGGAGTCGTTTTTTTGCCTCACAATTTGTAAGTATGGGGGGGTTTTAATACCATTTGAACCCCCGTGATATAGATGGTTTCTTAGAAGTGTGTGCATGAGTGTCTGTTACATACCGTGCATCTTCCAAATGTGGTCCTTTATGTGAGGAAAATAAAAGATTGGACCCATGAATTAAGAAAATCCCAAACACTCGGAAAAAAATGGCCATGCAATACGAGCAACTCACCAAGTTTTTCAAGAGGGGAGCTCCACAAGTTCTCACTCCAAGTTGCCAAGATAGTTGATTGGTCACCTCACTAACCAAAGAGTGCTCACAAACCCGCAGCAAATAGCGTTTCAAAATGCTAGTGAAGTGGGGAAGTTTGGGTCACCGACAAGAGGTGGACATGTGTCATTGTCGAGGGAAGAGGAGGGTGCCATTGATAGGGAGGAGCGTTTCAAAACGATGGGAAAAAACACCAAGTTGTTTGCGCAAGGCATGTACCTAAGGAGCTTTGTGTTGAGCTAGGTCTAAAGGAAGCATCCAGACAGTGGTATGAAGTCCAAAGGATTGACGCATAGTATTGAGGATCCATGTCTTTATGTAAAAATATTGCGGAATGGACAACTTATTGTGCTTATTCTTTATGTGGATGACATGCTCATTGTTGGTCATTCTTAAAAGGACATTGCTAACCTCAAGCAGAAGCTACATAGTCATTTTGACATGAAAGATTTGGGTGATGCCAATCATACTTTGGGTATGTGCAAATATCCAGATCATAAGAATAGATTGCTATATGTGTCTTAGAAAGAGTATGTGCAGAAAATGCTTGAGCGTTTCAATATGTAGATGGGGAAGTCATTAAGTACTCCATTTCCTTCCTATTTGAAACTCAACAAGAATGATTTTCCAAAATCTGTTGAGGAAAAAGCCGCAATGGCTAAGGTTCCTTATGCTTCAGCTTGCGGCAATCTCAGGTATGCCATGGTCGCTATGAGACTTGACATTGCGTATGCAATGGGAGTTTTCAACAAATATATGTCCAATCCTTGAAAGAAGCATTGGGATGCTATGAAATCAATTCTCAGATACTTGAGTGTGGCACAACAAATAAAGAGTTATGCTATGATAATGGGGAGTTATCCATTAGGGGATATGTTGACAATGATTATGTAGGCTATGTTGACAATCGTAAATCAATGACTAGTTGGATCTACACTTTTGCTGGTTCTGCTATTTCTTGAAGATCCGTTCTTCAAGATTGCATGTCAATTTTCACTACAAAGGTAGAGCATGTCGCTTTGATTTGAAGAATGCAAAGAAGCTATATGGATTACTTTTCTAGTGGAAGATCTTGGACTAGAGTAGAAGATACCAACTCTTCACTATGACAGTCAAAGTCCTATTGCCTTGGCTAAGAATCCAGTGTTTCATGCAAGGAAAAAACATGTTGATGTGCGGTAACACTTCAATCATAATTTCATGACAAATAAGAATCTTGACTTGGTGAAGAAACAACATCAAAGAACATAGCGGATGCGCTCACTAAAAATCTCTCTAGCAATTAGTTTCAGCATTGTTGTTAGATTATGGGCATTGGGTGAAGATGTAGTAACAGTAAAGGTTATATAGTTTTACGGCCTCCCACATTGTTCATCAAGTAGGACAATGTTGGGTTTCTAACCATGTAGGTTGGGCATCCCCCGCCCATCACTAACTTATTTTTGCTAATCTTTAAGTGTATATATATACAATTTATGAGCCACACACAAAAATTGATGCGCTATATTGTGTTGCTATGAAGAAGGAGGTTGGCTCTCCCTCACCTTATATGTGTGTCATGCTCTCTCTCTCTCTCTCTCTCTCTCTCTCTCTCTCTCTCTCTCTCTCTCTCTCTCTCTCTCTCTCTCTCTCTCTCTCTCTCTCTCTCTCTCTCTCTCTCTCTCTCTGTGTGTGTGTGTGTGTGTGTGTGTGTGTGTGTGTGTGTGTGTGTGTGTGTGTGTGTGTGTGTGTGTGTGTGTGTGTGTGTGGCTTGTGCATATCCAACTTCCATTCTTAAGCGTCCCTTCATTCATAAGAGTTGCAAATTTTATGTGCACACTGTCAAATTGATAAATAACTACCAACATGGCATTAAAGCACCTAGTCCTCTCCATAATCTGCCTTTGTAGTGGAAATTGATATATACTCTTAAAGAACGGATCTCCAAGAAATATCAAAAAAAAGCAAAAGTGTAGATCCAACTAGTTGATTTATGATTGTCAACACAGTGAGCATAACCACTGTTATTATATCCCCTAATGGCTAACTCTCCATGACCATTGCATTACTACCTACCTGTTGTGCGACTCAAGTATCTGAGAATGGATTTGATAGCATCTCAATGCTTTTTTCCAAGACTGGATATACACGCTAACAACTCCCACTACATATGCAATGTCATGTCTCATAGCCACCATGGCATACATGAGACTACCAGAAGCTAAAGCATAAGGAACCTTAGCCATCCTCAACAGATTTTGGATATTCATTCTTGTTGATATCAAATAGGCATGCAATGGAATCTATGTGCTTTGACACTGTGTTGGCAGTCATTTGTTAAGTTGATCGTGTGCACATATAGTTTACTACTCTCCTCCATAAACACTCAAGAATGGCTATAAATCAACTCTAAGTAGTATACAAAGCACTCACAAAGATGAAGCTCTTTTCTCAGCAACCAGTTGGATTTGATACTAGAATGAAGGGAGGCATAAGAGTGAGTCGGTTCAAGGGGTGCACTATGTAATCATGTTAATGTATAACGTGAGTTTGAAAGAAGGGGTTTTAAGATGCAAAAAATTTTGGCAATTTAACAAAGATACATTAAAATAGTGGGTTTTTATATTCAATCTTGGAAAATTTTCCTAAAATAAGGGGTCATTTTATTCATTCAGACATGTTAAAAGAGGGGGTTTTTTAATACCCTGCGAGACTGCACATTATATAGGGGGGTACTGAATGGTGAACCCGCCGAGGGAGTCGGATACGCACAAGTTCCCCCCCCCCCCCCCCCCCCCCCCAACACACACACACAAAGACAGAGACAGATAGATAGATAGATAGTTCTATTATCGTCCTGGAGGTCAAATATGGCCTATGGGACCAAATGAACATGTCACATGGTGTGAGTGGAGGTCATAAGAGAGAGAGAGAGAGAGAGAGAGAGAGAGAGAGAGAGAGAGAAAGAGATAGATAAAGTACATGACACACATATATGGTGAGGGAGAGCCAACCCTCTTCTTCACAACTTACAATCCTGCTATCCATGATGCATGCATGTCAGTTGCTGCAGATTCACATGTGTGGTATTTCAACTGTGGTGCTACAAAGGACATTACCTCACATCGTGAATTCTTCACCTCTCGAGTTTGTCCCTCGTGGGAATTCAGTCACTTGTGCCAACAATGCCTCTTATCCGGTTCAGGGAGTTGAAAAGATTGTTCTTACTGCTGCAAATGGCAATTCTTTCACACTTGTTGATTCACTTTATGTACCTAGGATCAAGAAGAATCTTTTGTCTATATTTGCACTTGCTAGACTTGGACTTGTAGTCAAATTTGTGGATGACAGATGTATAGTTCATGATCTCAGTTTTGGTGATGAAATTGTTACATCTGGGCTTTTGTGACGTGGGCTGTATAAGCTCACTTTGTATGACAAGTGTGGACAAAATTTTGCAAATGCAGTTGCTGATTCAAGGGCTATTTCAGATGCAAAACTTTGGCATGCACGTTTTGGTCATCTAAATTTTGCCAGTTTACTGCGTTTGCAAAAATCTGATATGGTTGCTTCTTTGCTACCTCTTGAAGCACCTGCCAAACATGTATGTGAAGGCTGTATTTTGGTGTAAGATGCAGTGTTCTAAGTTTCCAAAGGATGGTTCAGTTAGGGCCACATGCAGGTGGTAGCTTGTGCATAGTGATGTTAGTGGGCCCATGCAAACTCCATCCTTGTGCAATTACCTTTACTTTGTGCCTTTAATTGATGATTACTCTAGGCATTCATGGGTATATACGCTTAAAGAAAAGTCCAAAGTATTTATGTGCTTCAAACAAGTTCTGGCTATGGTTGAAAATGTCTCAATATGTACTATGGGCACCCTCCGTTCCGATTGAGGGGGGGAGTATATGTCTCATGACTTTAATGCATTTTTGGCTAGTCGTGGGATAAAACACCAATGTACAATGCCTTATACGCCTTAGCAAAATGGTGTTGCTGAGAGGAAAAACAGGTCACTTACGAAAATGGCACGATGCATGGTCAAAAGTCAAGCTTTGCCACATTCATTCTGGCTTGAGGCCATCATGAGTGCCACTTATGCACTTGACAGGTGTCCTATGAAATCTTTGCAGTCTATGACTCCATATGAGCATGGCATGATCGAAAGCCTTCTATTGAGCACATGCGTGTTTTTGGTTGTTTGGCATATGCTTTGGTGCCACGAACACAGCGCAAAAAATTGGATGATAAGGCTGTCAAATGTATTTTTGTTGGTTATAGTGCTGAAAGCAAAGGCTATAGGTTGTATCATCCACAAACAAATTGTATTTTGGTTTCACGGTATGTTGTGTTTGTGGAAGATTCTGTTCTCACTTGCTGTCATGTACTAGAGATAATAATGTAAGCTCATTGGACATTTATGACAGTTTGTTTCCTCTTTTCAGTGGTGGAAGCTCGAATGTAAATTCCAATGAGGCAAATGTACAACCTATGGGGGTTTATGAAAATGTTACATATCAGCCTATTACTGATGCAGATGTACATGATGTACTTAATGAGGAAAGGGTTGAAAATGAGCACGCTAGAGGTATGCCAAAATGGCTGATGTATACATTGCATGACAGTAAATTGGATGCACCTTTGTCTAGTCGTACTCGTTCAAGATCTCCCCATGAATCTTATGCATCAGATTGTTATGCTTTGGTTGTGTCTAGCTTGCATGATGTTGAGGAACCTCTGTCTTTTGATGAAGCACATAATTCATAAAATTGGATGGCTGCCTTGCAATCAAAATATGATGCACGTATAGAAAATGACACATGGACTAATGTGATTTTCCTCCTGGAAAAAATGCCATTGATACAAAGTGGGTTTACAAGTTGAAACGTAAGCCGGATGGTGAGATTGATCGCTATATGGCTTGACTTGTCGCAAAGGGTTATGCACAACAAAAAGGCATAGATTATGAACAAACTTTTGCTCCCACTTGTTGTATGACTACTATGCATTTTGTATGTGCATTGACAGCTCATTTTGGTTGGGATGTAAATCAAATAATATTGTTACTGCTTTCTTGAATGGTGACATTTTTTAGGAATTTTATGTAATGCAGCCTCGTGGTTTTGTCAAGAAAGGACAAGAGGATAAAGTGTGTAAATGTAACAAAGGTTTGTATGAGTTGAAGCAATCTCCTCGTGCTTGGTATGAGAAGGATGACACTCATTTGGTCAAATGAGGCTTTCGTCCAACAAAAGCACATTGTATGTAAAGAGTGACGGTGAGGTACTTCTCATTGTGGTTCTTTATGTGGATGATTTGCTGATCACTGGACCAAATGAGAGACATATTGCTGAATTTAAAGCTGATTTGAATGCTACTTTCAAGATGAAAGATTTGGGACTGTTGCATCGTTACTTAAGTATATAGTTTAAGCAGTGTGATGGTGGTATTGCCTTGTGTCAAAAAAGTTAAATAGAGACATTGCTATGTAAGTTTGGACTTGAACCAAGGAGAAAGAAGGAGTCACGTCATGACCATGGAAGAGAAAAGAAGGCAAAGGAGACCAAGGAAGCCAAGAGGACTCAACGTCATATCAACCTCCAAGACTTCCCTCTTGGACATGATATGACTCCATACAACCTGTTGGAAGACATGAGGGGTAAGGGCCCTAATATCTCATGACCTCAATTTCTTGCATTATGTCCACAAGTTAGGAGGGATTTAATGAAGGCAGTTAGCATTAGGAGAAAGGTAAAAGAGAGTGTGCCTGTTGTAAAAATTGCACAAGTTGAAATGAATGAGGATATTACACCTGTGTTAGATTGCTATATCAAAGGGAGGTTGGTTAGGAAAGGTCTAGTAAACGGGGGTTCACAAATTTGTATCATGAGAGAGGGACTCATGCAAAGACTACGCATGCACATCCATGAGACACCTGAAATCAAAGTGAAAATGGCAAACAATAGCAAGGCTGGGTGCGTAGATATTTGTAAAAATGTTTTTGTGGAGGACTTTGGCATTAAGAAGGCAGTGGATTTTTATGTTATATGGACCAAGGGAAGTGGCTATCCATTTATCCTAGGAAGACCATGGCTATTGAAAATGTGAGCTTTACAGGATTGGAAAAGTGGAAAGTTGATTTGTAGGAATGAAAATCATAAGAAGGTTGTCTTTTCCATGAAGGAGCAACGTCAAGAGGAGCTCCATAAAGAGTCATTGCAAAGTGGGATGGAGGAAGACTGGACTGATAGCACTTTAGAAGAAGAAGGTAGAGGTAGCACTACAGAAGAGGAGTCTTCTATTGAAGTCATGGGGGTGAGGTTTAAGCCAAAAAACCAAGAGATCTCTTGTCAAGGTTTGGAGGAGGTAGGTTCCCAAGAGAACCAAAATGTGCAAGATGAAGGGATGATAGAAGGTATGCTATCAACAACACTTACAAAGGAAGAAAGAGAGGATTTCAAATGTGTGGTAAGGAGGTTTTCTAAGCTTCTTGCTAAATACTACATTGACGTGCGTGGACTAAATGCTATTCATTACAAGATTGAGTTAAAGCTTGAGGCCACACCTAAAGTTCAGAACCTATGAACGCTATGATTTATCAAGGAGCAGGCTCTACTCAAGGCTCTACTCAAGGAGGTAAGAAAGCTTCTAGCAGCAGGTTTCATTTATGCAGTGGAGAATTCAGAGTGGTTCTCTCTTGTTGTTGTCATTCCCAAGAAGAACGGCAAGTGGAGGGTGTGTGTGGATTACCATCCATTGAATGAGGCAACAAAAAGATATCACTTTCCCCTCCCATTTCAGGATGAGATAATAAATGAGGTAGCTAGTCACAAGAAGTACACTGTGTGTGATGGGTGCTCAGGTTACTTTCAAATAGGTATCGCATTGGAGGATCAGTTGAAAACAACCTTCATCACTCCTTGGGGTTGTGCTGCTTCCAGAGTCTTGCCATTTGGCTTGACAAATGCTCCTGCAACTTTCCAACACTTTATGAACATGGTGTTTCAAGCATTATTTGGAAAGTCTATTAGGACTTTTATTGATGATTTTTGCATTTATAGCTCAAAATCATTGCACCTACAAAAGGTAGAAGAAGGTTTGAAAAAACTTTACGACATGGGAGGAAAACTCAAACCCGACAAATGCCACATAGGTGAGGACGAGGTGATCTTGCTTGGTCACAAGGTTTCCTAGAAAGGCATTGAGGAAAATCCTTCAAAGGCAAAGGATCCTATTGAGTTACCATCAACCAAGATTTTTAAGGAGGTCATATCATTCATTCAAAAGGTGAAGTATATGTCCCGCTTCATTCATTTAGCATCAGAGTTACTTCACCCTTTTCAAAAGTTGACATAACAAGTAGAATTGGGCCTGGTCTGATGAGCTTGAAGAGTACTTTGGTAGCATTACAGTCATTCTGTCAGAGCTACCAACACTCATGCCTCCTTGTTTGGAGTACACATTCTTTGTTAGCTCTAGTGTTGGGAAAGAAACAATTGGCACTATTTTGCTACAACAAAATCCCCACAATACCAGGACGCGACCCATCTACTTTGCTAGTAGGGTCATAAATGCTTTGGAGAAAGGATACACGGAAGCATAACTCATGATGATTTCTCTCATGTTTGCGATGAGAAAGTTTAGATCCTACTTGCTACCAAAACCTTTTGTAATTCTCAGTGCAGAAAATTTGTTCCCTTGGGTGTCATCTCAAATGAATCTTAGTCCTAGGATCTCAAAGTGGATTATGGAATTGCAAGAGTTCCAATACTCTTTCAAGGTAAAAGATAGTGTACGTGCACAATTGGCAGGGATTCTCACTTATAGGGTGCATGAGAAGGAGATTAAAGTGCCTGAAGTAAAGACCCTTTCATTGCCACTATTAGAGAGTTTGAGACTTTAGAGCCAATTTGGCCATTATCAATGTCTTGAAGATTTGGCCATATGGACAAATCTCAAATTGTTTCTTAAGGCCAAAGCCTTCCACAAGGTAGTACTTGCAAAGATCTTCCCATCCATGCTTTGGCAAAACTTTGGCTAAGATTTAGCCATGTGGTTAAATCTTTAGCTTCTTTTGAAAGTGGGAATTGGGAATTTTCCAATTTCACTAATATGGTGTATAAAAGTATCCCTAATGCATTTACTTTGTTCTTTGATGGAGCTTTTCGACGAGCCACAGGTAAAGCAAGGGGAGAGCTTTTGTTGATCAACCCAAGTGGAGAGGTGGTCATAAAAGAGAAGGTCAATCTACCAGGTCCAACTAACAACAATGAACCAGAGTATGATATACTACTTCACGTTTTGAAGATGTGCATTAGTCATGGTGTACAACGCCTCATGATAAAGGGGGATGTACTCCTCATTGTGAAGTAGATCTTAGGCATTTGGGCATGCAAAAATGAAAGCATAAGGACAACAATTTATTCCATTTGTAGGTTGTTTAATCAGTTTGAAGAAGTGCAACTATATCATATTCCTAGGAAACAAAATGAAGAGGTTGATTTACTTGCACAACAAGCAGTTACATGTGTTGAGAAAGAAGTGCAGTTCATCATGGTGGCAACAACTATCAAGAAACCAAGATACGAGGGATTGGAGTCATTGGCTCCCATTATTGGCTACATTTTGGAGGGCGAGTTTCCACAAGACTTCACAAAATCTCAGAAGAGGAGACTCATGAAGAAGGAAAGTTCCTATCTCTTCCTAGAAGGCTCCCTCTATCAAAGAGGGAAGGATCAAGTGTGCAAAAGAGTACCAACTATCGAGGAAATTCCAGCCATTCTAAAAGGTTTTCATGAAGAGGCATGTGGTGGTCATTTTGCCCAAGAGTTAACTGTGAAGAAGATTTTGCTTGCGGGGTATGTTTGGCCAAGCCTGCATGTGGATGTCCAACATTGGTGTAAAAGCTGTCACAACTGTTAAGTAAATGGAAATAGAAGGCTGGTGCATGGTCTAAGGCAAATAGTTCTTGCAAATGGACCCTTTGAAAAGTGGGGCATTGATGCTATGGTTCTCTGTCTAGAACAAAAAATGATAAACTCTACATTCTAATGGATGTAGATTACATGATTAGGTGGGTAGAGGCTCAAAGTGTGGCAAGGGTAAATGGGAAAACAATGAGCAAGTTTGTCTACACTAATATTTGTTATAGATTTGACACACCTTTGGAGATTGTTTCTGATAATGGTCTAGGGTTCAGGAAGGGTTTATTCATGAAAGTTTATGAAGACCTACACATTCTACATCGTCATAGCACACCCTAATACCCATGCAAACTCTGTCCTTGGGCAATTACCTTTACTTCGTGACTTTCATTGACGATTACTCCAGTCATGCAAGGGTATTTCCGTTTAAAGCAAGTGCGAAGTTTCTATGTGCTTCAAACAATTTTTGGCTATGGCTGAAAATGTCTCGAAATGTACTATGGGCACCCTCCGTTCCGATCGAGGGGGGGAGTATATGTCTCATGAATTTAATACATTTCTTGCTAGTCGTGGGATAAAACACCAATGTACAGTGCCTTATACACCTCAGCAAAATGGTGTTGCTGAGAGGAAAAACAGGTCACTTACAAAAATGGCATGATGTATCGTCAAAAGTCAAGCTTTGCCGCATTCTTTTTGGCTTGAAGCCATCATGTGTACCACTTATGTACTAAACAGGTGTCCTACGAAAGCTTTGTAGTCTATTACTCCATATGAATCATGGCATAATAGAAAGCCTCCTATTGAGCACATGTGTGTTTTTGGTTGTTTGGCATATGCTTTGGTGCCACAAACACAGTGCAAAAAATTGGATGATAAGGCTGTCAAATGTATTTTTGTTGGTTATAGTACTGAAAGCAAAGGTTACAGGTTGGATCATTTGCAAACAAAGCGTATTTTGGTTTCATGGGATGTAGTGTTTGTGGAAGATTCTGTTCAGCCCTTGTTGTCATGTACTAGAGACAGTAATTCACATGACATTTATGACACTTTGTTGCCTCTTTTCAGTGGTGGAAATACGAATGTGAATTTCAATGAGACAAATGTACAGCCTATGGGGGTTTCTAAAAATGTTACAAATCAGCCTATTACTGATGCAGATGTACATGATGTACTTGATGAGGAAAGGGCTGAAAATGAGTAGGCTAGAGGTATGCCAAAATGGTTGGTGCATACATTGCGTGACAATAAATTGGATGCACCTTTGTCTAGTCGTACTCGTTCAGGCTCTCACCATGCATCTTATGCATCAGATTGTTATGCTTTGACTGTCTCTAGCTTACATGATGTTAAGGAAGTTCTGTCTTTTGATGAAGCACAGAATTCAAACAATTGGATGGCTGCCATGCAATCAGAATATGATGCACTTATAGAAAATGACACATGAACTTTATGTGATTTGCCTCCTGGCAAAAAGGCCATTGATACGAAGTGGGTTTACAAGTTGAAACGCAAGCCGGATGGTGAGATCGATCGCCATAAGACTTGACTTGTTGCAAAGGGTTATGCACAGCAAAAAGGCATAGATTATGAAGAGACTTTTGCTCCCACTTGTCGTATGACTACTGTGCATTTTCTATGTGCATTGGCAGCTCATTTTAGTTGGGATGTACATCAATCATACATTGTTAGTGCTTTCTTGAATGGTGACATATTTGAGGAAGTTTATGTAATGCAGCCTCGTAGAAAGGACAAGAGGACAAAGTGTGCAGATGTAAGAAGGCTTTGTATGGGTTGAAGCAATCTCCTCGTGCTTGGTATGAGAAAGTTGACACTCATTTGCTCAAACAATGCTTTTGTAACAGTCCAACAGAAAGCGCATTGTATGTAAAGCGTGAGGGTGATGTACTTCTCATTGTGGTTCTTTATGTAGATGATTTGCTGATCACTGGACCAAATGAGAGACATATTTTTGAATTTAAGGCTGATTTGAATGCTACTTTCAAGATGAAAGATTTGGGACTGTTGCATCATTACTTGGGTATATAGTTTAAGCGGTGTGATGGTGGTATTGCCCTGTGTCAAATAAGTTACATAAAGACATTGCTATGTAAGTTTGGACTTGAGAATTGCAAACCTATTGCCACTCCCATGGAAACAGGTTTGAAATTGAGTCTTCATGATGTTGGTGATCCTGCAGATGTCACTCTTTACCAAACTGCTATTGGATGCCTCATTTATGTATGCAACACGAGGCCAGATATTCATTTTGCAGTCTCACAGGTCAGTAGATTTATGCATAGCCCAGGGTCTAAGAATTGGCAGGCTATCAAGAGGATTTTCGGCTACCTTAGTGGCACTTTACATCTTCACTTGTTTTATCGCAATGGGGGATCATTGCCGCCAGATTTACATGCTTTCTTAGACTCAAATTGGGCTGGTTGTCTTGACACGACAGTGTCCACAAGTGGCTTTTGTTCATGCTTGGCAGTTCATGTATATCATGGTTGAGCAAGAAGAAACCACTTCAAGTTGTGAGGCTAAGTACAGGGCAGTCTTCATAGCTACGGTTGAGTGTGTATGGCTCACACACCTTATGGCTGATTTGAGTGTTGGACAGGACACTACCAACACTATCTACATTGATAGTCAGAGCGCATTGGCAGTTGCGAGGAACCTAGTTTTCATGCTTGCACAATGCACATTGAGGTGCATTACCACTATGTCAGGGAGAGGCTCTCAGCAGGAGAGATCAGCTTGGCTTATGTGCCAACACATGACAACCTTGCAGATCTTTTCACAAAGGCAATGTCTCGTGAGAGGCTTGAAGCTTTCCGCAAACCTTTGGGCTTACTCCCCTTTGTGGATTGATCATGTCTTCAGGGCATGGCACTTCCCTTTACTCATGTGCCAGCTCTCGTTCACCGCATCACTCCAGGGGAGCTTTGTTACCATATACATGTGGTAGTGATGTGTGTGAACACACGAGGACCGCTGGGGTATTTTTTCCCTCTTTAGGAGGTTTTTTTCCCCGTGCATTGTATATATGCCCATCACTCTAGGGCTATCTATCTTTCCATTGCACACTAAGTAACGCACTCTCTATTGTGTGCCTTGAGCTTCCTTCATCTTCTCCAAGCTGTGTGCGTTTCTCAGCAACCATAATTCCAACAGCAAGAAAGAGGTCACCCTCTTCTCCTTCTTCTTCACCTTCCTCCCCTTCCGACAAAAGCTATGACTATTCTTTTAGAGAATACAAGAGGGGAGGACATCAAAAATCTTACCCTGCATGGCCAAAGTGACAAAATCTCAAGAAGTTCAAAGAGGGAGGAAAGAGTGTCTCTTTTCTCACCTATGATGGCACCTTTGGTGCTCCCAACAAAGTGTTGGCCCTCATCCAGCAATTTGATGGGGCCTTTGGAGACGAGGGCTTTACAATTTGATGGGGCCTCCAAGCTACACCATGTAGCTATGCACTTCCAAAAAATATGCTCGTCAATGGTGGGCTAGCCATCATGGCAATGGCAAAGCCCCAAAGACATGGAAAACTCTATGAGTTTCCATCATGAAGCAATTCCTTGCAAGCGATGCAAAGGAGAAAGTGCTTACTGAATGGCACAGTTTGAAGCTTCTCTCTCGTGAATCTATCCACAAATATGTAGACAAGTTTTGGAATTTACATCTCAAGGCTACTGTCTTTCAAAAGATAGACTTCACTGAGCAAAAGCAACAATTATGTGCACGATTATCTGAAGAGATGGTCGAATACGTCAACTCTCAAAAATGACTTGGTTCTATCACTGAAATAATCCACCACAACATGGTTGCTTCGCGCATCAATTTCCAACAAGGGGCTAGACGAAATGTCAAGCCCAAGAAAAACAAAGATAAAAATGATGCAAAGGGGAAAACCAATGCCCAAAATTCTTCCCACGGCAATTCCAACAACCACAACAACAACAATCAATTCAAGGAGAAGAGAGTTTACAAAGGTAAAAGCAAGTTCTCTCCTGAAGAGCTTGAGGCTTTTTGTAAGCACCATAAATGTTTTAAGTGTGGGAAGCAAGGACATGGCTATCGTTCTTGCCCCAACAAAAATGCTCGCAATGAGACTCTTAGAGCTTCCACCATCGAAGCTCCAAAAGCGGATGCTCATTGCAAAGGTTCACCTCTCTCCTATGCTTGGGGAAAGGTAAGGGAGGAGCATGCTGCCTTCATCTTGTTTGACTTTGGCTCTACTCACAACTTCATATCAACGGAGTTGGCCACCAAGTTGGGCATTCAAGCTTTTGAGATGGGAGATGCTGTAAAGGCCGACACTGCTTTCAAGGGACAGCAAGCCTCCGTTACTCCCTTGATTGGGAAGTTGAGGCTTTATGTCCAAAGCTATGTCGACAAAGAAGACTTTTTCATCTGTCCTCTCCAACATGAGGATGCTATCTAGGGGCACCATGGTTCCATCACATGGCTGCCAACATGAAGTTCCCTGAAAGGAGAATCTACTTCACCTACTGGGGAAAGATCATGTTTATACATGCTAGTGAGTCTGGTCATACTATACCACTTGTAAATCCTCCTACTTTTGATAAATCAATGAAGAGCTCACCTTTTGCGGACATGATTTTTGTAAAAGAATCCCTAAAAGGTCCTAATATTTCATCAAATGTAAATGGTAGGAATCAAGAAGAGTTAGACTTGTCTAATTTTCTAAAAGGATTCCAAGATGTGTTCATCGATGATATCCCTATGGACTTACCTGCAAAACGAGGGGATGATGTCCATCGAATTGAGCTCCTACAGCTCACCGCCTAACAAGCCTCCTTATCAAGTTTCCCAAGCTCAACAAGAGGAGATCATGAGGCAAGTACAAGAGTTGGTAGACAAAGGGATGGTGAGGCCTAGCTCCTCTCCCTTATGTTCTCGAGTCCTTTTGGTGCAAAAGAAAGATGGTACATACCGTATGTGTGTGGACTATCAAGCATTAAACCATGTCACTATCAAAAATAGATTTCCCGTGCCTCCGGCAGAAAATCTGTTTGATAAGCTACAAGGTTCTACCTACTTTAGTAGGATTGACCTTAAAAGTGGCTATCATCAAATAAGGATAGTGTATGAAGATATCCTAAAGACCCCATTTCATACAACGTTTGGTCTTTATGAAAATCTAGTCGTGTCTTTTGGCTTGACTAATGCACCAGCTAAGTTCAATCGTCTATGGAAAAAAACTTTAGACCCTACCGCAAATTCACTGGAGTGTTCTTTGATGATATCATCATCTACTCCAAGTCCTTGGTTTTTGGGCATTGAGGGAGAACAAGCTTTCTCTCAATTAAAAGAAAAGTGAATTTTTCCTTCAAGAGATTCAATACTTAGGTCATATCAAGATGGTATCCGTATGGACCCATCAAAGTTAGAGGTAATAAAAGCATGGCCTAATCCAAGAAATCTACATGAGCTCTTAGCTTTATTGATATGTGTACATACTATAGATGCTTCATAGAAAAACTTTCTCAAATAGCAGGACCATTACATGATTTAACAAAGAAGAACATTAAGTATTCATGGACTGCTAAGGAGAAAAATGCTTTTGACAAGCTCAAAGAGAAGCTTACCTCCCAACCAGTCCTCATGCTTTCGGATCTCTCAAAGGCATTTGAGGTCCAATGTGATGCTTGTGGTGATTGCCTTGGAGCAGTCTTGCTTCAAGAAGGGCATGCCATAGCATATGAGAGCCGAAGGCTCAATACGGATGAACGTGTCTTTGGCATTTATGAGAAGGAGATTTTAGCTATTCTACATGCCCTAGACACATGGAAGCACTATCTACTAGGGACTCCATTTATTTTATGAACAGACCATCAAGTCTCAAGTACTTCATGACGCAAACAAAGCTTTAAACAAATGAGGTGGACAAATTTTCTTTTGCAATTTAATTTTCATATTGCTCACATTGCTGGTAAGCACAATCAAGTGGCCGATGCACTTTCACAACGACCAAAACTTAGTGTGGTGTCTATAGCAACTCACAATGATCTATCTTCTATGATAGATGAGTATGCTACTGACCCAGAATTTAGAGATATAATGTCAGCCCTTGCTTTGAGGAAGAAAGAGGAACCATTCACCTTGCAAGATGGTTATCTTCTCCACGGCAATAGGCTATGTGCTACCCACTCCCTTCGTGAGAAAGTCTTGTGTGAATCCCATACTCCTTCCTATGCGGGGCATAGAATCATTCAACCTACTCTCCGAGGAGTAGAGACGTATTTATATTGACCTACCATGAAAATGGACATACAAGAGTATGTTTTAAAATGTGTGGTATGCCAAAAGACCAAGTATGATAGAGGGAAGCAACTTGGATTACTCCAGCCATTGCCTATCCCAAATTCACCATGGGAGAGTATATCTATGAATTTTATCTTTGGATTACCCAAGTCTATCCATGGAAATACAGGATTATGGACAATAGGTGACAGATTTAGCAAGCAATCACACTTTATTCCTATCAAAAAGACTATTAAGGCACACCAAATGGCAACTCTTTTCATATCACAAATTTTCAAACACCATGGATTGCCAACATCCATCATGTCACATAGAGATCCTAGAATGACCAGTAGTTTTTGGAAAGGTCTCTTTGAAAATCATGGTTGTATGAGCCAATGGTCCTCTTTGCAAATCTTGAAGACCAAGAAGAGGTGCTACAACCTGAAGCTATCCTTTGGCATGCAGACAAGGTACTACGACATGGTAAGATTATCCGATGGTATCTTATTAAGTTCATGAAGATGCTAGATGGATGTAAGGAATACAGCATAAGGATAGTATGAGCCTTGTCAATGCTTACAATGCTATATTAGAGTAAGCAAATGTACAAATTTCTTTTAAATGACCAATGTTTTTGTCTTGTAAGACTAGCTCTCCTTTTATTCTGCATAGATAGTATGCATGCTTAGAATCATGTTTGTGATGAGACGTCTCTCAAACACCAAATTCTAATTTGTCACTCTACTTGGGAGAATGAAATGGACTAACGAGCAGACATTCTTGTGGCAGCTATGTCTCCCAAACACCAAATGGATTATTCGTCCATCTTGGAAAGATGTCATAGGGTAAAAAGGGATCCTCTACCCACTAAGAAACATTAACTAATGACTAAGGCTTTATCTCTTCTACCTCATAGTCGAGGATGACTATGATTTCAAGAGAGACGTAATGTCATAAAATCTAATATCTAACCAACCCAAATGATTTTCTTATATTGAACTAACCATCCAATTTGGAAGAATAAACGGGAACAAGGATTAGAATATAGGTATGTGCTTTAGATACATCTCAGCACAGGACCAAAGGTAATGTGTCCAAATGGGAGATGGTCTATCAAAGAGAAATGCTAATGGAGCTTAAAGACCCTAGGGTTAGCTTCATTAAAGACCTCCAAAGGTTAGTGTTAAAAGTCCTTTGACCTTAGGTAAGCTAGGCCCAAGCTTGAGGTGCTTGTCATGCTTGATGACTAAGGTGCTTGTCGTGCTTGTTGACTAAGATGCTTGAGGTGTCGTGCTTGCCAACTTGGGAGCTTAAGATGCTTCTGGGAACCATTACCCAAGCTTGAGGTGCTTTGTCATGCTTGCTGACTAAGGTGCTTGAGGGTAAGGTGTTCCACAAAGTCAACAACTATCCCTACAAGGAGGGGCCGAGCCCTACAAGACGGGGTAGAGAGAGAACACACACACCCTCACACAAGGCAAGCTTGCTACAAGAAAGCATTTAGGACACTTGTCAAGTTCCTCCTCATGTTACCCTCATGGTGTGCCTAAAGCCTATTGGTTGGTCTCCCAAGGGGTCCAATGATAAATTAGTTAATTTAATTTTAAAAATTTGCATTTATCAAGTCCTCCCTCTCAAAGGGGAAAGGGGGACACTTGTCCCAAGGCTACCCTTGTTGCTTGATATGCATTCTACATGTGATTGGCCAGGCTTGCAATGGTCCAATGAGCTTCAAAGATGAGCTAGAAGAGGGGGTCGACCAAGGAAGGTAGGGGCATGCTTGGGGGCTATACTCTCCAGCACACACTCACACACACTCTCTCCAAGCTAGTAGAGAAGATGAGAGCCTACACCAACACTCTTGCCTATGGAATGCAATTCCAACCAAGATCCATGCTTCAATGCTTAATCTTGTCATCTTCTCCATCTTCATTACTATGCAATAATGTATGCTAGCAAGAAGAGTGATGATAAGTGTGGAACTACTTCTTTCTTCTATAAAATTTTTCTTCTTCCTCTTCCCTACCCTCATTCCCTGCTAGCTGTCTCCACCTTCGAAGGTGTTTGAGGCCTTGGGACTGAGGCTTGGGATAGTTAATGCTTTTTGCAAAGTTTATGTTATGTTCGTGATGCATGAAGCTTTCCATCTTCATTGCGTCACCTAGCTCACAAGGAACACAAAGATTGTCTTGTACCAAGTCTCTCTTGATGGGAGAATCTATAATACAAATGCCTATTGGAGGGGGGGGGGGGGGGGGGGGGCTCCACATAAATTCGTTCCTCAAAGGTTGTTCTCTCAACTCTCTCTCTCTCTCTCTCTCGCAAAAATATTGTTCATGCCAAGTTAATTAAGTACTATGTTTATGTTGTTACCATCAATTAACTTCACCCTCTATGCTCACAAAGTAATCTCACAAAAGTGCTTTCTCTAATTTCCCTAATTCCGCTACTCTCAAAGTTCAGAGGCCATTTCCATTACATTTCTTGTAGCTTAATAAAGCAAATTTCTCTACCTTGTACACTTGAACAAGGCACCTACACAGATACCAAGTCAGTATTCCAATTAATTTTTCCATTTTTCTACACTACAATCTATTGTATGTAAACATAATGTTTTTGACTCACAACAACACATCGATACTAAATTGCATCAACAAATTCTATGGCAATTTCCAACCAATCAAGACTGGTTCTGATGAGCTACATGCGAATGCTGATGTTCATCTCTTTCTTTGTGAGAGTGCTGTTGTAATGTTAGTTATGTGATTTTTTGCATCACTTAGAGCCACGAATCTCTTTCTCTTTTACATGCACACAAAATGCACCAAGGTTGTGAGCTCTCACTCTTCTTTGCTATCTCGTACATGCATAGCTATGGACTCTCATCTTTCCTTGTCTGTCTCACACCCATAATGCATGCAATGACTATTTTTGGAATGCTTGTTGGACCTCTCATTGAATAACTAAGAGGACTTGCAGATAGATATGTAGTGGACTATCAGCTTGCAATGAGCTATGCTTAGAAAAAAACCTTGCCTACCACCATGAAAAATGACATCAAGAGTGCATGAGGATTTTTCTAGAAAAAGTTGTAGTATGGCTTAGATGCTGAATTGATTACAATCCTCTTTCTTTGACAAAATTGAACTACTTTCTCATGGATGCTCTCAAGGAAAAAGGCACTCATGCATACTCCATGCTTTTTACTACAACATGTAGGCCATCAATCTACATGACCTCTAAGATAGAGCTCAATTGATTTTCAAAAATTGCAATTGAACTTGCTTGGGTGCCCAACATACCAGCTAATTTGGCACAATTTCTTTCTCTGTTGCTCAAAATCTTGGATCCACTCACATATGAAGTCCTTACAAGGATTCATCTAAATGTTGCCTTTGTCAATGCTTTCATGATGCACATTCCTAAGAGGCTATTATGCAGTTCTCAATCTACCTCTATTGCTCACTTTGCATTTGGTTGAACATAGCCAGCCAAAACACATCTTGTGATTGTACTTTTTACTCACTTTTGAAAGTGTCATTAACCTTGAAGCTATCAACTCCACCCAAGAACTTGTAGGTAGATGCAATAAGCCAAGAAATCTATAATGTCTTGCTCTTGTCCCTTTTGGGCATTAAAACCATTCTATGAGGGTATATTGTATTCAATAAATTTTCCCAAATTTACAAATTGCTACATGTGACTTTAGCATCCCTATCCTCATCCATTAAAATACCTATTGAGAAGGAAGAGGTAGAGAAGAATAGAGACATGATACACGTAGAGTGAAACCTCAAAGTGTGTAGAATATTGACACTAGATGTATGTCTATAGAGGGCACATAAATGCTATATATAGAGCAACTATATATATAGCTCAATAGCCCCCTTCAACTAAAGATCCTTAGCTATGAAAAAACACACTTAGGGGGTTAAGGGAAAAATGCATAGTTCCATATATACATATCGTTATGTCATAAAAACTAATATCTAATTCTCCCAAATGATTTTCTCATGTTAAACTGATCATTTAATATGGGGAGGTAACAGGGGAGTAAAAGCTAGAATATTGGTAAGGCTGCCAAACTGATCTCAGAAGGGATCCAAAGGAGAGAAAATAGAAATCCAACGGGGGGGGACAGTCTCCAAAAGAGCAACGTGCATCAATGGAGCTTAAAAGACCTAAGGTTCAACTCCATTAAAACTTCCATAGGCTAAAGTTCCTAAATTTAATTCAATTGTCCAATGGCCAAAGTGGGGGGAAATTGGATGGTAATTGGAAGACTAAAAAGTCTTCCCACATCCCTAGGAAGGAGGGGGCGAGCCCTAATGGTAGGGGATGAGAGAGAAACACACTCACACACTGCCAAGCTCTCCCCAAAGGAAGAATGGACACATGGCAGGCTCCTAGCCCAATTGCCCCCAATCTCCCCTCAAATCCTATTGGATGGGGATGGACCAATGAGGATTAGGCTCGAGTAAAATTAGTCTAATCAATTTAAAAATGTTGATAAAAGAACCAATAGAAATTAATCTCCCAAGAAGACTATTGGACAGTCTACCAAGGGGTCCAATGAGCATCTAGTAGCCCAATGTATTCCTTGATTCCTATTGGCTAGAAGACTAAAAGGTCCAATGAGAGTTTAAATAAATTATTTAATTACCTAAATCTCTCACAAAATGGGAAAGAGAGACACATTTCACAAGGCTATCAATTATGCTTCTTATTTGTTATTGGCTAAGCCCTACAGGAGCCAATGGAAAGCCAGCAAGAGCAAAAAGGAAGAGGGGTCGACCAAGTAGAGAGAGAGTTGGCATTTTTAGTCTAACTCACTTTTCTACACACACACACACACACACAACTTATGTGTTTAGCAAGAACTCCATCTCCTTCTCCAAGCATTAAGAAGTAGAGGCCTACACCAACAACTCTTGGCTATAATGCAAATCTAACCAAGATCCAAGCTTCAATGGCATGTTCATCTCCTCTACCATGCTAATTAATAAGCTAGGCTATGCTATCAAAGTGATTATGTGAGGAGAATACTTCTTTCTCGTAAGATACATCTTCTTCCTCTCAATCTTTCCTCATTCCCTGCTAGCCCTCACCATTTTTGAAGGTGTGTGAGGTCTTGGGACTGAGACTAGGCCCATTAGGTGTGTTTTTCAAGCATAATTTGGCATATGAAGCTTCCATCTTCATTGCACCAACGAGTATTATCAAGGAACACAAAGATTGTATTGTACAAAAGTCTCCTTTGATGTGAGAAGGTAAATACAACGCCTTTTTGGAGGGGGGACCGGCTCCATGTAAATCTAGTCCTCAATTGTTTTCAATTGTTCTATTTCTCTCTCTTTTCAAGTGTTGTTTATGCCAAACTAGCTAGGTGTAAATGTCTATGTTGCTTTCTCCAATGAAGTAAATCTTTCTATGCTCATTAGGACCTTATTCTAAATGGAATGCTCACTACGTTATCATTTTCCGCTACACACAAGTTACTAGTGCATTAAATGTTACACGTTATATGATACCATTGAATTTTACCAAGAATATTGTTGAGGAGCTACATCACTCCTATCAATATAATGATGGCCTCAAAAGACTCAAGAAAAATAATTATAAAAGAAAATTTTATAGAATAAATGTCATTGACTTTATTTTCAAAATAGTCCACTGCATGGCAAATAAAACTCCAGCTATGTGTAATTTACTAACATCTTAAAAGAAAAGAGTATAATAATTTTAAAAAAAAGTTGAGAAATTTACAAGTACAATGTCTTTGGAGGTGGTTCTTGATGCCGCTTTGCTGACAACATTGAAATAAACGAAACATATCATTATATCTAAACCAACACAATATGAATATCCAATGCATGTAATATATATACACATATATGGTGCCGACACGAAAATAATACAATGGCCCATAATATCATATGCTCTCTTCAATAAAAGACTATATCTAATGATCATGAAAACACATCATGGCATCGTGGAGCAACTCCATGTAATAATAACCATTTTAAAAACGTACGATCAATACGAATAATTTTTAATCACCATGGAATAATAAACATCTCAATAATGAATTCTCAATATCAACGATTTTTAATCATCATGGACACAGATCTTGTCATCATGGAACAACTCCATGGAATATAACCATCTCAATAATGAACGATTAGCATATATGATTTGTAATCATCATAGAACAACTCTATCAAATACAAATATTTCAATAACGAATGATCGCTATGAATGATTTATAATCATCATGGAAACATGTCCTGATATCACAAAAAAACTCCATGTATAATAACTATCTCAATAATAAACGATCGAAATAGATGATCATAAGAAATAATCATGAGTCAAAGTCATAAGCCTTTTACATTTGTAGTTAAGTAATAAGGAAATTTTTTAAAATGTAAGTCTTTGATGAATCATCAAAATTATAACTGTTCGACATCATATGTAATCATAGAAAGAAAAACAAAAAAAATTTAACGTAATTGTGCATTACATGCATTGAATGGGAGAAGTACTTACCTTACAATAACATTGTACATACTTCCACGGGAAAGAACCTTCTGAGGTGATAGAGGGAAGATCAAAAAATCCCTTGCTACTCAAGGTACATTGGAAGATCTTTGTTGCATATGAATATAGCCGATACCTACAAGAATCTTTCCAAAAGATTAAGGGGCTATTTGGCATCTCTCAGCAAAGGCAAAAGGTTGTTGCTGATAAGCACATAAGAGCTCTAGCCTTTAAACAAAATGATTGGGTCTTTATTAAGTTTCCCAAGGTTTGATTAAGGAACACAACGGGCAAGAATCCTACGGGACACCAAAAGTACTACACTAAGTTAGCACAAAGGTACTATGGTCCCTTTCAGATCCTAGGCCAACCAATGAGATGACCTATCAACTCAAGTTGCCCAACCATTGGCTCATACACAATGCTTTCCATGTGAGCCTACTAAAGCCTTACAAAGGAGAGCCACCTCAAGAAGCAACCATTGAACACCCACCAAAGATCGAGGACCAAGAAGAGGTGCTATAGCCCGAGTCCATTCTCCGACATGAAGACAAGGTATTACGAGGCAATAAGACTATCCGATGATATCTTATCAAGTTTAAAAATTATCCTTTTGAAGATGCTAGATGGATGCAAGGCATAAAATTAAAGGATAACCTAAACTTTGTCAATGCTTACAATGATTCCCTAGAGTAAGCAAATGTACATACGTATAAATGAACAAAGTTTCTGTCTTATAAGCCTCTCTTTCCTTTATTGTGCAAAAATGTTAATAAGTATGCATACTTAAGATCATGTTTGAGTAGACCACGTCTCCCAAACACCAAGTAGAGTTTGTCACTCTACTATGGAAGATTGATACGGACTAATGTTCAGACATGCTTGCGGAAGCTAAGGCTCTCATGCACCAAATGGACTAGTCGTCCATTCTGGAACGGTTTCATAGGGTAAAATAGGGGTCCTCTACCCGCTAGCACACGGACTAATGACTAGGCTTTATCTTCTTTACCTCATAGTCAAGGACGACTATAATTCCAAGGGAGAGGTAATGTCATAAAAACTAATATCTAATTCTCCCAAATGATTTTCTCATGTTAAACTGATCATTAAATATGGGGAGGTACAGGTCTGCATAAGAGCAATGTGCATCAATGGAGCTTAAAAGACCTAAGGTTCAACTCCATTAAGACTTCCATAGGCTAAAGTTCCTAAATTTAATTCAATTGTCCAATGGCCAAAGTGGGGGGAAATTGGATCATCATGGGAAGACTAATGAGTCTTCCCACATCCCTAGGAAGGAGGGGGTGAGCCCTAATGGTAGGGGATGAGAGAGAAACACACTCACACGCTTCCAAGCTCTCCCCAAAGGAAGAATGGACACATAGTAGGCTCCTAGCTCAGTTGCCCCCAATCTCCCCTCAAATTCTATTGGATGGCCATAGAGGTGGACCAATGAGAATTAGGCTAGAGTAAAATTAGTCTAATCAATTTAAAAATGCTTGATAAAAGAACCAATAGAAATTAATCTCCCTAGAAGACTATTGGACAGTCTACCAAGGGGTCCAATGAGCATCCACTAGCCCAATGTCTTCCTTGATTCCTATTGGCTAGAAGACTAAAAGGTCCAATGAGAGTTTAAATAAATTATTTAATTACCTAAAGCTCTCACAAAAGGGGAAAGCGAGACACATGTCACAAGGCTATCAATTATGCTTCTTATTTGCTATTGGCTAAGCCCTACAGGAGCCAATGGAAAGCCAGCAAGAGCAAAAGGAAGAGGGATTGACCAAGTAGAGAGAGAGTTGGCATTTTTATTCTAACTCACTTTGCTACACACACACACACACACACACACACACACAACTTATGTGTTGAGCAAGAACTTCATCTCCTTCTCCAAGAATTGAGAAGTAGAGGCCTACACCAACAACTCTTGGCTATGGAATGCAAATCTAACCAAGAGCCAAGCTTCAATGGCATGTTCATCTCCTCTACCATGCTAATTAATAAGCTAAGCTATGCTATCAGAGTGAATATGTGAGGAGAATACTTCTTTCTTGTAAGATGCATCTTCTTCCTCTCAATCTTTCCTCATTCCTTGCTAGGTCTCACCATTTTTGAAGGTGTGTGAGGTCTTGGGACTGAGACTAGGCCCATTAGGTGTGTTTTTCAAGCATAATTTGGCATATGAAGCTTCCATCTTCATTGCACCAACGAGTATTGTCAAGGAACACAAATATTGTATTGTACACAAGTCTCCTTTGATGTGAGAAGCTAAATAGAAAGCCTTTTTTAAGGGGGACCGTCTCCATGTAAATCCGGTCCTCAACTGTTGTCAATTGTTCTATTTCTCTCTCTTTTCAAGTATTGTTTATGCCAAACTAGCTAGGTGTAAATGTCTATGTTGCTTTCTCCAATGAAGTAAATCTTTCTATGCTCATTAGGACCTTATTCTTAATGGAATGCTCACTACGTTATCATTTTCCGCTACACACAAGTTACTAGTGCAGCAAATGTTACACGTTATATGATACCATTGAATTTTACCAAGAAGATTGTTGAGGAGCTACATCACTCCTATCAATATAATGATGGCCTCAAAAGACTCAAGAAAAATAATTATAAAAGAAAATTTTATAGAATAAATGCCATTGACTTTATTTTCAAAATAGTCCACTGCATGGCAAATAAAACTCTAGCTATGTGTAATTTACTAACATCTTAAAAGAAAAGAGTAGAATTAAAAAAAAATGTTGAGAAATGTACAAGTAGAGTGTCTTTGGAGGTGGTTCATGATGCCGCTTTGTTGACAACATTGAAATAAACGAAAGATATCATTATATCTAAACCAACACAATATGAATATCCAATGCCTGTAATATATATACACATATATGGTGCCGACACGAAAATAATACAATGGCCCATAATATCATATGCTCTCTTCAATAAAAGGCTATATCTAATGATCATGAAAACACATCATGGCATCGTGGAGCAACTCCATGTGATAATAACCATTTTAAAAACGTACGATCAATACGAATAATTTTTAATCACCATGGAATAATAACCATCTCAATAATGAATGCTCAATATCAACGATTTTTAATATGCATCATGGACACAGATCTTGTCATCATGGAACAACTCCATGGAATATAACCATCTCAATAATGAATGATCAATATATATGAGTTGTAATAATCATAGAACAACTCCATCAAATACAAATATTTCAATACGAATGATCGCTATGAATGATTTATAATCATCATGGAAACATGTCACAATATCACGAAAAAACTTCATGGATAATAACTATCTCAATAATAAACAATCAAAATAGATGATCATAATAAATAATCATGAGTCAAAGTCGTAAGCCTTTTACATTTGTAGTTAAGTAACAAAGCCATTTTTCAAAATGTAACTCTTTGATGAATCATCAAAGTTATAACTGTTTGACATCATATGTAATCATAGAAAGAAAAATAGAAAAAATTTAACGTAATTGTGCATTACATGCATTGAATGGGAGAAGTACTTACCTTTAGTGGATTATGCTTACAATAACACTGTACATACTTCCACGGGAAAAGAACCTTTTGAGGTGATAGAGGGTAGATCAAAAAGTCCCCTGCTACTCAAGGTACATGGGAAGATCTATGTTGCAGATGAATATAGCCGAGACCTACAAGAATCTTTCCAAAAGATTAAGGATGCTATTTCCATCTCTCAGCAAAGGCAAAAGCCTGCTCCTGATAAGCACATAAGAGCTCTAGACTTTAAACAAAATGATTGGGTCTTGCTTGAGTTTCCCAAGGCTTGATTAAGGCACACAACGGGCAAGAATCCTACGAGACAAGCTTAATTTATCTCTCTTTTAAACTATTGTTCCAAAAGTACTATGCTAAGTTAGCAAAAAGGTACTATGGTCCCTTTCAGATCCTAGGCTAATCAATGAGATGACCTATCAACTCAATTTGCCCAACCATTGGCTCATACACAATGCCACAATGCTTTCCATGTGAGCCTACTAAAGCCTTACAAAGGAGAGCCACCTCAACAAGCAACAATTGAAGACCCACCAGAGATCAAGGACCAAGAAGAGGTGCTACAGCCCGAGTCCATGCTCCGACATGAAGACAAGGTATTGAGAGGCAGTAAGACTATCCGATGATATCTTATCAAGTTTAAAAATTATCCTTTTGAAGATGCTAGATGGATGCAAGGCATACAATTAAAGGATAACCTAAACCTTGTCAATGCTTACAATGATAGAGTAAGCAAATGTACATACGTATAAATGAACAAAGTTTTTATCTTATAAGCCTCTCTTTTCTTTATTGTACACAAATGTTAATAAGTATGCATGCTTAAGATCATGTTTGTGGAGACCACGTCTTCCGAACACCAAGTAGAGTTTGTCACTCTACTATGGAAGATTGATACGGACTAATGTGCAGACATGCTTGCGGAAGCTAAGGCTCTCAAGCACCAAATGGACTAGTCGTCCATTCTGGAACGATGTCGTAGGGTAAAATAGGGGTCCTCTACCCATTAGCAAACGGACTAATGACTAGGCTTTATCTTCTCTAACTACTGGTCAAGGACGACTATAATTTCAAGGGAGAGGTAATGTCATAAAAACTAATATCTAATTCTCCCAAATGATTTTCTCATGTTAAACTGATCATTTAATATGGGGAGGTACCAGGTCTGCATAAGAGCAATGTGCATCAATGGAGCTTAAAAGACCTAAAGTTCAACTCCATTAAGACTTCCATAGGCTAAAGTTCCTAAATTTAAATCAATTGTCCAATGGCCAAACTGGGGGGAAATTGGATGGTTATGGGAAGACTAAAAAGTCTTCCCACATCCCTAGGAAGGAGGGGGTGAGCCCTAATGGTAGGGGATGAGAGAGAAACACACTCACACACTTCCAAGCTCTCCCCAAAGGAAAGAATGGACACATGGCAGGATCCTAGCCCAGTTGCCCCCAATCTTCCCTCAAATTCTATTGTATGGCCATAGAGGTGGACCAATGAGAATTAGGCTAGAGTAAAATTAGTCTAATCAATTTTAAAATGCTTGATAAAAGAACCAATAGAAATTAAGCTCCCTAGAAAACTATTGGACAGTCTACCAAGGGGTCCAATGAGCATCCAGTAGCCCAACGTATTCCTTGATTCCTATTGGCTAGAAGACTAAAAGGTCCAATGAGAGTTTAAATAAATTATTTAATTACCTAAAGCTCTCACAAAGGGGAAAGCGAGACACATGTCACAAGGCTATCACTTATGCTTCTTATTTGTTATTGGCTAAGCCCTATAGGAGCCAATGGGAAGCCAGCAAGAGCAAAAAGGAAGAGGGGTCGATCAAGTAGAGAGAGAGTTGGCATTTTTAGTCTAACTCACTTTGCTACACACACACGCACACACACACACACACACACACACACACACACACACACACACACACACACACACACAACTTATGTGTTGAGCAAGAACTCCATCTCCTTCTCCAAGCAATGAGAAGTAGAGGCCTACACCAACAACTCTTGGCTATGGAATGCAAATTCAACCAAGAGCCAAGCTTCAATGGCATTCTCATCTCCTCTACCATGCTAATTACTAAGCTATGCTATGAGAGTGATTATGTGAGGAGAATACTTCTTTCTCGTAAGATACATCTTCTTCCTCTCAATCTTTCCTCATTCCCTGCTAGCTCTCACCATTTTTGAAGGTGTGTGAGGTCTTGGGACTGAGACTAGGTAGGCCCACTAGGTGTGTTTTTCAAGCATAATTTGGTGTATGAAGCTTCCATCTTCATTGCACCAACGAGTTTTTTCAAGGAACACAAGATTATATTGTAGAAAAGTCTCCTTTGATGGGAGAAGCTGTAATACAAAGCCTTTTTGGAGGGGGGACCGGCTCCATGTAAATCCGGTCCTCAATTGTTGTCAATTGTTCTATTTCTCTCTGTTTTCAAGTATTGTCTATGCCAAACTAGCTAGGTGTAAATTTCTATGTTGCTTTCTCCAATGAAGTACTCTTTCTATGCTCATTAGGAACTTATTGTTAATGGAATGCTCACTATGTTATCATTTTCCGCTACACACAAGCTACTAGTGCATTAAACGTTACATTGGTATTAGAGCTATTGGTTTCTCTTTTCTTGCTCAAGAAGAGAGGTCCTTAAGCTTGCTAGAAATGGTTGGTGTCATTAATTGCAAAAGAGTAAGTAGAATAGGGATTTTTCATCCTTGAAGCTCGCCCGCTTTATGTAGTTAACGGGGATACCGTCAAGAGCTATGGTTTTAATAATGGAGTCCCACGGGGCTTGCCTATGGCTTAACCATTAATGAGCTAAGAGAAGCTTGACAAGAACCGGTGATGTCTTGGCTCTATTGAACCCTCTCTTCTATTCCTTGCAATTAATAATATTCAAGCCACGGGTATAGATGCTTGACTGCTTATCCTTGAAGGTAAAGAGGAGTAGCAACTAGGGCTTGAAGTGCCAAAGTACAAGTAAAAATTTATACCTAAAATTTTCTAGTATGGCTGATAAAGGAAAAGAGATTGAAATGAATGTTGATATCTTTGTTTTTGCTAATGAAAGAGCAACTAATGATGCCCCTATGCTTGTACACTATCTTGTTTCTAGACTTCAACAAGCCCTGGGCAATCCATCCCTCCAAGGTGAAGTGCTACAACAATTGCACACCCATGGTATTATCCGAACTCCCCACCAAGAAGAGAGAGTACCTAGGAAAGCTCCTGGTGAGACTTTTAAAAGAAGACTCTCTTCGATAAGGGAAGAAGAGGAGGATCCGTACGAAGGGCTCAAAAACTTACTATTAGATGAGGCATCTCCCTCCCAAGGGAGAACCCAAGTTTCAACGTTAGATTCCTCCACCTAAAGAACAAGAAAGAAGCGAGTCTCCTGCCACCTCGGTGGACATGGCTCCATGAAGACGGCGGGAAAAACTCTCTCCAACACCCCCTAAACAAAGAAGACCATCACATACTTCTCTACACCATAATTCAAAGAGGGAAGAGAGAAAACAAGAGAACAAAAAGGCAAGAAAGAGGTCACCCTCTTCTCCGTCTTCCTCATCCTCTTCCTCTTCTGAAGAAAGTGATGGTGCAAAAAAGGAGGAACAAGGGAAGAAAAAGGCAAGAAAGAGGTCACCCTTGTGGGACGCATGTCTAACCTTGTCATCCTATCTTATTGCAGTATTAGTGAGAACCACGATTAATTTGTCAAACCATGGGACGCAGCTGACTTGACTAGTGCATAGAGGTTACAAGAGGTTATCAATCTCTCGGAAAACAACTAACAACTCGCATCTAACTCAAGCTACACTCAAGTGACTGAAATTACCAAAAGCCAATCGTCATCGGCAGACAAATCACATCCGTTTACAGCATCAAATGACATCCAAACATGAAACTTCTAGGACATGTTTATAAGACCTAAACACACATGCTTATGGTCTCAAACCCCACTTTAGGTCAAGTTCCAAAATCGCGATTATTAACAGAAGTGGATTTTTGACCTAGTCGTTTTCGACCCAGAATGCATCTAAATGCTTAGCAATGATGCCCCAATACCCCGCCTATGCTTAGTTTTTTATTTGAAAGTGTAAATTCCTAGTTATGATGAAATTAGGCCGCGAGTCGGCGACGCCAAAAGCTACAAAATACTGTGAACTGCTTACGTCAATGCGTAGAGCTCTTACCTGCGGTTGCAATGCAACAAACACGACTACAATGTGACAACTGGGGAGGGAGTAGGAAGCGTGAGAAGGAGAGGAGTGAGCGCCATTAGCTCACACTGTGTATTTCTTATTCAAAAACCTCTAAAAAACTTACAAAAATTGGCTTTTATACCTAGCCAAGGTTTTTGGGTGGTCAAAACTAATAATCTGGAGTCTACCAAAGCTAGGAAATGACTGGCTAATACAATCTGGAAGATTGTAGCCCCGGCTTATTAATTACACAGTTTATCCGAGAAATTAGGAGTTACAATATTCCCAATTTATCAAAATAATAAATGTTTTACAAAGAGAACTCTGAAAAATGGTGTCTGTGTTAGCTTGCTGCTAACATTCCCCCCCTCCTCGCCTGTGTCGTCCCTTGACACAGCTTTATGAGCTGAAATAGTCTTCGGGTTGACGGCTGGCAAGGCGGTCTCTAAGCCCCTTCAATGCCTTCTGGTAATCTGATTTTTCTTTCTTTGTCTTGCACTTGCAAAAATTGCATGGTCACCCTGTTCTTCAGCTCCACCACTGAGTAGCCTACAAATCTGGATGTGAGGTTGTTGATCACTGGTGCAAAGATCTTCATTCGCCAAGTGAAGAATCCAGTGTAGAAAGCTTCCTCAAATGCCAACATATTGCTTGATGGTAAGAACATACATTTGGCATAGAAGCCGTAAAGGACTTCTTCTGAAGGTTGCCCACTCAAATCATAGCATAACCCCTGATTTCCCTCGAGGAATGACATCCACAGGGCGCCTGCTTGCTCTGGCTCATGAAATACTTCAATACAAGTGAGCAACACTCGGCATATTTTATATAACATGGCGCAGGAGAGGTATTGTAGACTCTTGAAAACAGACATGGCGCTTGTTAGGGTTTTAACCATGTATTCCTCTATTGCTTCTCCTTTCTTTAAAGCTGGCAGTCTTGGGTAGTTCAGCCAGGTTGGCCACTTCTTTGTCAGTGCCTCATGCTCTTGCCATGTCCTTACTCTGGGTACAAAAAAAAATGTGGGATCTCTTTATAGGGCTGCATGTGCTCTTGTGAACAGAATCAAATACCACGGATTCTTGTTCAGCCAGCTTAACCTCCACTTTGGGTGGTCTTTATCCAGTGTGCCATCTTCTTGCATGTCTTTGTACATCCTCTCTTTTACCTGTAGTAATCCCACTTTGATGAGAGGGTATGGCAGGGATTGCTGATGCCATTGCGCATTGATCTGATTGGGAGTGAGTTGAGTGACGTTAAGAGAGTGTAGAACTCTCAACTCCCAATCCATTCCGGCTTTCCACTGCTCATCCACCTCTTGGGTGATCTTCTTGTTCAGTGCATCTTCTTCAGCTTTTGATAGCTGGACCATAGGCACTCTGTCTGTATCTGTGACGTTTATCTGAAAATCCTCTTCACCACTCAGCTCTGTTGTGGAGTGTGTCTCAAACTCAGCAAATGAGACCAAGGGTATCTCTATCTGCAGCGGCTCTGAAGTGCCTGCCACTTCCTGCGTATCTGACCTTCCTTCTCTCAGGAGCTGGTTAACTCTTTTGAGCTCAACTATTTCTTTGAGGAGCTCTTCTTCTCTCTAGACCCGCATCAATGCCAAGTCCCTGTGTTGTGATTGCTCCAGCTTTAATTCTAACTCAAGGTCCTTGTTCTTCTTTTCTAGTGCCTTGTATACTTCATCGGTCCCTTTGATCGAGGCCACAGCTGGATTTTCTCTTATTTGCCGTAAGAAGATTGCCTGATCATTGATTCATTGTTCAGAGTAATGTAACGAGGCATTTGCAACATCCAATTGCACTTGAATTTTTTGAGCTGACAGGGATGTCGTAAGAAGTTCATTCGTAACTTCTATCAACTGCTCGTCTTTCGCTTTGCAAGCATCGGATAACTTGGTGAGCAAATCACCTAACTCCTCCATTTCTTTCTGTTGTCTATCTCTAGCTAGCTGATGCTATTCAGCTTTGGCTTTCATCTCCTGGATTGCCTTTGAAGATCGGTGATGACAGTCATCTTGTCTTCTAACTCTCCTTGGAGAGCATCAATCACCATCTCAAGCTCTTTGGCCTTTGTGTTGTGGCTAAGTGCTGCTGAACGGAGTCTCTCCGTCATGTCTTGCATCTGCCTTGCACATTCGTTTACTTGCAATATAACCTCGTCATTTGACTGTCTATCCTCCTGTCTTGCCAGCTACGTGGATGTGCCTGCAGCCTCATGTATGTCTTTTGGCTGCGTTGTGGTTGTTGGTTCTTCTTGCGTGGAGGTAGAGGGTTGCTCTTTTTCTTTGTCATCCTGAGGCCTTGTTGCCTCGACGGTTTCTTGTTGAGTGGAAGTAGAGGGTGTTGGCCCAGACTGTGTAGTCTCTTCAGGTGCAGGGCTCACTTCCTTCTCTGGCTCCGGTTCTTTATGTTGTTGCTGCTCTTTTGTAGCAGTGGCCTTTTGTGCAGATTCACTTGCCTTTTGCTCTTCAAGCTTTTGAGTATCTTCGGCGGCTTTCTCTTGTTCCGGCTCTGCTTCTTTATCTTTTTGCTTCTCATGCTGGTCATCCTCTTGTGCGGATTTTGTTTCTTTGGTGGACTCCAAATCTTTGGCTTTCTCTTTCTCAGGTGATGGTGGTGGGCTTGGCATGGGATGGTCATGTTGTTCTGTAGGCGGTGAGGTGGGTCTGGGAGACTAGTATCCTTGTTCTTGTGCTTCTTCTCTAGCCGTCTCCTCGGCTTGTCTCTGTTCCTCCGCCTCTTTGGCTTTCCTAGCCGCTTCTTATGCTTCCTTCAGCTTGAGGGCTTCAGCTTCTTGGTACATTTTCTCCAAACTCTCTGTCGGATCTTCAGCCTCTTTTCTTGTGTGATGCTTCGTTCTTGGGCCTTTAAGTCCGCTCGGCACCCATTTCTCTGGGTCCTTCCCTTGTGCTTGTTGGTTGTGCTAGTAGGCTTGTTTTTCTCTTTCAAAACGAGCTTGTTTCTGCATGGGCTCTTCTTGGTGGGCGGCCACAGCTTTTCTCTTCATTTCTTCTCTTCTCACTCTCTTCTCCTCGTTATCAGAGCTCTCCCTATTGTGCCTTTCTTGGGAGCTCTCAGCTGAGTCTTCATCGGATTTATAAGATCTCCTAACCTTGTAGCTCTCGGAGACGGTTGTGCCGCCAATATCCATGTATTTTGATCAGGAGCAGGTGGTAGATTGTCAACCATGCCAATGGCATGGTATGCTATCCTTGTCAAAACTTCTGGCGCACCTAAGTAAGTGATCTTGCCTTCTTTCTTGGTGCCCTTCAAGGTGGTCAGGACATACTGGGCGTGGTCCACTGGTTGCATGGTTGTTGACTTTAGAACTTGGGTAAATGTGGTGGCAATCGTGTGATTTGGCGTAGTGTACCTTGGTGGCCTTTTGCCAAAAAATGGAAGTGCTGATGGTATAATCTGGCTGGCTCTTCCACTTGTTTGTGAATCAAATTTGCAAAGGTAGCCGCAGTGGTCTCTTTGGTAAAAGTGCCTGCTGTTTTCCTGTCCCTTGCTCTCATGGTCATTCCCTCTGTAGGCAGTCTAAGTGCCTCTCCCACTATATCTTTGGTTATGACTACCTTGACCTTGTTTCCCTGAGTGTCAGATATTCGGGCCGTTCCATCTTCTTTAATTGTAGATAGAAGCTTGTAAGCTTTCTGGAAATCCACTCTGCAAGGCTCCTATTCGTAGAAGTCTCTAAGTCCAAGCTTGCGGTTGGCTTCTTTGGTCTCTGGCTTCACGGCAACATCATATACTTCCTTAGGTAAGAGTTGCAACTCCACCTGATGCCCCTCTTCACTCTTGAATCTGTCAGTGAAGACTATAGTGTGATGCTCTTCTAGCTGTTCTCTGGAGAGGTATGCTGCCTTGGCTGCTTTGACTGAATCAGGGTCTAGTTGATAAGCGGGCAGTTCCTGCAACTTCTCCTTTTGGTTGAGCTTCTTCTTGGCCCTCTCTGCTGCTTGCATGGCTCCTATTAGTGAATAGAGTGCAAAGTTAGCAGATTTGTCGAAATTTTCTCTGAAATGTCCTTTAGTCTAAAATGCTGACAGTTTTTGTCCAATTTGCTTCAAATCAATTTTTGAACAAGCATAGATGCATAAAAACATGCAAGGAACAAAACTGTGAAGTCAAAACAAATTTTTACAACCAAAGTAAATAATCGCAATTATTTATAGCTGAGCAAATTTCTCAACTTTTTTCAAACTTGTCTTCATAGCTTTGAAGTATATACCAAATACATGCTCTGAGTGAAATATGGGCTCGTGTGGATGCATAGGGTGAAAATGGTACCAGATTTTGGCTTTAGGTCTCTGAAACAGTAGATATAAAGGAAATTTGAGATTTTGAGCTCCAAATTGGTTCAAAATTGGCTAGTGGGCTTAACACATCATGTACTTTGGATGTATAATATCCAAACTTCCCAATTTTGGCTAGAAAGTAAATAATCACGATTTTTAACTTTTCTATCAAATTAGCATATTTTGGTACAACTGGGTTCTAGGCATTGTATAGACCTTGGGTATGAGATATGAGGAGATTTGGATCAAGAAATGTTGTCCATAACCCAAAAATTGGCTTGCAAAGACTTCATTGCGTTTTTTGGCAATTTTCTAAGTAATGGGTGCTCATTTTGGCTCATACTTGATTTTTGGCATGTAATGGGTGTGTACACATGATAGATGAGGTGAGGTGACAATTTCCAAGCAAAACTGATGCAAAAGTAAATAATCATGATTGTTTACAACAGTGACAAATTCTTTGCAAAACTTACAAGACCTAAACATATTCCATACACCTAAAACAAGTCCTAAATTGAATTTGGTCAAGTTTGGTCATGCCGGCATCACTTTGTGCTTTGTCGACTCTGAAATCACCGTTTTTTGTGACTACACTGCCTGTTGGGTTGGTCGGTCAACTTTGAAGCTTTGGACTTGTCCACAACATAGTCGTGAAGCAACCTATCCAATTTTGGCTCATTTGGAGTCAGTTTGACCCCATATATTGAATTTGACGCTTTGTAACCTTCAAGCCATTTTCTACTTTTCGAGGGCTCTACTTGATTGATTTCACCAAACCAATCATATACATTGTATATGGACCTCATAGGCAAGCTATCTGTGGAGTCAGATCGGAATTCTGGCATTTGCCACAAACCTAGATTTTCTATTGTGGACCCCCTAGACCCCTGTCGAATGGTCAACTGATGATATAGAAAGGTTCGCTGCCAAAGTTAAATTCCCTAAAAGGAGAATCTACTTTAGGTTCATGGAAAAAGATATGTACATAGATGCCAAGCAAATGTGTAACACCATACCCATTGTACATACACAAGATTTCAATAACACTACAAGAGGTTGTGTGCACTTGTGACACTGTTAGTGACGAAAATACATTGGGTTTTTATACTTCCCAATGTCGGTAAGACCATCGCTAACAGCGTCGATACGAGAACATCGCTATAACCGTCGCTATATGTGTCGCTATAGCCATCGTCGCTATATCGACGATCATAGCGAAGTTTACATGCCACCTATAGTGACGTTATAGCGACGCTGCAGAGCATTATATAGCGATGCTCATAGCGACGCCCGAGAGAATTTCTTTTTGGTGGCAAGGCATTGAATGCCCTACTACCCATCAACCATATTGAATGTTTCAGTAATTGAGTAAATGAATCCAAGATAAGCCCAAATTCACCTTTGAAAGAAAGTGTAAGCTTAGATATAGAACCAAAGTAGTCATCCACAAGACAATATAGCCATTAACTCCATCATCCATAGTATTGTTTGCAGAATAAAGATACAAAACTGACAAAAGTAAATTGATGAAATTAAATTAATGACAATTGTACGCATCATAGGCAAAATCACTTGATTGTTAAACTTTACAAATGTAATAGTTACAACACCATTGTCATTATTGAAAAAATATACATGGTTTTCCAATAGTTACAAAAAGACGTATAAACATCATCTCATGATACATATGCTATGAGAAAAGGAAACTAATTCTATCTAGCTACGGATAGACTGATGTCGTCTAATCAGACGTCTCATCGCATCCAAGCGGCGTATCTGTCGGATTCTACCAAAAAAAATAATAAGACAGCTTTCTGTAAGTATAAACATATAATTTATAAAAAAATACAACATATAGAAAAGAGTAAACCCTAATACTAACCATGCCGCCGTGAGAACTTAGAATGTCCATCAGGGCGTTTAAGCCCTTCCTGCCTGCGTACTCACGCTCGTATGGTGTGGGGTCACGTTCATCGACCACTGTCAAAACATACAAAGAATCCATTATGTTAGAATTTAAAAACCCCTAAAACCTAAACTATCAAACCTAAAGAGCAATGTGAAAACACTTACAAAATCGTCCTCAAATGATGCCCACCCGCCGCTCCCCAAGTGGTGCGAGCTTCCACCCTCTACTCGTGCTTTGGCTGCCTCCTTTTGTTGCTTCCACTTGTTGGGATTCTCGCGCACTGCTTTCTTCGCATTCTTCCAATCTTCTTTGGCCAATCAATCTGGTCTGTTCCACCCATGCTTAATTCCTTTTTGCACTTTGAAACGTTTGTGCTTGTAGTATTTGCGCATTCGAACCTTCATCAGGTCTTCATTGAAGCGGTCATCCCGTGTTGAAACGGGAAACTCGTCATGCAACATGCTGATGACTCTTTCTTTTAAATCACTTGGTATTTCACTCCCGGTGTTTAGTATGTAGTGTCTAAACACCTGAGAGCAAAGACCACGCATGTGCGAGATCACCTTCTTGACTTCATCATCCAAGATGATGCCGCCGCTGAAGTCGATGGAGTAAGGCAAGCCCTATCGCCTATGATGCGTGAACCTGGGTGTCCCTGCAGGGGTCTCTAGTGACATTGTCGAGAAATTTGCGGTCTTGCCAGGAAAGCACCGGGCTTATGGCTGTGAGAGTTTGTGAGAGAACTCAACAAAAACTATATGAAGGAGTTAAACCATAGATGCCATGAAGACTAGGGTTTGGAAAGAAGTGCAATCAAAGAAGACTCACTCTTTCTCTCTTGCACTCACACACACAAAGAAAGAACGCAAAAGAGAATGTCAAAACAATACGAAGATGAAAACATCAAGGCTATGGTCATATCGTATCATGAGCAATATGAAAGGGTTAATGGATGAGTTAATGGCATTCAATCTTGGCTGACCAAATAGGCTACGAATTGTTCTTTGGAATTGTAGTTTTGTGCTTACCATAATATATATATTTTGTCTAGTGATTGGGATTAATTGTGTGTACAAATCCTCTTGGTTCATAGCAAGATAACTACGCTTACATCAAAAGAAAAATTATAGTCTATGAGAGGTAGTATGATGGGATCCGGTGATAGAAGTATTTCATTGAGCCTTTCAGGGCCGAAGAGAAACACTATACGTTGTTGAAAGTGTATTTTACGGCTAATCCATACGTTAATTCTAATGGATCGTACAGAGTGAAAGCGATAGAAATTATCATCATGTGGGTTATTCATCTAGGATAGTATGTGAGAAATGTAGATATGAGAGAAGTGAAGAGATGAGAAGTTTCCCTCCCAAGCCCTATTCTTGTCCGTAGGCAATAAGGATACTGCGGGCAGAGATGTACCTGTAGCAAGAGAACCTAGAGAGGATGAATTACTAAGAATGAGAGAGATAGGCTTGGTTAAGGAGATGAGATTAGATACATACATATATATATATATATATATATATATATATATATATATATATATATATATATGTTGGATTAGAGATGAAAATGAAAACAACAAGAAATCAAGAAAACGTCAATGTAGAATACATCTTACTTGAAACCCTTCGGCACCATTATTGATGGGAGAGAGAAGAAGAGTGGATAATTCCACTTTGATTGATACACCAAGTGCAAGACCTTCTTTGATTAGAGTTGATCTTCCAAGGTTAGCTTGTTGCAAGAATGGCTAGTCTCCCTCTAGGAGAAAGTGTAGGCTTGGGCTTATGTTAATGGCTAAGTACAATTAGGCATTACTACTCACTCCCTCGAGAATTCCTCTCATCAATGGCTTGAATGCTTGAGTTCTTTCCAAGGAAGAAGAGGTCCCCTTTTATAGGTGAAGGGAACCCCCAAGGGTTTACACAAGAAGAGAGGAGCCAGTGTGAACATGAATTGGAAAAGTTAGAAATGAGCTGTCCTTGCATGATGTGGGTAGAGTGGGATCCAGTATTTTGATCATATCTCCTCAACCGTGGCTCCAAATAAAAAAGTAAAAATATGGGCAAAAACTTCAGCTCATTAGCTACGATTTTCATTTTAAAATCGTTTTCCAATTCGGATTGGAACTTTGTGTAAAAAATTCATCAAAGTAGGGTCCATTTATGGCAGCAAAAGTCTTCATGTGGTCTCCTTAGCCTAAACTTTCATTTAATTCACAAGGACACCTCATGCCATATGAAAGCATGACATTGCTCCTTGACAAAGTTTTGTAATCATGCTTGCAATAATGCATTAAAATAAGTTTATCTTTGAAATCATGCCACTTAGTGTCCCACTAGGATTTGATTCTCTCCTAGTAGCTATTTAAAAAGAAATATAAGAAAAGTATAAAAAATACGTAGAATATATATATATATTGGAGTTTACCCTAGATATAGGATCTAGCTAGGGTGTGAGATGATAATGAAATAGTAGAAATAAAGAATCAATGCTTTTTGCCCCAAGTTAAAGAGGCGGAGCTATTGATGCTTTTCCCATAGTATTTTTTGATGGTAAAGTAAGGATAGGTTACCCTTGAGAAAAATAATAGGATGAGATAGAAGGCTTATTATTATACTTAAATATGCATATGTACACTATAGGAAATATAATTATGTATCTAAAAAAATACAAGATAGATCTTGTAGCATGCGTTCCCACTATGTACGTGTCACAGCACGACAACGTGTCAATAGGGGTACAGACGTCAGGTGTCTCCACTGGAGTCTGGGCCCCGAAGCGAGGAGTGTCAGCTGGAGTGACTCCTGGAGGAGTAGCTAGTGGTGTGTGGCTGCTAGGAACGGCCTTGAGCGATGGCGATGCTGTGTAGATGGCGATGCTGTGGCTGGTGTGGGGGCGGGCAAAGAAGGGGAGGGTAAAGAGCTTTGTCAAACACGAGGCAGTGTCCAAGCATCGGCGGCGGCATCCCCACAACAACCGCCGCCGCCACCACTAGAGCGCCGGTGCCTAGACAAGTGTGAAGATTGTCTCATCGACACCGAAGCTTCAGAGCGTGCTGAATGCTCCGAAACAGAGGGAGATGCTAAAGGAGTAGGAACGCGTGATGGTGCTCCAAAGCGATGACGCTCCACATACCACTATCTCTACTAGGGTGACAAAGAATAAAGAAAGTCATCATAATCCATACCTGCATTAAACACACAAACATTGAATCTTAATATTGAATGCATGGAGAAGAAAACATGGACAAGTAGAGAGAGAGAGAGAGAGAGCATTCATAAAGGTGGCCTTTCCCAATGCTCTCTCTCTCTCTCTCTCTCTCTCTCGCTGGTCAGTGCACGGCAACTTCGGCGTTTCCATCTTTGTGTGTCACTCATTTGCCACGTGACGCCGCCTCCTCTCTCGTACACGCCCAAATGTTTTGCATGGAGGTTGCTTATATTGAGTTTTTCTTGTACCCAATCTAACTAACGCATTGGCCTGCAAGTCTAGTATTCAAACAAGACGATAAGGTACCTTCCATGTTTTTGTTGGAGTATTGTTTTGAGAGCTAGAGACTTTCTACATAAGAAACGCAAGTCTCATGTAACCTTGTCACGGATTATAATTTATGCACGGAATTAAGACTGCAACTAGAGAATGGTATCTCATCTCAGGAAGAAAACGGCTATGAAGAGCCGGGCATGATCAAGCTCTCCTAAGAAGAAAATAGCTCTATTGCTTATTTTTTTGTTTGAGGTATGCCCTTCATATCTCAAGACTTTACATTTTCGTGGTAAGGTACTTGAATTATCCTTGGAAGAATTGCCATAACTATGTAGTCTTGTCCGACTATTTGCATCAATCTGCTTGTAGCACATGAAGGCATCTCAACTTCAAGTGATCTTCTTTTTCTTTCAATCTCATTCTGCCATTGTTGAATTATGCAAGCTTGATGACTCTCTTTTTGATAACATTGTTTTCAACGCCGATTGTACACCGATTGCCATGATCAACAATGTTAGTATCTAGTATCTACTGCTTGTTTTTTCCAAAACCATATGCTTTGGCATGACTGTCATGAACATTTCAAAAATATCCTCAAAGAAGCCACACCATTGTTTTGAGTAGTGTTGGTACACTCTAGAAGCTCTCTTATATGTCAAGCTCCATTTTGAAGATCTTGGATAGAAAGAATTTATTAATGAAGCACATATAACGAGCCCCTTAGAGCCGCGAGTTAGTGACACAGAGAGATGAAAACCCAATTCAGTAGTTTGCTTATTGGTACTTTACTCAACTTGTATGCCAATTGTGGTGAGAGGGAGGAGGGGGACAAGGAGACAAGAGGAGGAAGAGGGGGAGAGCAATTCATAGTTTTTGTGCTCTCCAATGGGTATTGAGAAATCATGTTGTGTGCTCTCAATTCCTTTATATTGTTGCCTATTATATTATGTAGGAATTTATAGTTTTTAGAGAGTTATCAATGTACCTAGAAGAGAAGTTTATTGGCATTGATCACTTATAGATGAATTTTCAAATCAAGGGAGATTAAGCACTCTTTTTTTGGTAATCACTCATCCACTCCAAACCTTTTTCAATTAGAAGAGTTTTTGTAGCGACTTAAATTATGTTGACTCTCTCTCTCTCTCTCTCACATGTGCGTAAAAATGCCCATACACATTTAAACACTTAAGCTTCAATTATTGCAAAGCAAGAGATCATTTAGGCCTCAAAGCTTACATAACATAAAAATTAGCATGCTTTCTCATGACATTTTCAAGAACTTTCTTGTTAATAAAGGATGGATCGAACTCGCCAAATTTGCGAGAATGTGCTGCAAAGAAACACGCCTTGTCCGTTGCACAGCATGCTTGCATTGATTACAAGGACATAAGATCCTCGTTGAGAGATAGGTGTTTCGGTTGGACGGCCCCACATCCTCGTCACTACTCATAATGACAGTGAATGTTGGGGTATAAAGCCCAATGTGGTCGCCCAGGTAAGTGGGCGGGCCGCCACGTATGTACACATATTCTTTTGTAAAAACCTAATAAGAACTCACTATGCTCTACTCATTACAGTAGAGCGAGTTCACCATATCGTCGTGCTCTTCTTCTCGCACTCTCTCTCGAGTCGCACTTCCGCTCGTACTCCTTCAACTGGTATCAGAGCTCAGATCGAGGCTCGGGGCAGCGCTGCAGGAGGCTAGAGTCACCAGCTCAGATTGGAGTGAAATTCGATAGGTGAAGACACGGCCCCAAATCCTGTGGGAGAGCTTGAAGGACGGGGTGTTCTCAGAATTTCATTCTGAGGTCATCTCGGCCACCGTTCGGCTTCGACAAAGGTCTGCGCAGGCCATTTTTGACTACGTGGTCTCGACGGGTGCAGATCCGACTCTGCAAATTTGGGGTTTTCGGCCTACGACTGCAGGTGCTGAGGATATCGACACTCCCAGAGTGTTGATTTGTGGCTGTCTACACATCGAAGGACGGCTTACAGTTCTTGGAGGCGTGTTACATACGACATGGGCGTATCTACACACAGACTGTAGGCGACATCCACTAGTTCATCAGGTAGCTTGTGTTTGCAGCTTGATATTCCAGATTTCATCCTGACATTGCAGGTACTTCCACATGGGATGTATTGTCAGAGATGATGTATGTCTGTTGAGGGTTTGTTGGCTGTGAGTCACGCAGCAAACAACCGCCGCAGTGGTTACAGCATACAGTGGGAAATTTGTGGATGTATGACTTTGTGGGAAGTCTATGTACTGTCAGATTTACTGCAGCCTTTGTTGAGGGTCAAGTGAGGTTTTATTGAGCTGGGGGATTCTCGAATGTTGAGATCCTTTCGGTGATACAGGTCTTGAAGCGATCCCTCGAGCACCCTTAGATAGGCAGCTAGGATGTATTGACTGTGAGTTAGACAGTTAGGATTGCATCTTTGCTTTACTGCCGTTGAGGCATTGTCCTAGTCTATGCTTACAGGACAGTGACAGAACAGTCAGAGACAGTACAGGTGCAGGACAGGTTTACCCACAGCTTACAGTGTCAGAGAGATAGTGTTTTTGAGCTGTTTTTTGGTCTGTTTTTGAGTACACCAGAGCCATTTTACAAAGGAGACTCTGTCGAAATTTATGCAGAATCTGAAGCTTTCTTGGTTCATTTGACAGGTTGATATTGGTTCAAAGGTCAGTTTACAGGGGAAACTCTGCCGAACTTTTCCAAGGAAAGTAAACTACTGTGAAGCGTAGCTATGGCTGGATCACAGGACACTGCTCTTTACAATATCAAGAAGCTGGATGGAACCAATTTCCCATTGTGGAAGAAGCAGATTTGGCACGTGTTGGTACAAAAGAAGCAGATAAAACCTATAAAGCTCAAAGGGATAAAACCAGAAGATATGGACGAAGATGAATGGAGCGAAATGGATGAATTGGCACTTTCTACCATTATGCTGACTTTGGCAGAAAGCGTTTACTTCAATGTAGCAGACGAGATGTCGGCTTATCAAGCATGGTTAAAGCTGAGTGATCTTTATGAGAAGCAGAGTGCAGCTTCACAGGTATACTGGCTTAAGAAGCTTGTTGACTTGAAGATGAAAGAAGGGACACCTATGTCCAATCATCTGAATGAATTCAACACAATCTATAGTCAGTTGTCAGCTCAAGGTGTCAAGTTTGATGAACCTGTTAGAGCTATGTTCCTGTTGATCACATTGCCGGAAAGTTGGGACACTTTTCGCACAGCTTTGAGTAATTCTGCACCTCCAGATGGTTTGAACATAGCAGGTGTAGAAGGAAGTCTGCTTACTGAAGAAACCAATAGAAAGACAATGGACAAAGGCAAAGGAACAGCCTTAGTTGTTAGGGGAAGAACCAAAGAAAAGTACAAAGGTGGAAAGAGGAATCAGTATCGTAGCAAGTCCCGCAGTGCTAAAGGCAAGAGTGACATAGAATGCTACCATTGTGGCAAGAAGGGTCACATGAAAAGAGACTGCAGAGAATGGAAAGCAGAAAAAGGCAAAGAGAAAGCTGAAGACCATGGTGAGAAGAACAAGTCCTCAGTGAAGATTCAAGAAATAAATGTGACAAACACTGTTGCAGAGGATGACAGTCTAGTGTCAGAAGACATCTACTTCTTGAAGAATACAATGGACTCAGCTCTTCTTACAGCATCTGATGGAAATACACTGAGTGATTGGATTAGAGACTCAGGGGCATCACTTCATGTGTCTCCAAACAAGGAGTGGTTTACCTCTTATGTGACCACTAAAGATCATGTTCGGCTAGGCAATGGGCAGACATGTGAGATCTTAGGTGTTGGAGATGTTCAATTGAAGTTTCAGAATGGCTCTTCTTTCACGCTGAAGAATGTGAGACATGTTCCCGCAATTACAAAGAGCTTGATCAGCACAGGTTTACTTGACGATGCTGGCTATGTCACCACTTTTGGACAGAACATGTGGAAGATATCCAAAGGTTCTATGACAGTAGCACATGGAGTAAAGTCTGGAGGACTTTACATGATTTATGTATCAAATGTCTCTAAAAATGTAATCAATGTAACCGAGCAGCCGAACGTTTCTTTGTGGCATAGCCGGTTAGGACATATGTCCAAGAAGGGAATGGAAATCTTGTCTCGTTCTGGTTATTTGCCTGGCTTTTCATTTAATGATTTTGAATTCTGTGAACATTGTTTGTATGGTAAGCAAACACAGCAGCCACATAAGCATAGAAGCAATAGAAGAGATACACAGTTGGCACTTGTTCATAGTGATTTGTGTGGACCTATGCCTAACCTATCTCTAGGGGGAGCTTCTTACTTTATGACATTTATAGATGATTACTTGAGGAAAGTATGGGTTTACTTTCTCAAGCACAAGGATGAAGCGTTTAGTGTTTTCAAAACGTTTGTGACACTTGTGGAGAATCAGAGTGGCAAGAAGCTTAAATGCTTACGCACTGACAATGGTAGAGAGTATGTTTCAAAGGCCTTTCAGGACTTTTGTGAGTCAAAAGGTATAAAACGTGAACTTACTGCTCCTTACAATCCTCCTCAAAATGGTGTTGCTGAGAGGATGAATAGGACCATACAAGAGAAGGTCAGAAGTATGTTGTCTAATGCACAGCTGCCAAATGGGTTTTGGGCTGAAGCTGTATCAACAACTGTTCATCTTGTAAATAGATCTCCTAGCAAGGTTTTGCAGAAGGATTCAGTGCCAGAGATGGTATGGTCAGGCAAAATGCCCTCATACAAGTATCTCAGAGTCTTTGGCTGTGAGGCATATACTCACGTTCCAAAGGAATTTAGGAACAAACTTGAGCCAAAAAGTAGAAAGTGCATCTTTCTAGGCTATGGTAATTCTGGTGAGATGGGGTACAGACTTTGGGATCCCGAATCCAGAAAGGTTGTCCGCAGCAATGATGTTCACTTTAATGAATCCAAATATTATTCTAAACCAGAGAGGGTTGAGGAGATTAGAAGAGTTGTCTTCCAAGAAGATGGACCTGCACGTGCAAGACAAAATGTCAGGGCTCAAGAGGAGCAAGGACAGGATAGAGTGGAACCACAGGTTGTGGCTGAGCCTGAGCCACCTATTTTGCGTAGATCTGGACATGTCACGCAACCTCCTGATAGGTTTGTTCCATCTATGAACTATGTCATGTTGACTGATTGCAATGAGCCTTCATGTTACAAGGAAGCAGTGCAAATGAAGGACTCCGGGAATTGGCAATTGGCCATGCAGTCAGAGATGACAGCTCTGCATAAAAATAAGACATGGAAGCTAGTTAAATTACCACAGGGCAAAAAGGCTCTACCTTGTAAATGGGTTTACAGGTATAAGATCACCGCTCATGATAGTCAACCAAAGTACAAAGCAAGGCTTGTTGCCAAGGGCTTTGAGCAAGAACAAGGCATTGACTTTGATGAAGTCTTCTCTCCGGTGGTCAAGATGACTACATTGAGATGATTTCTTGCATTGGTTGCCATATTAGATTTGGTGTTGCACCAAATGGATGTCAAGACAGCGTTCTTGCATGGTGATTTAGATGTGGAAATTTACATGCAGCAGCCAGAAGGGTTTGTTGAGAAAGGCAAGGAAGATTGGGTATGCCAGTTGTTAAAGAGTCTTTATGGCTTAAAACAATCACCGAGGGCATGGTACCATAAATTCCACAAGTTTATGCTTTCTCAAGGCTACAAACGTAGTGAGTTCGATCACTGTCTATATACAAAGAAGGCTAAGGATGGTAGTTGGCTGATCCTTATTTTGTATGTGGATGACATGTTGATTGCTGGCAAGCACTTGGAAGAAATTTCAGCTTTGAAGTCAAAGATGGCAAAATTGTTTGACATGAAAGACATGGGTGAGGCAAGTCATATACTTGGTATGCGCATTGAGAGAGACAGATCAAAGAAGTTGATTTGGTTATCTCAAACAGAGTATATTGACAAGGTTTTGCAACGTTTCAATATGGAGAAGGGAAAGGCACTGAGTGTTCCATTGCCACCATATGTGAAACTTAGCAAACAAGATTGTCCTATGTTTGAGGAAGAACAGGCTGAAATGGATAAGATTCCATATGCGTCTGCAGTGGGTAGTTTGATGTATGCAATGATTGCTACTCGCCCAGACATTGCATTTGCAGTGGGAGTAGTAAGTCGATACATGTCAAACCCGGGCAAGAAACATTGCGAGGCAGTGAAAGGAATATTGAGATACCTGAAAGCTACAAAGAGTATGCGTATATGCTATGGGAGTCAGGAGCTAAGTGTAAAGGGTTTTACAGACTCAGATTATGCAGGTGACTTAGACAACCGAAGGTCTACGTCAGGGTATGTCTTTACATTGGCTGGTGGAGCAGTATCATGGCGTTCTAGATTACAAGATTGTGTTACTCAGTCTACTACAGAGGCTAAATATGTTGCAGCATCAGAGGCATGCAAAGAATCAATTTGGCTTAATCGACTAGTAATAGATTTGGGAATCAAAGAAGAGATGCCTGTTTTATATTGTGATAGTCAAAGTGCTATACAATTGGCTGGCAATCCAGTTTATCACTCAAAGACAAAGCATGTGGATGCGAAGTATCATTCCATCAGGGAAATGCTCGAGGATAAGCAACTTCAGCTTGTCAAAGTTCACACCATAGAAAATCCTGCTGATCTACTTACAAAAGGACTTCCCTCAGAGAGCTTTGCGCATTTTCGCAAGCAGTTAGGTGTAGGGTAGTACATCACTTCTCTACATCTCTTGTATATTAGCTTGTATAGTAGCTTCTCTCACACTTAAAGTACCACATTGGACTTTAAGTGGGAGGTTGTTGGGGTATAAAGCCCAATGTGGTTGCCCAGGTAAGTGGGCGGGCCGCCAGGTATGTACACATATTCTTTTGTAAAAACCTAATAAGAACTCACTTTGCTCTACTCATTACAGTAGAGCGAGTTCACCATATCGTCGTGCTCTTCTTCTCGCACTCTCTCTCGCGTCGCACTTCCGCTCGTACTCCTTCAGTGAAAACCTTATAACCTGGACATAAATTTAATCTTCTATAGGCATCCTCCGTCTTTTATCCCTCTCTCTGTAACATTTAATGGTCTAAAAACTTATGTGTAGCGGAAATTATCATGAACATAGTGGGCATTTCATTAGAATAGATTCCTAATGAGATTTACAAGAGTGCTTGGGTGGAGAGAGCAACAAAAAGCATAACACCTAGTTAGATAGCATCAACAATACTTTCAAAAGAGAGAGAAATTAAGCTATTGACAACAATTGAGGACCGGATTTGCATGGAGCCGGTCCCCCCTCCAAAAGGCTTTGTATTATGGTTTCTCCCATCAAGAGAGACATTGTACAATACAATTCTTTGTGTTCCTTCAAGACTAGCTAGTGCAATGAAGATGAAAGCTTCATGCACCAAGCAAAACACTTAGTAAACACAACTTTAATTATCCCCGTTCTCAGACCCAAGACCTCACACACCTTCGAAGATGGTGAGAGCTAGCAGGGTATGAGAGTAGATTGAGAGGAAGAAGGAGTATCTTACGAGAAAGATGTACATCTCCTCACATAATCACTCATATTAGCATAGCTTTAGCTTAGTAATTAGCTTGGTAGAGGAGATGAGCATGCATTGAAGCTTGGCTCTTGGTTGGATTTGCATCCACAAGCCAAGAGTCTGTTGATGTAGGCTTCTATCTCACAAGATTGGAGTAGGTGATGAGCTCTCCATTAAAGCTTGGGAAGAGACAGTCTTCTCTTTCTTTACACATGAGATTGTGTGAGTGTGTGTGTGATAATGCCTTGAAAAAATCAGCCCCCTCTCTCTCTTGGTCGAGCCCCCTTGCTATTTGCTCTTGCTCCAGCCTTATTTGCCCTCCCCAAGTCAAGCCAATGACCATTAAGTAGCATAAGTGATAGCCTCCTGACATGTGTCCCCCTTTCCCCTTTTGTGAGAGCTTTAGGTAATTTGATATTTAAACTAAACTCTCATTGGACCCCTTTGCCTCCTGGCCAATAGGAATCAGGCAAGCCATTGGGCTCCTGAATGCTCATTGGACCCCTTGGGAGACTGTCCAATAGTCTTCTAGGAGACTTATTTCTCATTGGTTCTTTTATTAAGTGTTTTTTAAATTAATTAAACTAGATTTACTCTAGCCTAATTCTCATTGGTCCACCTCCAAGGCCATCCAATGGGAATTGGGCACACCTTGTGGGCATCTGGGCTAGGGAGCTGACATGTGTCCCTAATTCCCTTTGTGTAAAGGAAGCCTGTGTGTGTGTGTGTGTGACTTTCTCTCTCATCCCCTAGAAGAATGGCTCGCCCCCTCCCATGTAGGGATATGCAAAGACTTTATTTCACACACACAAAGCATCCAATTCCCCTAGGTTTGACCTTTGGACATAACCTTTGAATTTTGGAACCTTAGCATTTTGGAAGTCTTAATGGGCTGAACCTTAGGGGCTTTTTAGCCCATTGTTGCACTTGGCTCTTTTGCAGATGGCCCCCCCTTTGGATCCCTATTTTCCCTCCTTTGGATCCCTACTGTGGCCGGTTTGCTAGCTTAACCAATATTCTAGCTTTTTCTCCCCTGGCACTTCCCCACATTAAATGATCAGTTTAATATGAGAAAATTATTTAGGAGAATTAGATATTGATTATTATGATACTCTCTCTCTCTCTCTCTCTCTTTGTTCACACTGTAAACTACCTCACATTCTCTAGTCATGTCCAATCCCCACACACCTCGGTCTAGAGGTGCACGGAGATCAGAACCACCTAGTTGTAATCTCGTCTTTATTGGTCAATTCCTATATTTGTGGGTACAAGAATCTACACACCCATGTCTACATGATAGTGCATGTAGTGGACAAAACCCCTTTGCCTGTTCTCTAGCTGTAGCATTTCACAGCATCTTAACATCTTTTCATAGTCGATCTTTGTCTGTAGCATGCAGGTACGCCATTCTTGCAATGTAGCTGATGCCTGCTCAAAGCCTACTTAATTCTTACTCTAGATTTGACGAGCTGTGTAGTGTGTGTGTGTGTGACCCTTGGAATAGTCATCTTGCATCACTAATTTCTGTGTAGGCTCAATTTGCTCTTCCATTGGCTGATCATATTGTATGGCAGCAACAGTCGAACATGCAGGTGGAATTGCTGGTCTGCATGGACTGTCGAGGCTGTGAGCGCAGAAAATTTTCTCATGTAGGAAAACAGAGTCTTTTTCAGTGTTTTTCATATGAGCAAGTGTTTTTCATACAATGCTTAACATCATGAGCTTTTGCTCGAGAGGCACTCCATACCTAGCTAGTAAGATTGGGGGCAGGGGACCACCGGGCCAGCGGTCCCGTGCCCCCAATCGTACCTAGCCCGGTGGTCCTTGGCCCCCAATCATACCTAGCTAGGTATGCGGTGCCTCCCTCACAGAAGCTCATGATGTTAGAGATAAGTCACAATTAGTACTAGTTCACGCATGACCATGCAACATGGGGCATAGTATGCATTGCATGATATCCTTAATCCCAACTATTTCTCTAACCACCAGCATTAAGCCAATCTTTAAGGTTTATTTTGGGCAAAGCGCACCCTCATTGACATGCACTAAAATCTAACCCAAATCTAAAAAAAGCTAGTCCGTCGACCATAAATCTAGATCTAATTTAATCTTGAATTCAAAATAAACCTAAATCTAATCTAATCTAACATAAATCTAAATCTAACATAAATAACCTAAATCTAATCTAACGTATATCTAACTCAAAATAAACCTAAATCTAATCTAACGTAAATCCAAATCTAACCTAATCTTAAACTCAACATAAACATAAATCTTAATGTAATCTAACTTAATCTAATTTAAATTTTAACCTAATCTCTTTCTCTCTCTCTTTGGTTTTTTATTCTCTCTCTCTTTCTCTTTGTTTTCTCCTCTCTCTCTCTCTCTCTCTCTCTCTTTGTTTTATCTCTCTCTCTCTCTCTCTCTCTCTCTCTCTCTCTCTCTCTCTCTCTCTCTCTCTCTTTTCCTCTCTCAATGTGTGTGTATGCATTCTTTGTTTATGCATGTGTGTGTGTGTGTGCGTGGTTTTTTTTGTTTATGCATGTGCTCTCTCTCTCTCTCTCTCTCTCTCTCTCTCTCAAAAACACAATGTGTGTGTGTGTGTGAGAGAGAGAGAGAGAGAAAGAGAGGAAGGGAACATGAGAGAGAGGAGAGGGAAGGAGCATACCTGGCTCTCCTTCCTCTCCTTATGTATGTGTGTGTGTGTGTGTGTGTGTGTGTGGAGAAGAAAGAGAGAGAGAGGGAGAGCGCGGGCTACCTCTTTGCTTGCTTGAGCACCAAAAACTCAGATTTAAGATTTGAGTTTTCGGGCGCTCTCGGCTTCTTTTTTACCCCTGTCGATGTCGCTATGGGCGTCGCTATGAGTGTTGCTATTTTACAAACAAACTAGCGACACTCATAGCGACGCCGTGAATTTTCACTTTCAAGCGTCACACTACGAGCGTCACTAATGTAAAGTACCTCTTGTAGTGTAAGTCAATAAAGAGCTCCATTTTCATGTACTTGATTTTTGTTAAAGATTCTCAAAATGAACCTAACACACTCACAAGGAATTAGAGTTATCCAATTTTCTCAAGGGGTTTCAAGATGTCTTTATTGACGACATCCATTGTGAGCTACCTCCTAAATGAGGCAATGATGACCATGCAATTGAACTTCTTCTAGGAATTTCACCACCTAATAAACTTCCTAATAGAGTTTCTCAAGATCAACAAGAGGAGATTATGCGGCAAGTGCATGAGTTAGTTGAGAAGGGCATGGTTAGGCCTAGCTCATCTCCATTTTGTTCTCTTGTGCTATTAGTGCAAAAGAAAGACGGCACATATCGTACATGTGTCGACTATAGCACACTAAATAGGGTCACTATCAAGAATAGGTTTCCCGTTCCATGGGTAGAAGACCTATTTGATAAGCTACAAGGTCCACCTACTTCAGTAAGATTGACCTAAAAAGTGGCTATCATCAAATAAGGATAGTTGATCAAGACATTGTAAAGACCGCATTTCGCACTACGTTAGATCTTTACAAATATATTGTCATGCTTTTTGGTTTGACCAATGCACCTGCCACATTCACGTGCTTGACGGAGAAGCTATTCAGGCCTCACCAAACCTTTACTAGAGTGTTCTTTGATGATATCATCATCTACTCTAATTCATTAGCCGAACACAAGCAACACCTCCAGATAATATTTCAAGTTCTAAGAGAGAATAAACTTTATGTTAATCGAAAGAAAAGTGTTTTTTTCTTGCAAGAGATTCAGTATTTAGGTCACATTATCTCTCAAGATGGCTTCCAAATGGATCCATCAAAGTTAGAGGTAATAAAAGGATGGCCTAAACCAAGGAATCTTCATGAACTAAGAAGCTTTACAGGTATGTGTGCATACTATAGACGCTTCATAGAAAAGTTCTCACAAATTGCAGGACATGACCTTACAAAGAAAAACGTTAGGTATACATGGTCTGCAAGGAGAACAATGCTTTCAAAAAGCTTATCTCTCAACCTCTACTTACACTACCGGATCTCTCAAAGACATTTGAGGTCTAATGTGATGCTTGTGGTGATTGCATTGGAGTTGTTTTGCTCCAAGAAGGGCACGCCATAGCCTATGAAAGTTGAAGGCTTGACCCTATTGAGTAAGCTCTAGGCATATATGAAAAGGAACTCCTTGCAGTTCTACATGCCTTAGACTTATGGAAGCACTGTTTATTGGGGATTCCTTTCATTCTGCAAACGGATCACTAAAGTCTTAAGTACTTCATGACGCAGACCAAGTTCTCCGACAAACAAATGAGGCGGGCAATTTTCCTTTCACAGTTTTATTTTCATATTGCTCACATTGCTGGCAAGCATAATCAAGTAGCTGATGCACTCTCAAGACGGCCGAGAGTGAATGTGGTTTCCATAACAACTCGCAATGATCTATCTTCTATGATAGATGAGTATGCTATTGATCCTGATTTTAGAGATGTGATTTCAGCCCTTGCATTAGGGAAGAAAGAGGAACCATTTACCTTACAAGATGGTTATCTTCTGTATGGAAATAGACTATGTGTTACTAACTCACTACGTGAGAAAGTAATGTATGAATCTCATGCTTCTCCTTATGCGGGGCATAGAGGGATTCAGTCTACCATAAAGGGAATTGAAACATATTTCTATTGGCCTACCATGAAAGCAAACATACAAGAATATGTTTCTAAATGTGTGGTATGCCAAAAGACAAAGTTTGATATAGGGAAGCAACCTGGATTGCTTCAACCTTTGCCAATCCCTAATTGACCATAGGAGAGCATAGCCATGGATTTTATCTTTGGATTGCCTAAGTCTATCCATGGGATACGGGAATATGGACGATAGTAGAGAGGTTCAATAAACAAGCTCATTTTATACCTATCAAAAAGACTATCAAAGCCCATCAAATGACAACCCTCTTCATTTCAGAAATCTTCAAGTACCATGGTTTGCCAATGTCCATAGTGTCAGATAGAGATCCTAGAATGACTAGTAATTTCTGGAAGGGTCTCTTTGAGAATTTAGGGACAAGGCTAAACTTCTATTCGGCCTATCACCCACAAACGGATGGCCAAAGTGAAATAGCTAACCTAATAGTTCCTGATCTACTAAAAGACTATGTAACGGAAGTAGATCAAAGATCCCAATGGGAGAAGTACTTACCCTTAGTGGAGTAGGCCTACAATAACATTGTACATACTTCCACGGGAAAATCACCGTTTGAGGTAACTGAGGGAAGATTTAAAAGTCCCCTGCTACTTAAGGTATATGGGAAGATCTTCGCTGCAGATAAGTATAGCCGAGACCTACAAGAATCTTTCCAAAAGATTAAGGATGCGATCTCTATCTCACAACAAAGACAAAAGGCTGCTGCTAACAAGCACAGAACCCAGGGGGGTTTACTATGTGTAAAACTACCATATCACGTGCGTTCAAGACATGTTTGTAAAACCCCTTATCTATGAATTTTGTTAAGAGTATAATGTACCCTTTTCTTTTAAAATCTGTAAGTTTTTTTCAAATTTGAAACAATAATGTCCTTCTATATATATATTTCTGTAAGTTTCAAGAACTTTAAATATCCTTTTGTTGAACTCACGTGATAGGTTACATTTTTATGAGGTGACCTCCCCGGGGCACAGAAGAACCCAAGCTTTTAAAGAAAATGATTGCGTCTTACTCAAATTTCCTAAGGCTCGATGAAGGCACACGACGGGCAAGAATCCTACGGGACATCAAAAATACTATGCTAAGTTAGCAGAAAGGTACTATGGTCCCTTCCAGATTCTTAGGCCAATCAATGAGATGGCCCATCAACTCAAGTTCCCCAGCCATTGGATCATACACAATGCTTTCCATGTGAGTCTACTAAAGCCTTACAAACAAGAGTCACCTCAAGAACCGACTATTGAAGACCCACTCAAGATCAAGGACCAAGAAGAGGTGCTCCATCCTGAGTCCATTCTCCGACATGAAGACAAGGTACTAAGAGGCGGTAAGACTATATGATGATATCTTATTAAGTTTAAGAATTATCCTTTTGAAGATGCTAGATGGAAGCAAGGCATACAATTAAAGAATAACCTAAACCTTGTCAATGCTTACAATGCTTCCCTAGAGTAAGCAAATGTACAAATGTTAAAAATGAACAAAGTTTTTGTATTATATGTTGGAATTAGGGTTGCAGAGAAATGCACACAGCTTGGAGAAGACGAAGAAAGCTCAAGGCACACAATAGAGAGTGTGTTACTTAGTGTGCAATGGAAAGATAGATAGCCCTAGAGTGATGGGCGTATATACAATGCTCGAGGGAAAAAACCTCCTAAAGAGGGAAAAAATGCCCTGACGGTCCTAGTGTGTTCACACACATCACTACCACATGTATATGGTAACAAATCCCCCTAGAGTGTTGCGGTGAACGAGAGCTGGCACATGAGTAAAGGGAAGTGCCATGCACTAAGGACATGATCAATCCACAAAGAGGAGTAAGCCCAAAGCTTTGCGGAAAGCTTCAAGCTTCTCACGAGACATGCCTTTGTGAAAAGATCTGCAAGGTTGTCCTGTGTTGGCACATAAGCCAAGTTGATCTCTCCTGCTGAGAGCCTCTCCCTGATATAGTGGTAGTGCACCTCAATGTGCTTTGTGCGAGCATGAAAAACTGGGTTCCTTGCAACTGCCAATGCACTCTGACTGTCAGTGTAGATAGTGTTGGCAATGTCCTATCCAACACCCAAATCAGCCATAAGGCGTCTAAGCCATACACACTCAACCGTAGCTGTGAAGATTTCCTTGTACTCAGCCTCACAACTCAAAGTGGCCATAGTAGGTTGCTTCTTGCTCAACCATGATATACATGAACTGCCAAGCATGAAACAAAAACCACTCGTGGACACTCGCATGTCAAAACAACCAGCCCAATCTGAGTCTGAAAAAGCATGCAAGTCCGGCGGCAATGATCCCCCCTTGGGATAAAACAAGCCAAGATGTAAAGTGCCACTAAGGTAGTGAAAAATCCTCTTGACAGCCTGCCAATGCTTAGACCCTGGACTATGCATAAATCTGCTGACCTGTGAGACTGCAAACTGAATATCTGGCCTCGTGTTGCATACATAAATGAGGCAGCCAATACCAGTTTGGTAAAGAGTGACATCAGCAAATCGCCAACATCATGTAGACTCAACTTCAAACCTGTTTTCATGGGAGTGGCAATAGGTTTGCAATCCTCAAGTCCAAACTTACATAGCAATGTCTCTATGTAACTTTTCTGACACAAGGCAATACCACCATCACACTGCTTAAACTGTATACCCAAGTAATGATGCAACAGTCCCAAATCTTTCATCTTGAAAGTAGCATCAAATCAGCCTTAAATTCAGCAATATGTCTCTCATTTGGTCCAGTGATCAGCAAATCATCGACATAAAGAACCACAATGAGAAGTACATCACCCTCACGCTTTACATACAATGTGCTTTCTGTTGGACTGTTACGAAAGCCTCGTTTAACCAAATGAGTGTCAGCTTTCTCATACCAAGCACGAGGAGATTTCTTCAACCCATACAAAGCCTTGTTACATTTTCACACTTTGTCCTCTTGTCCTTTTATGACAAAACCACGAGGCTGCGTTACATAAACTTCCTCAAATATGTCACCATTCAAGAAAGCAGTAACAATGTTTGATTGATGTACATCCCAACCAAAATGAGCTGCCAATGCACATAGAAAACGCACAGTAGTCATACGACAAGTGGGAGCAAAAGTCTCTTCATAATCTATGCCTTTTTGCTGTGCATAACCCTTTGCAACAAGTCGAGCCTTATGGCGATCGATCTCACCATCCGGCTTGCGTTTCAACTTGTAAACCCACTTCGTACCAATGGCCTTTTTTTCAGGAGGAAAATCACATAAAGTCCATGAGTCATTTTCTATAAGTGCATCATATTCTGATTGCATGGCAGCCATCCAATTTTCTGAATTCTGTGCTTCATCAAAAGACAGAGGCTCCTCAACATCATGGTAGCTAGACACAGCCAAAGCATAACAATCTGATGCATAAGATGCATGGTGAGAGCCTGAACGAGTACGACTAGACAAAGGTGCATCCAATTTACTGTCATGCAAAGTGTGCACTAGCCATTTTGGCGTACCTCTAGCCTGCTCATTTTCAGCCCTTTCCTCATCAAGTACATCATGTACATCTGCATCAGTAATAGGCTGATCTGTAACATTTTCAGAAACCCCCACAGGCTGTACATTTGCATCATTGGAAATTACATTCGTATTTCCACCATTGAAAAGAGGCAACAAAGTGTCATAAATGTCCTGTGAACTTACATTATTGTCTATAATTCATGAGAGCAAGGGTTGAACAAAATCTTCCACAAACACTACATCTCGTGAAACCCAAATACGCTTTGTTTGCGGATGATATAACCTGTAACCTTTGATTTCACCACTAAAACCAACAAAAATACATTTGACAGCCTTATCATCCAATTTTCTGCACTGTGTTTGTGGCACCAAAGTATATGCCAAACAACCAAAACACGCATGTGCTCAATAGAAGGCTTTCTAATATGCCGTGCTTGATATGGAGTAATAGACTGCAAAGCTTTTGTAGGACACCTATTAAGTACATAAGTGGCACACATGATGGCCTCAAGCCAAAAAGAATGCGGCAAAGCTTGACTTTTGACCATACATCGTGCCATTTCCGTCAGTGACCTGTTTTTTCTCTTAGCAACACCATTTTTTTGAGGTGTATAAGGCACTGTACATTGGTGTTTTATCCCACGACTAGCCAAAAATGCATTAAATTCATGAGACATATACTCCCCCCCTCGATCGGAACGGAGGGTGCCCATAGTACATTTTCGAGACATTTTCAGCCATAGCCAGAAATTGTTTGAAGCACATAAAAACTCTGAACTTCGCTTTAAGCGGAAATACCCATGCATGCTGGAGTAATCATCAATGAAAGTCTTGAAGTAAAGGTAATTTTCCAAGGGCGGAGTTTACATGGGCCCACAAATATCACTATGCACAAGCTGCAATCTGCATGTGGCCCGAATTGAACCATCCTTTGGAAACTTAGAACGCTGCATCTTACCCAAAATATACCCTTCACAAACATGTTTGACAGGTGCTTCAAGAGGCGGCAAAGAAGCAACCATATCAGATTAAACGCAACAAACTGGCAAAATTCAGATGACCAAAACGTGCATGCCAAAGTTTTGCATTTGAAATAGAACTTGAATCTGCAAGATCATTTGCAAAATTTTGTCCACACTTGTCATACAAAGTGAGCTTATACAACCCACAGTACAAAAGGCCAGATGCAACAATTTCATCACCAAAACTGAGATCATGAACTGTACATCTGTCATCCACAAATTTGACTACAAGTCCAAGTCTAGCAAGTGCGGATACAGACAAGAGATTCTTCTTGATCCCACGTACATAAAGTGCATCAACAAGTGTGAAGGAACTGCATTTGCAGCAGTAAGCACAATCTTTCCAACTCCCTTAATCGGATAAGAGGCATTGTTGGCACAAGTGACTGAATTCCCATGAGGGACATACTCGAGAGAGTAAACAATTCACGATGTGAGGTAATGTGCTTTGTAGCACCACTTTCAAAATACCACACATGTGAATCTGCAGCAAACTGACAAGCATGCATCATGGACAGCAGGATTGTAGGTGTACTCTGCGCTAAAAGCCCATTCTGCATCAACATCAGCAACACAGTCTCCTTTCACAGAAGACGCAACAATGGTTGCATTTGTAGTGGAACCAGCATTTGCAGTGGAACCACCCTCTTTCTTCTTAGCCTCTTTGGCCTTCAACTTAGGACACGACTTCATTAAGTGATCATTAACTTTACAATAATGACAATGCATCTTCTTTTTGCCCTTATCACCATAATTGCCAAACGAAGTGCTGCCAGCAGAAGCATTGGGAACAGAAGTTTTGCCACTCGCAGCAGAACCATAAGAAGTGGCTGCATTGCTGTTACCACCCTTTCTTGAGAAGCAATAAAATCCTGTTCAAGTGCACGCTGTCTAGTCCTATTTTTTCTAGAAAGTGACTCTTGCAACAACAATGTGCATAATCCATCAAACTTGACAACTTCTGGATTTCCTTGGGTCATAAGTCTCCAAGTACTAGCAAAAGTCTGGTAAGAATCTGGTAAGGCATCAAGAATAGTCTGCACAAGGGCAGTGTCTGAAATGACTTCACCTGCAAAAATAAGTTGCTCATTGATATCCTTGAAACTAGCAAGGAAAGTGTCCATATCATCTTCCTCATGCATAATCTTTGACTCCAGCTCTTTACACAACAAAGAAATTTTAGCCTCATTGCGACTTGCATAAAGACCAGCCAAAATATCCCAAGCCTGTTTTGCATATTTTGCTGAACAAATGTGAGGAACAATGGTGCGCTTCATAGACAATGCAAATAATGCATGAGCCTGCGCATCCTTTACATTGCAACGAGCTTGTTCTGCCGTAGGCAAAACAACTCTAATAGAAGCAATCCTTGCAGCAAGACCTGCAACATCCTCAACATCGCCTACATCCTCAGAACTAGGACGTACATCAATGCCCTGCAAAATATTCCAGACGCCCTTTGACACAAGAACGTGTTGCATCATCTAAGCCCACATAGGGTAATTGTCCCCATCCAACCTGTCCTCAGCAGCAAACATCTTGAACACATTTGTGTTGTTGTCAACCATGGTAAATGCTGCACCTGATGTGAAAACTGCCCGAGAATTGTTACCATATACATGTGGTAGTGATGTGTGTGAACACACTAGGACCGCCGGGGCATTTTTTCCCTCTTTAGGAGGTTTTTTCCCCCGTGCATTGTATATACGCCCATCACTCTAGGGCTATCTATCTTTCCATTGCACACTAAGTAACACACTCTCTATTGTGTGCCTTGAGCTTCCTTCGTCTTATCCAAGCTGTGTGTGTTTCTCTGCAACCCTAATTCCAACAATTGGTATCAGAGCAGGTCACGTCCTCCCGGGCTTAGTCGCTAGCTGCTCCAATGAGTCAATGGCATGAACCTTGGTCAATTTAGAGCAGAAAGTTAATAATCGCGATTATTAACTTCAGGCTTCAAATGAACACTTTTTTGTAATTTTATCAAAGACAGTCCTTATATGAGCTATTTTAAGCCTATGAATCAAGTCAAAACTTAATTTGGCCCTAAATGTCAAGAAAAAGTAAATAATCTGAGTTTTGGCCAACTCTTGAAATTTTTACCTCGACGTGTCTTTGAGCTTACCAACTGGTTCAGACAACTCTTAAGCTTACTCTCCAGTCGGATTGAGTGGTTTCAAGTCTTTTCAAGCTATTTCTAGCCGTAGACCTGAAATTCTGCAACTTCCAATAACAACTCACACTTGATTCTTTCAGAGAGAGCAATGTTCTGAAATCCACCTCGGATCCTACTTACCCTACTCCTAGATTCTCATGCAATGGGGTTGTGGAAAGTGTCCACAAACACTCGTTTTCTTGTGTTTTATGTTTTTATGAGCACTAATCTTAAGACTTGTCTCATCTACCAATCATTCTCAAAATCCTAATCTATTTCTACAATCCTACAATCCTAAAGGCACTCAGCAAGTACGATTACTTCCAACCTACCTCTACACAGCAAAAGACGACAATCTTAAGCTATGCGGTTTCTAAAAGAAAGTTTTGAACTCTAGGCAAACCTAGAGGAAGTTAAAGGATAACTTCACAAGATGTTCGTGTTTTTCCCTAGTTTAGTGTCTCTTCGATCCTCGACAACGGCACCAAATGTGGGACACATGTCTAACCTCACCATCCTATCTTATTGCAGTATTAGCGAGAACCACGATTAATTTGTCAAACCATGGGACGAAGCTGACTTGACTAGTGCATAGAGGCTAAAAGAGGTTGTCAACCTCTCGGAAAACAACTAACAACTCGCATCTAACTTAAGCTACACTCAAGTGACTGAAATCACCAAAATCCAATCGCTCATCGACAAACAAATCACATCCGTTACAGCATCAAATGACATCCAAACATAATGAAACTTCTCGGACATGTTTATAAGACCTAAGCACGCCTGCTTATGGTCTCAAACCCCACTTTAGGTCAAGTTCCAAAATCGCGATTATTAACACATAAGCACACATGCTTATGGTCTCAAACCCCACTTTAGGTCAAGTTCTAAAATCGCGATTATTAACAACAGTGGATTTTTGACCTAGTCGTTTTTGACCCAGAATGCATCTAAATGCTTAGCAATGATGTCCCAATACCCCGCCTATGTTTAGTTTTTTATTTGAAAGCGTAAATTCCTAGTTATGATGAAATTAGGCCACGGGTCAACGACGTCAAAAGCTACGAAATACTGTGAACTGCTTATGTCAATGCGTAGAGCTCTTACCTGCGGTTGCAATGCAACAAACGCGGCTGCAATGTGACAACCGAGGAGGGAGTAGGAAGCGTGAGAAGGAGAGGAGTGAGTGTCGTTAGCTCACGCTGTGTATTTCTTATCCAAAAACCTCTAAAAAAACTTACAAAAATTGGCTTTTATACCTGAGCCAAGGTTTTTGGATGGTCAAAACTAATAATCTGGGATTCTACCAAAGCTGGGAAATGACTGGCTAATACAATCTGGAAGCTTGTAGCCCCTGCTCATTAATTACACAGTTTATCAGATCCCGATTTATCAAAATAATAAATGTCTTACAAAGAGAACTCTAAAAAATGGTGTCCGTGTTAGCTGCTGATAACAACCCTCTTCTCCATCCTCCTCATCGTCTTCCTCTTCTGAAGAAAGTGATGGTGCATCTCTCAAACCACCCAAGAGAAGAGGCCATAGGAAATCCTATGCCACCTGCAAAAGGTCGTCCAAGCTCAAAAACTTCAAAAAGGGAGGAAAGAACATCTCTTTCCTTACCTATGATGGCACCTTTGGTGCTACGAACAAAGTCTTGGCCTTTATCCAATAATTCGATGCGACGTTTATAGATGAGGGCTTCACGGAGTCCTCTAAGCTACATCATGTAGCTATCCATTTTCAAAAGTCTGTCAGACAATGGTAGTCTAGCCTACGAGCAAACGATGAAGCTCCACGAACATGGAAAGCTTTAAGAGCTTCCATCATGAAGCAGTTTTTGGCTAGCGATGCCAAAGACAAAGTACTCACTGAATGGCGAAGCTTGAATCTCTCTCCCTATGAATCTATTCACAAACATGTAGACAAGTTTTGGGATTTACATCTCATAGCCAGTGTCTACAAAAAGATGGATTTTGGAGAGCAAAAATAACAATTTTGTGCAGGTTTATATGAGGATATGGCAGAGTATGTTAACTCCCAAAGGCCACGCACCATATCTGCGGTCATACACCATACGATGGTGGACTTCCAACAAGGGGCTAAGAGAAATCTTAAGCCCATGGAAAACAAGGACCGTAGTGAGCCTAAGGGGAAGGACAACGTCCAAAAGTCTCCCAAAGGCAACGCCAGCAACAACAACGCCAACGAGAAGGGAGTTTATAAAGGCAAAAATAAACTCTCTCTTGAAGAGCTAGAGCGTTACCGAAAAGATAACCGTTGTTTCAAGTGCGGGGAGCAAGGGCATGCCTATCGTGCTTGCCCCCACAAGAATACATGTAATGAGCCTCCTAGAGCTATCTTGGTCGAAATTCAAGAAGAGGATGCTCATCACAAAGGATCTCCCCAATGTCATGCTTGGGAAAAGGCAAGAGAACATGATGCTTTCATTCTCTTTGACCCTGGTTCTACTCACAATTTCATATCCATAGAGTTGGCCACCAAGCTAGGCATCCAAGCCTATGACATGGGAGATGTCCTACCTTCTGATGGTGCTTTCAAGGGGCAAGAAGCTTCATCACTCCCTTAATTGGGAAATTGAGGCTCCATGTCCAAAGCTATGTGGACAAGGAGGATTTCTTCATCTCTCCTCTCAAACATGAGGATGTAATCCTAGCGGCACCATGGTTTGATTGCATGGCTACCAATGTTAAATTCCCTGAAAGACAAATCTATTTTAGGTACAAGGAAAAAGATATGTATATAGATGCTAAGGAGTTGGGTAGCACCATACCCATTGTACATAAGCAAGCTTTCAATAAGTCAATAAAGAGCTCGTACATGATTTTTGTTAAAGACTCTCACAATGAACCTAATTTCTTAGCAAAAGTAGATATAAGCAATCAACAAGAATTACAGTTATCCAATTTTCTCAAGGGATTCCAAGATGTTTTTATTGATGACATCCCTTATGAGCTACCTCCCAAACAAGAGGATGACGACCATGCAATTGAACTTCTTCCAGGAAGCTCACCGCCTAATAAACCTCCTTATCGAGTTTCTCAATCTAAACAAGAGGAGATTATGTGGCAAGTGCATGAGTTGGTTGAGAAAGGCATGGTTAGGCCTAGCTCATATCCATTTTGTTCACCAGTGTAGTGCAAAAGAAAGATGGCACATATCGTATGTGTGTTGACTATAGAGCACTAAATAGGATTACTATCAAGAATAGGTTTCCTGTTCCACAGGTAAAAGACCTATTTGATAAGCTACAGAGGTCAACCTACTTTAGTAGGATTGACCTAAAAAGTGGCTACCATCAAATAAGGATAGTTGATCAAGACATTGTAAAGACCGCATTTCGCACTATGTTTGGTCTTTACGAGTACATTGTCATGCCTTTTGGCTTGACCAATGCACCAGCCACATTTAACCGTCTGATGAAGAAGCTATTCATGCCTCATCGAAGCTTTACTAGAGTGTTCTTTGATGATATAATCATCTACTCTAATTCATTAGACGAACACAAGCAACATCTCTAGGTAATATTTCAAGTTTTATGAGAGAATAAACTTTATATTAATCAAAAGAAAAGTGAATTTTTCTTACAAGAGATTCAGTATTTAGGTCACATTATCTCTCAAGATGGCATCCAAATGGATCCATCAAAGTTAGAGGTAATAAAAGGATGGCCTAATCCAAGGAATCTGCATGAACTAAGAAGTTTTATAGGTATGTGTGCATACTATAGACTCTTCATAGAAAAGTTCTCACAAATCGGTGGACCATTACATGACCTAACAAAGAAAAACGTTAGGTATATATAGTCCACCAAGGAGAACAATGCTTTTGAAAAGCTTAAAGAGAAGCTTATCTCTCAACTTGTGCTTACATTGCTGGAGTTGGGAATCAGGCCAACTGGCCGGACATCCCACTTACTACTAACCCATCTACTAACATAACCATTACACACTTATTCTTTAATACAACAGAATAAGGAGCTGTAACAGGATAACGTTGTTGTGCGCTCCACCTAAAACAGGTCTCTCTCTCTCTGCTCTCGCACTGGCACTCGCACATGCTTCCCGCGGCACCTTAAACTAGTATCAGAGCAAGGTTTGTGCTTGCCATTTTCGCGTCCACACGCACGCGCGCACTTTCAAAAGTGCAAACAGGTTTTCAATTTCGGCATCGGCAAATTCAACGTTCTGAGAGCGTTTCCACCAGGCGTCTTGGGGTTTTACCCCCCTTTCGAAGCTGTTCGTGCAGTCGAAGCTTCATCCGAGCTACGCTTCAAGAGTTGTATTTTTTCAACTCCACTTTTGCTACAGATACAAGTACAGGTACAAGACACAGGTGCAGGTTGTTCAGAGACTATTTTGGGATGGTATATAGCCGCTTTATGGCTATTATGTGCTATTGAGACGGTGTTTATGGGCTGATTATGAGCACTTTTCGGCATCGACATTGTCTCGGGTTTTTCAGGCATCCATCTCCTCACAGGTTCTTGCATACATACAGGACATCCAGGTTTCTTACAAGTTACAGTGTTTTGCATCAGCACAGATCTCAGTGGGAGTATTTGATGCAGATATGCATTGTTTTGGCACTTTTGATAGTGCTTGAGCTCTTTTGAGAGCGGTTTTACTCCTCGCAGGGAGTTGTTTACTGCTTGCACATTTTGTTTGGCGCCTGTTTGAGCACCTATACTGCACCTTGCAGTATTCTTGATAGTGGATGTACGTTGAGTTGCGGAAACTGCCATATGTACCTTTTGTGGAGCCGATTTGGCTTGTTTCTGGCAGTCCCGGCCGTTTCTGAGACTCGGTTTGGAGGCCCTTTCTGAGACTAGGCTGGTTTTCTTGTCTGCATAACCTTTTGTGAGGATCGTTTTCTTGAGCTGGGGATTCTCGAGTGTTGAGATCCTTTCGGTGATAGAGGTTTCTGGAGTACCCTTTTTTCGTGGCCTTGCCATAGGACATGTATAGAGAGCGCTAGGTGCATTTGACGCCGTGTTGGCAGTCTTGGGTCAAGTTTTGACTTTTTATGCACAGTTAGTGGTTGATGCACCTGTCTTTGTTACCATATACATGTGGTAGTGATGCGTGTGAACGCACTAGGACCGCTGGGGCATTTTTTCCCTCTTTAGGAGTTTTTTTTCCCCGTGCATTGTATATACGCCCATCACTCTAGGGCTATCGATCTTTCCATTGCACACTAAGTTATACACTCTCTATTGTGTGCCTTGAGCTTCCTTCGTCTTCTCCAAGCTGTGTGTGTTTCTCTGCAACCCTAATTCCAACAATTGGTATCAGAGCAGGTCACGTCCTCCCGGGCTTAGTCGCCAGCTGCTCCAGCACACACCTGCTCACTTTCTACGATTTCAGTGACCTTTGGCAAGCGTTCGCAGGTCGACAAATATTTTGGGGTAGCTCAAAGAGCTAGGTCTGCTCAGAATTTTGATTTGGGCTCATTGGGGCCTCCGTTTCCACTACAGGCAGTACTACACAGGCTATTTCGTCATTCTGTGCAGAATTTCTATCAGTGCCATTTCTGCATAACAGGTGCCTTATAGTCTTCTACGGTTTGTGCTATATAGCATAGGTTGTTCCCGCTCCATTTCTCCTATTTTCGGGCAGTTTTCACATCAGGTACAGCATTTACCATGGCCGACAACAACAACACAGATGTGTTCAAGATGTTTGCTGCTGAGGACAAGTTGGATGGGGACAACTACCCTATGTGGGATTATATGATGCAACATGTTCTTGTGTCAAAGGGTGTCTGGAACATTGTGCAGGGCATTGATGTACGTCCTCGTTCTGAGGATGTAGGCGATGTTGAGGATGTTGCACGTCTTGCTGCAAGGATTGCAGCTGTTAGAGTTGTTTTGCCTACGGCAGAACAGGCTCGTTGGGATGTTAAGGATGCGCAGGCTCATGCATTGATTGCGTTGTCTGTGAAGCGCACCATTGTTCCTCACATCCGTTCAGCAAAATCTACAAAACAGGCTTAAGATATTTTAGCAGGTCTTTATGCAAGCCACAATGAGGCTAAAATTGCTTTGCTGCGTAAAGAGCTGGAGTCAAAGATTATGCATGAGGAAGATGATATGGACACTTTCCTTGCTAGTGTCAAGGATATCAATGAGCAGCTTATTTCTGCAGGTGAAGTCATTTCAGACAGTTCCCTTGTGCAGACTGTTCTTGATGCCTTACCAAATTCCTACCAGACTTTTGCTAGTACTTGGAGACTGATGACCCAAGGAAATCCTGAAGTTGTCAAGTTTGATGCATTATACACATTGCTGTTGCAAGAGTCACTTTCTAGAAAAAACAGGACTAGGCAGCATGCAGTTGAACAGGCTTTTATTACTTCTCAAAGAAAGGGTGGTAACAGTAATGCAGCCACTTCTTATGGTTCTGCTGCGAGTGGCAAAAATTCTGTTCCTAATATTTCTGCTGGCAGTACTTCGTATGGCAATTCTGGTGATAAGGGCAAAAAGAAGATGCGTTGCCATTATTGTAAAGCCAATGATCACTTGATCAAGTCGTGTCCTAAGTTGAAGGCCAAAGAGGCTAAGAAGAAAGAGGGTGGTTCCACTGCAAATGCTGGTTCCACTACAAATGCAGCCATTGTTGAGTCTTCTGTGAAAGGATACTGTGTTGCTGATGTTGATGCAGAATGGGCTTTTAGCGCAGAGTGCACTTACAATCCTGCTGTCCATGATGCATGCTTGTCAGTTGCTGCAGATTCACATGTGTGGTATTTGGACAGTGGTGCTACAAAGCAGATTACCTCACATCGTGAATTGTTTACCTCTCTCGAGTCTGTCCCTCATGGGAATTCAGTCACTTGTGCCAACAACGCCTCTTATCCAATTCAGGGAGTTGGAAAGATTGTGCTCACTGCTGCTAATGGCAGTTCCTTCACACTTGTTGATGCACTTTATGTACCTGGGATCAAGAAGAATCTCTTGTCTGTATCCGCACTTGCTAGACTTGGACTTGTAGTCAAATTTGTGGATGAAAGATGTATAGTTCATGATCTCAGTTTTGGTGATGTACTTCTCATTGTGGTTCTTTATGTTGATGATTTGCTGATCACTGGACCAAATGAGAGACATATTGCTAAATTTAAGGCTGATTTGAATGCTACTTTCAAGATGAAAGATTTGGGGCTATTGCATCATTACTTGGGTATACAGTTTAAGCAGTGTGATGGTGGTATTGCCTTGTGTGAGAAAAGTTACATAGAGACATTGCTATGTAAATTTGGACTTGAGGATTGCAAACCTATTGCCACTATAATGGAAACAGGTTTGAAGTTGAGTCTACATGATGCTGGCGATCCTGCTGATGTCACTCTTTACCAAACTGCTGTTGGCTGCCTCATTTATGTATGCAACACGAGGCCGGATATTCAGTTTGTAGTCTCACAGGTCAGCAGATTTATGCATCGCCTAGGGTCTAAGCATTGGCAGGCTGTCAAGAGGATTTTCCGCTACCTTAGTGGCACTTTATATCTTGGCTTGTTTTATCCCAAGGGGGGATCATTGCCGCCAGACTTACATGCTTTTTCGGACTCAGATTGGGCTGGTTGTTTTGACACGCGAGTGTCCACAAGTGGTTTTTGTTTCATGCTTGGCAGTTCATGTATATCATGGTTGAGCAAGAAGCAACCTACTGTGGCCACTTCGAGTTGTGAGGCTGAGTACAGGGCAGTCTTCACAGCTACGGTTGAGTGTGTATGGCTCAGACGCCTTATGGCTGATTTGGGTGTTGGACAGGACACTGCCAACACTATCTACACTGACAGTGAGAGCGCATTGGCAGTTGCGAGGAACCCAGTTTTTCATGCTCACACAAAGCACATTGAGGTGCATTACCACTATGTCAGGGAGAGGCTCTCAGCAGGAGAGATCAGCTTGGCTTATGTGCCAACACAGGACAACCTTGAATATCTTTTCACAAAGGCATTGTCTCGTGAGGAGCTTGAAGCTTTCCGCAAAGCTTTGGGCTTACTCCCCTTTGTGGACTGATCCTGTCCTCAGGGCATGGCACTTCCCTTTACTCATGTTCCAGCTCTCGTTCACCTCATCACTCCAAGGGGGATTTGTTACCATATACATGTGGTAGTGATGTGTGTGAACACACTAGGACCGCCGGGGCATTTTTTCCCTCTTTAGGAGTTTTTTTTCCCCGTGCATTGTATATACACCCATCACTCTAGGGCTATCAATCTTTCCATTGCACTCTAAGTTATACACTCTCTATTGTGTGCCTTGAGCTTCCTTCGTCTTCTCCAAGCTGTGTGTGTTTCTCTGCAACCCTAATTCCAACAGTCTTACGGTCTGAGAGCGTTACTTTTTATGAGTTACTGATCTCTTATGACAGTTTTGGATTGACATTTTGTCAATTTTTCTGGGGAAACTCTGTCGAATTTTTTTCAGAATTACCAGTGTTTATTGCCATATTATCTTTAGCTTGAAGCCATGTCATCTAGTGGTGAAAAGGATATTTACAATATCCGAAAATTTGATGGGATGAATTTTGCTATCTGGAAAGAGTAGATTCAAGATGTTCTTATACAAAAAGGCCAGCTGGATCCTATCATGGAGTGCCCACAGGGCGAGTATACAGATGTTGAGTGGGAGAAACTTGATGCTAAGGCCAAATCTACCCTCCGTTTGCATTTGGCTGAATCTGTGTACTTTACTATAGTTGTAGAAAGAACTGCTAGAGATGTATGGGATAAGTTGTGTTCCAGTTATGAGAACAAATTGCCACTAATAAGGTTTTCTTTATGAAGAAGCTGTTTGATCTTCATAAGAAGGAAGAGGGCACTATTTCTACTCACATTAATGAGTTCAATATCATTTTCACTCAGTTGACCACTCAGGGTTTGGTCTTCGATGAGGAAATCAAATGTATATTCTTGCTATGCAGTTTACCCTCGTCTTGGGATACATTTTGTACTATGATTAGCAACTCAACACCTGGTACTGGTCTAGTGTACAATGATGTCCTTGGGAGTCTGTTTACCGAGGAGATTCGCAGGAAATCTCTCGAAGGCAAGAAGGATGGTGATGCGTATGTTGCTAGTGATAGACAGAGGGGTCGCACTCAAAGTTGTGCCAAAAGCAAGGAACGTGGGGGCTCATGCAATAAGTCTCGTAGTTCTATGCGTAATGTCGAGTGCTATCACTGCCATAAAAAAGGGCATGTGAAGAAGGATTGCAGGAAATGGCAGCAAAGCAAGAAGGATAAACAATCCGGTGAAACTTCTAAGTCTGATGATTCAAGCAAGGGCAAAGCAAAGTTAGAGGAGATCAATGTGCTAGAGTCCTCAATTGCTCCTATTGTAGAGACTCTTCTAGTGGTTGTTATACCACTTACCTCTGACGTATTGGTCTTCACAACAGATCTACATGTCGAGGCTCTTGTTACAGAAGATGCGCAGTATGCACAGAATTGGATAGTAGATTTTGGTGCGAGTTTCCATTTGACACCACATAGAGAGTGGTTCTCTACTTATTCTCACTCTTGTGGCAAAGTGAGACTTGGTGAACTAGACATTGAGGGTGTCGAAAACGTCAAATTGCATCTAAGGAATGGCACGCACTTTACTTTATGTAATGTCAGACATGTGCCCAAGTTGACTAAAAGCTTGATTTCTGTTGGTCAGCTTGATGATTTGGGCTACAACACCACATTTGGCAATGGTTCGTAGATAGTACGCAAAGGTAATCTTGTTGTACTCAAAGGTCAGAAGCATGGTACCTTGTATTCCATGCATGTGTCAGATGTTGGTCATGATTAATATCTATAGCCGAGCTTCCGTCTACTGAGTTGTGGCATTGTCGGCTAGGTCATATTAGCCAATAAGGAATGAGAACTCTGACTCGTTTTGGCTACTTACCTGTCTTGTCTTATGTTGACTTTCCTGTTTGTGAGCACTGTATCTATGGCAAACAGACTAGGTCCGTGCACTGGTCAAAAGCGAGTTGAACCTCTAGATTTAGTGCATAGTGATGTTTGTGGTCCTATGTCAACCAAATCTCTAGGGGGGGGGGCAGCTATTTTGTGACATTCATAGATGACTCTACTCAAAAGGTGTGGACATATCCTTTGAAACATAAGGATCAAGTTCTTCCTGTGTTCCAGAAATTTTTAGCACTCGTTGAGAATCAGTCTAGCAAGAAACTCAAGAGGTTGCGGACTGAAAACGGTGGAGAGTATGTCTCCAAGGAGTTTGACAATTTCTGTGCTAAAAGGGGGATTAAAAGGCAGTTTCCTGCACCATACACACCAGCTCAGAATGGAGTTACTGAGCGCATGAATCGTACGAATCAGAAAAGAGTCACAGCCATACTTTCTAGGGAAATTCTCACACAAGGCTTTTGGGCAGAAACCATCTTGACTGCAGTGCACATTATAAATCGTGCGGCTAGTACGCCATTGAATTATGAGACTCCAGAAGAGTTATGGTCTAAATGTAAGCCTCACTATGACCATCTACGTGTTTTTGGTTGTGAAGCTTATACTCACGTGCCTAAACAACTTCGACAGAGGTTAAAGCCAAAGTCACACAAATGTATTTTCATTGGATATGGTGCAGATGGAGAGATGGGATATTGTCTCTGGCACCTGGAATCTCGTTGAGTCATCCGTAGTTCAGATGTGATCTTCAATGAGTCGAAGATGCATAAACAACCTATCAAGGAAATAGAAATTCGGAGAGTCACTTTTGAGGATGTTGCCTCAGAGACAGTGAAATCAACTCAGTGGGCTAGTGATGTACCTTCCACTAGCAATTCTCCAGAGGGAGCGGATAGAAATGGTCAAGGAGTGAGATGGTCTACTAGAGTCTCTCGTCCACCTGCGCATTTCAAGCCAGGTCTTGATTACATCATGTTGACCGATTGCAGTGAGCCAAGCTGCTACCAAGAAGCCATGATGACGGATGATGTGGTGAAGTGGGAGCAGGCTATGCAATCTGAGTATAGCTTGATTCTGGCTAATGACACTTGGGACTTGGTAGAACTGCCAAACGATGCGAAAGATTTACCTTGCAAATGGGTGTACAAGAAGAAATTTACCTCAGGTGATCCAAATCCAAAGTACAAGGCTAGACTTGTAGCCAAAGGGTTCAAACAGCAAAAGGGAGTCGATTTTGACGAAATCTTCTCGCCTGTGGTCAAGATGACAATGCTTAGAACCGTACTTGGTCTTGTAGCGATTGAGGACATGGAACTTGTCCAAATGGATGTGAAGACAGCATTTCTTCATGAGGATCTCGATGAGGATGTTTACATGCAGCATCCCGAAGGGTTTGTTCAGGAGAATGCATCTCGTGAGGAGCTAGTATGTAAGCTCAGAAAGGCACTTTATGGCTTAAAGCAGGGTTCAAGGCAGTGGTATCATAAATTGATGCATATATAAGGTCTCAAGGATATAAAAGGAGCGAAGAGGATCACTGCTTGTACACAAGAAAGCTAGATGATGGCTTGATGATCATTCTAGTTTTGTATGTTGATGACATGCTTATAGCTGGGAAATCCATTGCGGAAATTTCCAACTTGAAAAAACACTTAGCAATAATTTTGCAATGAAAGATTTGGGGGATGCTACACACTTTCTTGGCATGCGAATCAAAAGAGATCGCAAACGTCGTATTCTTGAGTTATCTCAGGAAACATACATTGAGAAAGTTTTGCAGCGTTTCAATATGCAAGGGGGAAAGCATTGAGTACCCCAATGCAGGCATTCTTGAAAATCAGCAAAGAAGATGCACCCAAATCTGATGCTGAGCGAGCTGAAATGGCTAAGGTACCATATTCTTTTGCAGTGGGCAGTCTCATGTATGCTATGGTGGCCACAAGACCAGACATTGCTTTTGCAGTGGGAGTGGTGAGCCGATATATGGCAAATCCTGGCAGCAAGCATTGGGAAGCAGTGAAGCACATTCTTAGGTACCTCAAAGGTACAGTCGGCATGTGTTTACACTTCGGGAACAGCGATGCATCCATCGTGGGTTATGCGGATGCAGACTATGCGGGTTGTGTTGAAAATAGGAGATCGACATCTGGCTATGTCTTCATATTTGCTGGAGCAGCAGTATCTTGGAGATCATGTCTTCAAGATTGTATGTCGTCTTCCACTACAGAAGCAGAGTACGTTGCATTGTCGGATGCAAGTAAAGAGGCTGTATGGTTATCTCGCTTGGTCAGAAATCTTGGCATTGATGAGACTCCAATGATATATTGTGATAGTCAGAGTGCTCTTGCATTGGCAAGGAATCCCATGTTTCGCTCCAAATCGAAACACATTGAGGTTAGGTATCATCTCGTGAGAGACTTCTTGGCCAAAAAGCTCATTGATTTGGTCAAGGTACACACTGACGACAACCCAGCAGATGCTTTTACGAAAGGCGTAGCTTTGGAGCGGTTTACACATTGCAGTGAGTTGATGGGTATAGGTTGAAGCCACTAGATTGCTTCACGGTTGTACATACCAGGTCACTTGGGCTGTGTTGGCCTTCAAGTGGGAGTTTGTTGGGATTCAGGCCAACTGGCCGGACATCCCACTTACTATTAACCCATCTACTAACATAACCATTATACACTTATTCTTTAATACAACAGAATAAGGAGCTGCCAACAGGATAACGTTGTTGTGAGCTCCACCCAAAGCAGGTTTCTCTCTCTCTCTCTGCTCTCGCACTTGCACTCGCACACGCTTTTCGCGCCACCTTCAGCTGGATCTCTCAAAGCCATTTGAGGTCCAATGTGACACCTGTGGTGACTGCCTTGGAGCTGTTTTGCTCCAAGAAGGGCACACTATAGCCTATGAAAGTCGAAGGCTTGACCCTATTAAGCAAGCTTTAGGTATATATGAGGAGGAACTCTTAGCAATTCTACATGATCTAGACTCATGGAAGCCGTATTTATTGGGGACTCCTTTCATTCTACGAACGGATCACCAAAGCCTTAAGTTTTTCATACCAAGCTCTCCGACAAACAAATGAGGTGGGCAAATTTCCTTTCCCAATTTCATTTTCATATTGCTCACATTGCTGGCAAGCATAATCAAGTAGCAGATGCACTTTTAAGACGACCGAAAGTGAATGCGGTATCCATAGCTACTCACAATGATCTATCTTCCATGATAGATGAGTACGCTATCGATCCCGATTTTAAAGATGTGATTTCAGCCCTTGCACTAGGGAAGAAGGAAGAACCATTTACCCTACACGATGGTTATCTTCTCTATGGCAACAGGCTATGTGTTACTAACTCACTACGTGAGAAAGTAATGTATGAATCTCATGCTCTTCCTTATGCGGGGCATAGAGGGATTCAATCTACCCTAAAAGGGATAGAAACATACTTCTATTGGCCTGCCATGAAAGCAAACGTGCAAGAGTATGTTTCAAAATGTGTGGTATGCCAAAAGACGAAGTTTGATAGAGGGAAGCAACTTGGATTGCTTCAACCTTTGCCAATCCCTAATTCACCATGGGAGAGCATATCCATGGATTTTAACTTTGGATTGCCCAAGTCTATCCATGGGAATACAGGAATATGGACAATAGTGGACAAGTTTAGCAAACAAGCACATTTCATACCTGTCAAAAAGTCTATCAAGGCCCATCAAATGGCAACCCTCTTTATATCACAAATCTTCAAGTGCCACGGATTGCCAATGTCCATAGTGTCGGATAGAGATCCTAGAATGACCAGTAATTTCTGAAAGGGTCTCTTTGAGAAGTACAAGGCTAAAGTTCTCTTTGGCCTATCACCCGCAAACGGATAGCCAAAGTGAAATAGCTAACCTAACAATTCTTGATCGACTAAAAGCTTATGTCATAGAAGTAGATCAAAAGTCCCTATGGGAGAAGTACTTACCTTTAGTGGAGACACTGTACATACTTCCATGGGAAAAGAACCTTTTGAGGTGATAGAGGGAAGATCAAAAAGTCCCTTGCTACTCAAGGTACATGAGAAGATCTTTGCTGCTGAAGAATATAGCCGAGACCTACAAGAATCTTCCAAAAGATTAAGGATGCTATTTCCATCTCTCAGCAAAGGCAAAAGGTTGTTGCTGATAAGCACATAACAGCTCTAGCCTTTAAACAAAATGATTGCGTCTTGCTTAAGTTTCCCAAGGCTTGAGTAAGGCACACAACGGGCAAGAATCCTATGGGACACCAAAAGTACTATGCTAAGTTATCAAAAAGGTACTATGGTCCCTTTCAGATCCTAGGCCAATCAATGAGATGACCTATCAACTCAAGTTTCGCAAGCATTGGCTCATACACAATGCTTTCCACGTGAGCCTACTAAAGCCTTACAAAGGAGAGCCACCTCAAGAAGCAACCATTGAAGACCCAACAGAGATCGTGGACCAAGAAGAGGTGCTGCAGCCCGAGTCCATTCTCCGACATGAAGACAAGGTATTGAGAGGCGATAAGACTATCGGATGATATCTTCTTAAGTTTAAAAATTATCCTTTTGAAGATGCTAGATGGATGCAAGGCATACAATTAAAGGATAATCTAAACCTTGTCAATGCTTACAATGATTCCCTAGAGTAAGCAAATGTAAATACATAGAAATGAACAAAGTTTTTGTTTTATAAGACTCTCTTTTCTTTATTGTGCACAAATGTTAATAAGTATGTATCCTTAAGATCATGTTTGTGGAGACCACGTCTTTCGAACACCAAGTAGAGTTTGTCACTCTACTATGGAAGATTGATACAGACTAATGTGCACCCATTGCAGTAGAATCTAGGAGTAGGGTAAGTAGAATCCGAGGTGGATTTCAAAACATTGCTCCCTCCGAAAGCATCAATTGTGAGTTGTTATGTGAAGTTGCAGAATTTCAGGTCTACGGCCAAAAATTGCACGAAAAAACTACAAACCACTCAATCCGACTGGAGAATGCTTTAAAAGTTGTATGAACCAGTGGGTAAGCTCAAGGACACATTGAGGTAAAAATTTCAAGAGTTTGCAAAAACTCAGATTACTTACTTTTTCTTGAGATTTTAGGCCAAATTAAGTTTTGACATGACTAAGAGGCTTAAAATAGCTCATGAAAAGACTGTCCAGTGAAAAAGTTCAAAAAAGTGTTCATTTTAGGCCTAAAGTAAATAATCGTGATTATTTACTTTCAGCTCAAAAGTGACCAAGGTTGATACCACAAACTCTATGCATGTGTACAAACAACTTTTGTAAAGGCGCATAGAATTTGGATCACCAAATTGACCAAAAACTGGGTAAAAACTAAATTCTGTACTGACTTTCGGGAACTTGAGTGTAAATTGGAAAAAAAATTGTTCAAACTCGATGAAACTTGATTCATAGGCTTGTATTGATGTGATAAACAAGTGTACATGCTCAGTTGATAAAAAAAGATGCAAAAATTTACCATAAGTAAATAATCATGATTATTTACATTTGCCCCATTTTTAAACTTTTTTGACCAAGTTAGCATACCACTAGCTTTACCATGTTGTAATAAGCTCACAAACCAAATTTGGTAATATTTGGATCATTGGATTGAAAATTGTGGCCAAATTTGCAAAGTCAGTCAGCAGATACAAAATTGATGACCATTTGAACAAAAATTGTCCAAACTTGATGAAACTTGGCTAGAGACCTTAAGTTGAGATACTTAACAGATCTGTGTCAAGAATGGGACAAAAACTTGCAAAAAAATAGATGGAGTACATATGTACAAAAATTGATAATCTTGCACATTTGAGTATACCACAAGGTCAAGCATATCAAGTAGACCACACAAATCAATTTTGGTGAAATTTGGATCACAAAAGTGAGACTTAAGCCAAATTCTTGAAAATCAAGTCTGCGGACACGAAACAGTTGATAAACTTAAACAAATTTTGTTTAGACTTAGTGAAAATTGTCCAGGGACCTTAACAGGTTGTATACTTGGCAAATCAAGCCAAAAAGTGCAAAAAACTGAGAAAAGTAAATAATCGCGATTATTTACTACTGCTACACAAAGACACCATTTTTTACTTTTGAACTTGTACAGTGTTATACCAACATAATACAAGGCCATCGGGCAATTTTGGGTTCAATCGGATCCAAATTGGTACATGTTCACTCAGTTTTCAGGTTGAAGATTAGTCCTTTGGCTTTTTGCAAAAGTGGAACCTGAAAGTCTCAACTGCTGACTCACATAGCCTGATTTGAAGTGATACACATAGACCAATCACAATAGTTAGCAAAAACTATACAATCTTTGTGAAAGAATAGCTAACTTGATTAAATTGATATAGGAATCAGGTTGTAGACAAGGAATTGATAGCTTGACGGAAGTTGCAATCAAGTCAAGTGGAAGAAATTGACAACAAGTTAATTCGATGGTAAGTACTCTATCCAGGGCTTCACAAGTCTAATTGAACCTTAGATCTGGTTGTATACTAGCAAATCAAGGCATATTTGGAGAGACCGCTAGTAGAGTATCCATCAAAGAAAGTGTGAATCAAGGCAATCCCTTACACACTATCCTTGAAGAAGTCTCAGACACTTTTTCAGATTCAACATTTGAAATGTCTTCCTACTCGACTCACTCAGAAACCGGAACGACAGTGTGCTATAAGCATATACTCTCTATTTATAAGACTAATCATCGCCATGGAGCTCAGGTTTACCTAGATCCTAATGAAGAGTAGCATTGATGACCATGGTATTGAGTTCGAAGAGGAAATCAAGGCAAACAAACAAGAAAAAATGTACATGGACAGAAACAGAACTCAGTATTTACAAGTCGAAAACCCAGACGTGATAGACAAATGGGGGTTAGAAGTAAACAGCATAATTCCAGATATGGCAGCTAAAGAAGGACCACCAACTTTAGAATTTGAGGGATATGATCAAGTTGATTTAAAATCCTTTGAAACAGCTTAGTACGGATAATCCTAGGATCGGGGTCTATTGTTGGGAGGATAGAAACGTCAAAGATCTTCTATGGATTTCGCATGTCAAATCAAGACAACTAACACCCATGAAGATCATCTATATCTTCAAGATTAAAGATAAGGGTTCAGCAGATCAACCTACTTGTTTAGGGATTGTTATAACAACAAATTTGTTATGATGACTCCTGAGGAGGTAGAACAAACCAAATACCAAGGGTACTCCATAAGGGATTGGATATTCGGCCAAGGACCAGAAACTATACCAAGAGAAGAACACCGTGAGAGATCTTCTGAGAGTAATGTTAAGAAACCAGAAACCACCTCATCACGAAGAAAACCGGATGACACTAAAGCCAGTCCAAGGCTACATGAGTCACTATTTCCAATAGACTGATTTGAAGGACTCGGAACGGGACCAACTGCCAGGAGATTGGGAGTTGAAGCAAATAGATGTGTCAGACCAGCTGATTTTCAGAAATGGGTCAAAAAATACAGTGGATATGGGGATTCATATGACCACTTAGCAAGCTTTAAGCAAGTGCTAAGAGCAAAACGCATATTTGATCTCCATACTCAATTCGAGGGGTTTGGAATGGCATTAGAAGGAAAAGCATTGACATGGTTCCAAAACATTCCCCCAAGGTCAATCGTGGACTTAAACACATTAGCTCAAGGATTTGTAGCTGCTTGTTCCAAAACGGGGATCAAACACAATATGGTAGCTCAAATCTACAGCTTTAAACAGAAACAAGGTGAGTCTGTTAGGGATTGTGCAACTCGAATGAAGCAATATATTGCAAGATGCCCAGAGCTAGAGATACCTGTAGAAGAAAGACTAGTATCATTGTTTCTAGAGGGACTGCTAAACAAAGAACTTCATGCTATATTGTATAGCAAGAAGCATACAACCCTATAAGAGTGTGTGTTAGATGCTATTGACTTACAAGACGATTGTGATATTTTCAATGAAGAAGATGTCCCTAAGGATAACCAAAGCGAGAAAACAACATAAACCAAACCAGCACAAGTGGGAACGACTACTGCAACACCGCTTTTAGCCATAGAAGACATGCTCAAAAGGATGATTGACATGATGAATAACATGCAAAAAGCACCTATGAGGGGACCAGGACAAGGGATACCTCAACAAGGACAACCAATTAGGCCGCAAAAATGGTGTGCAATTGAGGATAAATGGACCAACCATGAGACCAATGAGTGTTATTACCAACCAAAGTATGATGGGAATGTTCAGTATGTGCCTATGAGGCCACAAGGACAACCCATGTACAGATATCAGCCTAATATGGCCCCAGCTCAATGGCCACCGATGAGTATGACCTCAACCCGTGTTGGGTCAACAACCTCCATATCCGGGACATAATGCAGTGCCTGTAAAGTACATGCTTCTAGAGGGAGTCATATATGAACAAGCACTAGTGCCTGTTACACCCTATGCTGAGCCTAATCCATCTACAGTAATGGTAGAAGGAGATTGGTATAATTCACATCCACCACCAATGGAAGAACCTGTGACTTATACTCCACCAGAGCTTGCACCAATGTATTATGTGGCTAATCAAGGTGTTGGACCTCCTATGGTAAGACCTGTAATTAAGCCAAGAACTACAAACTGTCATAACTGTGGTGCAGATGATCATTGCAAAAATGAATGCCCAGAGCCTGACAAAAACCTCAAGCCAGTTGAAGCTTATTGCATACAATGTTGCAAAAAGGAAGGACAAATTCCCAGAGGATTGTCCTAAAAATCATTTAAACAAGGGTAAAACAGTAGTAAACATAGTCCAAGTGATACCTAGTGGGTAATCACCAGAGCCCAGGCTAAGAAAAAGAAACATAACTCCTCTGATGATGTTGGAATTAGGGTTGCAAAGAAACACACACAGCTTGGAGAAGACGAAGGAAGCTCAAGGCACACAATAGAGAGTGTGTTACTTAGTGTGCAATGGAAAGATAGATAGCCCTAGAGTGATGGGCGTATATACAATGCTCGGGAGAAAAACCTCCTAAAGAGGGAAAAAATGCTCCGGTGGTCCTAGTGTGTTCACACACATCACTACCACATGTATATGGTAACAAATCCCCCCTGGAGTGATGTGGTGAACGAGAGCTGGCACATGAGTAAAGGAAGGTTCCATGCCCTGAGGACATGATCAGTCCACAAAGGGAAGTAAGCCCAAAGCTTTGCGGAAACCTTCAAGCTTCTCAAGAGAGTGTGCCTTTGTGAAAAGATCTGCAAGGTTGTCCTGTGTTGGCACATAAGCCAAGCTGATCTCTCCTGGTGAGAGCTCTCTCTGACATAGTGGTAATGCACCTCAATGTGCTTTGTGCGAGCATGAAAAACTGGGTTCTTTGCAACTGCCAATGTGCTCTGACTGTCAGTGTAGATAGTGTTGGCAGTGTCCTGTTCAACACCCAAATCAGCCATAAGGTGTCTGAGCCATACACACTCAACCGTAGCTGTGAAGACTGCCCTGTACTCAGCCTCACAACTCGAAGTGGCCACAGTAGGTTGCTTCTTGCTCAACCATGATATACATGAACTGCCAAGCATGAAACAAAAACCACTTGTGGACACTCGCGTGTCAAAACAACCAGCCCAATCTGAGTCTGAAAAAGCATGTAAGTCTGGCGGCAATGATCCTCCCTTGGGATAAAACAAGCCAAGATGTAAAGTGCCACTAAGGTAGTGAAAAATCCTCTTGACAGCCTGCCAATGCTTAGACCCTGGGCTATGCATAAATCTGCTGACATGTGAGACTACAAACTGAATATCTGGCCTCGTATTGCATACATAAATGAGGTAGCCAATAGCAATTTGATAAAGAGTGACATCAGAAGGATTGCCAGCATCATGTAGACTCAACTTCAAATGTGTCTCCATAGGAGTGGCAATAGGTTTGCAATCCTCAAGTCCAAACTTACATAGCAATGTCTCTATGTAACTTTTCTCACACAAGGCAATACCACCATCACACTACTTAAACTGCATACCCAAGTAATGATGCAATAGCCCCAAATCTTTCATCTTGAAAGTAGCATTCAAATTAGCCTTAAATTCAGCAATATGTCTCTCATTTGGTCCAGTGATCAACAAATCATCGACATAAAGAACCACAATGAGAAGTACATCACCCTCACGCTTTACATACAATGTGCTTTCCAACAGGTTGGACTATTACGAAAGCCTCATTTGACCAAATGAGTGTCAGCTTTCTCATACCAAGCACGAGGAGATTGCTTCAACCCATACAAAGCCTTCTTACATCTGCACACTTTGTCCTCTTGTCCTTTTATGAAAAAACCGCGAGGTTGCGTTACATAAACTTCCTCAAATATGTCACCATTCAAGAAAGCAGTAACAATGTCTGATTGATGTACATCCCAACCAAAATGAGCTACCAATGCACATAGAAAACGCAAAGTAGTCATACGACAAGTGGGAGCAAAAGTTTCTTCATAATCTATACCTTTTTTATGTGCATAACCCTTTGCAACAAGTTGAACCTTATGGCGATCGATCTCACCATCCGGCTTGCGTTTCAACTTGTAAACCCACTTTGTACCAATGGCCTTTTTTCCAGGAGGCAAATCACATAAAGTCCATGTGTCATTTTCTACAAGTGCATCATATTCTGATTGCATGGCAGCCATCCAATTTTCTGAATTTTGTGCTTCATCAAAAGACAGAGGCTCCTCAACATCATGTAAGCTACACACAGCCAAAGCATAACAATCGGATGCATAAGATGCATGGTGAGAGCCTGAACGAGTACGACTAGACAAAGGTGCATCCAATTTACTGTCACACAAAGTGTACACCAGCCATTTTGGCATACCTCTAGCCTGCTCATTTTCAGCCCTTTCCTCATCAAGTACATCATGTACATCTGCATCAGTAATAGCTGATCTGTAACATTTTCAGAAACCCCCATAGGTTGTACATTTGCCTCATTGGTACATTCGTATTTCCACCACTGAAAAGAGGCAACAAAGTGTCATAAATGTCATGTGAGCTTACATTACTATCTCTAGTACATGACAGCAAGGGCTGAACAATATTTTCCACAAACACTACATCCAGTGAAAGCAGAATACGTTTTGTTTGCGAATGATATAACCTGTAACCTTTGCTTTCAGCACTATAATCAACAAAAATACATTTGACAGCCTTATCGTCCAATTTTCTGTGCTGTGTTTGTGGCACCAAAGCATATGCCAAACAGCCAAAAACACGCATGTGCTCAATAGAAGGTTTTCTATCATCCCATGCTTCATATGGAGTAATAGACTGCAAAGCTTTCGTAGGACACCTGTTTAGTACATAAGTGGCACACATGATGGCCTCAAGCCAAAAAGAATGCGGCAAAGCTTGACTTTTGACCATACATCGTGCCATTTCCGTAAGTGACCTGTTTTTCCTCTGAGCAACACCATTTTGCTGAGGTGTATAAAGCATTGTACATTGGTGTTTTATCCCATGACTAGCCAAAAATGCATTGAATTCATGAGACATATACTCCCCCCCTCGATCGGAACGGAGGGTGTCCATAGTACATTTCAAGACATTTTCAGCCATAGCCAGAAATTGTTTGAAGCACATAAAAACTTCGGACTGCGCTTTAAGCGAAAATACCCATGCATGCTTGGAGTAATCATCAATGAAAGTCACGAAGTAAAGGTAATTGCCCAAGGACGGAGTTTGCATGGGCCCACAAACATCACTATGCACAAGCTGCAACCTGCATGTGGCCCGAACTAAACCATCCTTTGGAAACTTAGAATGTTGCATTTTACCCAAAATACAGCCTTCACAAACATGTTTGATAGGTGCTTCAAGAGGCGGCAAAGAAGCAACCATATCAGATTTCTGCAAACGCAGCAAACTGGCAAAATTCAGATGACCAAAACGTGCATGCCAAAGTTTTGCATCTGAAATAGCCCTTGAATCTGCAAACAGCATTTGCAAAATTTTGTCCACACTTGTCATACAAAGTGAGCTTATACAGCCCACAGCATAAAAGGCCAGATGCAACAATTTCATCACCAAAACTAACATCATGAACTGTACATTTGTCATCCACGAATTTGACTACAAGTCCAAGTTAGCAAGTGCGGATACTAGAGATTCTTCTTGATCCCAAGTACATAAAGTGCATCAACATGTGTGAAGGAACTGCCATTTGTAGCAGTAAGAACAATCTTTCCAACTCCCTGAACCGGATAAGAGGCATTGTTGGCACAAGTGACTGATGAGGGGCAGACTCAAGAGAGGTGAACAATTCATGATGTGAGGTAATGTGCTTTGTAGCACCACTATCGAAATACCACACATGTGAATCTGCAGCAACTGACAAGCATGCATCATGGATAGCGGGATCGTAAGTGCACTCTGCACTAAAATCCCATTCTGCATCAACATCAGTATTACAGTCTTCTTTTACAGAAGACTCAATAATGGCTGCATTTGTAGTGGAACCAGCATTTGCAGTGGAACCATCCTCTTTCTTCTTAGCCTCTTTGGCCTTCAACTTAGGACACGATTTGATCAAGTGATCATTAGCTTTACAATAAAGGCAACGCATTTTCTTTTTGCCGTTATCACCAGAATTTCTAGACGAATTTCTGCCAGCAGAAGCATTAGGAATAGAAGTTTTGCCACTCGTAGCAGAACCATAAGAAGTGGCTGCATTGCTGTTACCACCCTTTCTTTGAGAAGCAATAAAAGCCTGTTCAACTGCACGCTGCCTAGTCCTGTTTTTTTCTAGAAAGTGACTCTTGCAACAGCAACGTGCATAATGCATCAAACTTGACAACTCCTGGATTTCCTTGGGTCATAAGTCTCCAAGTACTAGCAAAAGTCTGGTAAATCTGATAAGGCATCAAGGACAGTCTGCACAAGGGAACTGTCTGAAATGACTTCACCTACAGAAATAAGTTGCTCATTGATATCCTTGACACCAGCAAGAGAAGTGTCCATATCATCTTCCTCATGCATAATCTTTGACTCTAGCTCTTTACGCAGCAAAGCAATTTTAGCCTCATTGCGGCTTGCATAAAGACCAGCCAAATATTCCAAGCCTGTTTTGCAGATTTTGCTGAACGGATGTAAGGAACAATGGTGCGCTTCACAGACAACGCAATCAATGCATGAGCCTACGCATCCTTTACATCCCAACGAGATTGTTATGCCGTAGGCAAAACAACTCTAATAGCAGCAATCCTTGCAGCAAGACCTGCAACATCCTCAACATCGCCTACATCCTCAGAACCAGGATGTACATCAATGCCCTGCACAATATTCCAGATGCCCTTTGACACAAGAACGTGTTGCATCATATAAGTCCACATAGGGTAATTGTCCCCATCCAACCTGTCCTCAGCAGCAAACATCTTCAAGACATCTGTGTTGTTGTCAACCATGGTAAATGCTACACCTGATGTGAAAACTGCTTGAAAATAGGAGAAACGGAGCGAGAACAACACGTGCTATATAGCACAAACCGTAGAAGACTGTAAGGCACCTGTTATGCAAAAATTGGTGCTGACAAAATTCTGCACAAAATGACGAAATTGCCTGTGTAGACCTGCTTGTAGTGGAAATGGAGGCCGAAAGTGAGCAGGCATGTGCTGGAGCAAGTGAGCAGGACAAAGTGAGCCTGTAGTGTAATCGAAGAAAGTGAGTAGGCGTGCGCTGGATAGCTGGCGACTAAGCCCGGGAGGATGTAACCTGCTCTGATACCAATTGTTGGAATTAGGGTTGCATAGAAACGCACACAGCTTGGAGATCATGAAGGAAGCTCAAGGCACACAATAGAGAGTGTGTTACTTAGTGTGTAATGGAAAGATAGATAGCCCTAAAGTGATGGACGTATATACAATGCTCAGGGGAAAAAACCTCCTAAAGAGGGGAAAAATGCCTCGGCAATCCTAGTGTGTTCACACACATCACTACCACATGTATATGGTAACAGATGATTTGGAGAATACAAAAATTTCCTCTCAAAAGACCAAAAGAAGCGGCAACAAAAGGTATGAGATGAGAACAATCCTTGTATGGGGATTGTGGATCCAAAGCTTCAGGAATGTCTAAACCATTGACCTTGAAAACATTACCCTCTTACTTGGGAGATAACAAAGATGAGTCCATAGTGTGTAAAACAACTCAAGTAAAAAGAGCGAAGCAGACCCTAGGAGTAGACAACATCCATTCAATCATGTCTACACCCATTCAATGCACTCTTACTTTAGGAGAACTGTTAAAAATCAGACCATATTTATGGAATGATCTACAGAAAACTCTAGAGAAGGTGGAAATAACGGGGCTAATCGCAAAAAAATTGGGAAAATTGAAACACGAAATGATAACAAAGAGATTCGATTTGTTCTAATGAACAAAGTTGGAGAATACTACGAAGGGGAAGAAGGAAACATGACCCTTCCAGTGAGGTATAAATATATGGAAACCATGGCAATACTGGATAGTGGGGCAGGCATAGCCATAGCCACGAAAGCAGTATGGAAATCTTGGGGACAACCAGCCATTAGACAAACTCAAATGAAGTTGCAATTGGCTGCTAGACATATTGAAAGACCATTAGGACTGCTTGAAAAAGTGATAGTTAATTCCTGTGGGATTGAATATCTCCACACTTTTGCCATAGTAGACTTTGGAAAGAAACTCAATTATGAAATCATATTGGGAATACCTTTCATGCGACAAGTACAACTCATCCAAAATTGGGGAAACAATTATCTGTACTTAAAGCAAGTGAGACTTTGGAAAGAAACTCAATTACGAAATGATATTGGGAAGACCTTTCATGCGACAAGTACAACTCATCCAAAATTGGGGAAACAATTATCTGTACTTGAAGCAAATGGGATCAATAACAAGGGCTAATCCAAAACATCGCACTTATAGAGATGTCATGAAAACTCCCATACAAGAGTTCGATTCAGTCTCTTCGGCTGAAACTAAGCTTCCTTCTTGGTTGCCAACAAAGACACTCCTATTTGGATGTGTGGAGCTTCAGAAAACGGGAGCTTAAAAAGAGAAGAATGTATCTTAGAAAGGGATTGCACAGATGAAGCCTATGTACTTGAACCCTTTCCAGAGCATTTGTTTGAGCCATTTGAGTGGACTCAAATTTTATCAACAATGGATGTATGTGTAAATACGTCTATGCCTACTCAATTTTGCAATGAGGACGGCTATGACATAATTCCCAGACAAATGATCTCAACCCTCCACATTGAAGACGAAATTGCGGATTCCAAGGACTTGATGAAAGCTCAACAAGTCTTTTCAGACCTCTACTATGATGCAACAGATGAGTTAGAAGACACTCAGCTACCTCAGATGATTCGAGGTCATAAAAAGAACATGTGAGAGCTAAGCTACTCATGAAAGGAGGGGAGGAAAAGTTTTTTGACTTTCCAAACCAAAAACCGAGAAGACAGAAATGGTATAGACAAAAAAGAGACATTGGAAACTTGAAAGCTAGACCTATGCCATTAGTCTCCAGTAGAACACAGTTCTTGATGTAGATAGATGCACATGATTGTGTCAAGGACAAAATCGCTGGTAGATATTTTTCAGACGAAAACCCAGGAATGTCAAAAACCATGAGAAAAATGAGGAAGGAAACTTAAGCAAAACCTAAAAACCAGTACAAGGTTTCAACCATGACACGAGTTGAGCATAAAAAAAGTATCAAGAGTTGAAAAAAGCTCTAAAGGAGATATATACGACCGAAATGGAAACCACAGAACAGGATGGTACAGATGTAATGAGTGTTTCATCCCATTACAAGAAATATACTCTCCAAGATCAAAAAATCTAGTCAAACAACCTTTGAGGGAACTACGAAAACAGGGTGAGTCCTATGAAGGACCTGAAAATGCAAAAAAGATAGATCTGGCTGAACCAGGAGAAGAGCCTAAACCTGCCTACATTGAAAATGACCTGATAGAAGAAGAAGAAGAGCTTTTGTTAAGCTTACAAAAGAATACCGCGATATCTTTGCTTGGTCTTATAAGGATCTCAAGGGTGTTGATCCAGAAATCTGTCAACATATCATACCCATGAGAGATGATGCGAAACCAAGTAGACAAAGTCCATACACATTTAATGAAACATTTGCCAAAAAGATCAAAGAAGAGATTGAAAAGCTAAAGGAGTCTGAATTCATTTATGAAATTGAATACACAGATTGGGTGTCTCCAATTGTGGTAGTACTCAAGAAAAATGAAAAACTACGGGGTGTGTGTCAACCTCAAGAAAGTGACTGTAGCTACCATTAGAGACAACTTTCCTCTACCAATCACTGAGCATGTTTTAGAGAGAGTTGCAAGTAAAGAAGCTTATAGCTTTTAGATGGCTTTTCTGGATACAATCAACTTTTGGTTGACCCAAAAGATCAACATAAAATTGCCTTTGCAACGGAATGGGGTATTTTTGCCTATCAGGTTATGCCTTTTGGGTTAACTAATGCTCCTGCCAGCTTTCAAAGATTGATGAGTCATGTTTTTTACAAATATCTTAGAAATTTCTTAGAAGTATATATGAATGATCTATGCGTGCATTCATCAATCCGGGCTAATCATTTTGAACACCTCAAAAAGGTATTTGAAAAATGTAGACTTTATAGGATTTGCTTAAATCTTAAAAAGTGCACATTTATGGGTAGACAAGGAAAAATTCTTGGAAATATAGTGTCTAATTAAAATGGTATAGCTACCTATATGGACGAAATTCATGTTATTGTTGATTTGCCTAGACCGACAACAGTCAAGGGGGTTCAGGCCTTCATGGGACATTGTGGATATTACAAACGGTTCATTTTCATGTACGCACTAATTGCAAAACCCATGTATAGCTTGATTACACACTTTGAATGGATTGATGAGTGTGAAGAATCCTTCATGAAGCTTAAGCAAGCTCTCACCTCAGCTCCAATATTGAAAGTACCAGATTGGAATAAGATATTCCACATACACGTAGATGTTTCCAATTTTGCCATCGGGTGTATACTAGCTCAACCAGGAGACGGAAAATTTGATTGTCCTATTTCTTATGCTAGCTGACATGGTAGAAAAGAATTATACCACCACCAAAAGGGAAGGATTAGGAATGATATATGCCATAAAAAGGTATAGATATTACCTATTAGCTAACAAATTTGTGTTCATTGTGGACCACCAAGCCTTATTGTACTTGGTAAATAAGCCATGCAACACAGGAAGAATAGTGAGATGGTTCATCATTCTTCTGGAATTTGATTTCACTATAGTTGTAAAAAAGGACACCACTCATCAAAGAGCAGATCATTTGTTTAGGATTGTTTCAGGGGAACCGCCCAAAGGAGTAGATGATGATCTACCAGATGCATATATGTTCTTCGTTGAAATGATACCTCGATGGTCGGAAAATATGGTATCATTGATGACCATAGATCAAGCGGATTCGCAAATACCACTTCCTATTTCAATTGGATTAATTGACCAATTGGCTATGTATCAGTTACTAGCTGGAAGGCTATACAAAAGAAATCGGGATGGAATATTGCTTTTATGCATTAATCCTGAGGAGAAACCCAATATCTAAGTCAAGCACATATTACCATATTAGGGCTTCACTTTGCGAAAGATCAAACTATGTGACGGATCTTGAGACTTGGAGTATTTTGGCTAACTATGAGGAGTGATGTTCATTCTTTTGTGAAAGATTATCCTCAATGTCAAAAACAAACACCCATACCTCATGTAACATTGTTTAGTACTATCTAGTTACTTACTTATCAAGCCGAACATTTCCTAAGGATATGAGTAAATACAGTCAAAGAGCAATTGAAACAGAAGCAAGAGACTATGCTCTTATTGAAAACCAATTGTATCGGAGAGGTAAGGATCAAATGAAGACGAATATATTCCCATTATAGAACAAGCACATGTTGGATTAGTTGGGGGTCACTTCTCTAGTGAGACCACCTCAAGAGCAATCTTAATGGCAGGCATAGGGTGGCCAACACTTTTTGCAGATGCCAAAGAATATGTTCGAAGGTGTGATGCTTGTCAACAAGCAAAAATGCCAACCCGTTTAGATAGCATGCCCTTAAGACCAATGATGGGGGCTAGAGCTTTCGCAAAATGGGGTATAGATTTTGTTGGGCCAATATAGCCACCTGCTTATAGAACCCAAGCTCAATATATCATTGTAGCTACGGACTATTTGACCAAGTGGGCCAAGGCTAAAGCAACTCAAAAGAATGATGCCAGAACCACTACCGCATTCTTATCTGAGTATGTGTTCACAAGATATGGACTGCCAATAGAAATAGTCAGTGATAGGGAAGCTTATTTCCTCAATGAGGTAATGGAGTATCTGCTTAATGAGTTTATGGTCATCCATAATAATGAGCTCCCTATCACCCACAAGCAAACGGACAAGCTAAGCATACAAATAAAATTCTTAGCTCGGTTTTGGCTAAAATGGTTAGTTCAGGAAGGACAGACTGGGAAATGAATCTCCATGCTGCTTTACGGGCTTATCGAGTTTCATTCAAGACAGCTTTAAATTCTACACCCTTTAACCTTGTTTATGGTCTTGATGCTATAGTACCAATAGAATTTCTGTTGCCGACACTAAGGGTAGCAAAGAATCTTGAGTGGATTGGACATAAATTGTCAGAGAGACTTTAAGATTAAGAAAAGCTAGATGAGCAAAGGCTAACTGCTACAGGTTACATCTATGTACAAAAGCAAAAATTCCCATCTAATTACAAAAATCTTCAAAAAAGGGGACTTAGTTTTAGTCTATTCTCTCAAGCAACACATTCCTAAGTTCAAGAAAAAGGGAAACGGACCGTTTATCATTGAAGATATATCTCCAAGTGGAGCAATTGAGTTGTCCACTCTAGATGGTGAACCAATGGCTAATTGAATTAGTGGATGTCGATTAAAGAAGTACAATTTTCCACTAACCAATGAATTGTAAGAAAGGATGCATGCAGCTAAGCAAAGAAGATAAAACGACAACAGGTTATTGATGAAGCCCAAGAAGAAGCTCGGCTTCGAGTACTCAAAAGGAAAGTTGCTCTCAAGAATCAACAAATACCTATTTCCATCAACACTCTGGAAATAGATGACCGACAATGGGAATTGCAGAAAGATGTCGTGTCAACAGATGATGAATGCTTAGATGGAATGGACCTTTGCATCAAAGTACAACTAAACAATCATAGCACGAATGCATTGGTCAACACAGGAGCTCGAGTAAATGCATTCAATTATTCCACATACAAAAAAGAAACAAGACAATCTTTGACAGCAGGAATAACGACTGTCAAAGGATGCAACAAGAACCCAACACCAACATTGGGAGTAGTTAACTTAAATGTGATAGTGCATGGATGTTCATGTCCTTATCAACTTGTACGCTTACCATATGAACACATGAATGAGTGATTTTTTTCTTTGAATCCCATGGATCCGAACATACAAGGCATCACTAGATTGAGATACCAATCAGCTCAAGCTATCACCCAAAGGGGGACAACTCATTGTTCTAATTGCACCAAGCAAAGAGGAATGGAAAAGAAGTTACCAACAGAGCAAACCACAAAGCAATCAATCTTCTCCATCCTAACGACAAGTAAATGCTACAAGTAGCATGCAAGGAGTCATGCAAATTTGGATACCAAAAGCACAGCTTAAGGACAAGCCGATTCAAATTTGGGTGCCTAAAACATCATCGATAGTATCAAAGATAGTTCCAAGGTTCAGAACACAAAGAAGAGCATCTTCGAACAAGCAACCTAACACGAAATGGATTTGGAAGAAAAAGGAGTACTTATCTTCTCCGCAACCTGTAAAATCGATCAAGCAATGGAGGGTTAAGCCTCACAAAACTCAACCACACCATTTTGTACAAAGCAAACCAAGATATCAATGGCGGGTAAAAGATCGACAACAATCATTATTGATACCAACAGCTCAGAAATCAGTGTGCCAAATCATCCTAATGGTACAATCAAGCAAAGAGCACACAAGCTACAAGATTTTCTCTTTGGAAGACAGCATCAGAAAACCTTGACATTACTCAAGACCCAACTCTTGCACAGCGTAATGATTTTAACTACATTGATTTTCAAATCATGGTAGATCCAACCAAGGCTATGCATAGACACGATTGTTCAACCCATGCACACAGTCGTCCCGGAGTACGCCATCTAGGAGGGGTGGACTAAGTAATTAAGGGCAATGTTTGAAGAGGGAGGAAATAGTTTGATGTTAACATGTGATTTTTTGCAAAATTACATAATAATACCCTTATAAATCATCAACAGGGAAAATTTAACTGATAATATCTCCCCGATGAGTGTAAATAGTGTATATACTATGAGAAAATCATCAAAAATTAGTCTTTTTGGTTATTTTTTATCATTTTTCTTGATATTGAGACTTAAAAATGGAGATGTTAACCCTCGTGGCTCACGGACACCCTATCGCCTACGACGGACACCGTAACCGTATTATTTATTTAAGTAGAGTCAGGCACCGGGCTTGTCGGTCCAATAGGGAAAGGTAGAGTGATCGCCGATGAGAGGCGCACTCTAACACGAACATGCTAGGGTTAGTTGGCTAAGCATGGACGCCCAAGTGTGAATGGGGTGAGCTCACATAAAAGCCAATTAAACCTAAAATTGAGTCATTCTCTCATTGTGCAATAGAAGCTGCTCTTGCTCCATCTCCACCTTCTCCTTCACCATCTCCTTGTGTGTGTGCGTGTGAGAGAGAGAGAGAGTGTGAGAGTGTGTGTGCGATCGAGCGTTGCGGCGGCACGACGGCAGCGAGGCGGTTGAGCGCAGCGTAGCGGCGTCTCCCTCTTCTTCGCGGCGCGGGAATCCTTCATTCGCAACTACGCAGGAAGGTGAGTGACACACCGTTCTTCCTTGTGAGCTTGTCTGTTGTATGACTGTGTGCTAGGAGCCTTTGTGGCTCACACACGGCGCGTAGCAAGTCCCTAGCCTTGACATTTTTGGTGCCGCTGCCGGGGAGCTGCTGCGCGTGAAGCTCCAATGGCGACCTATAAATTGTATTGAAGCTATGTTTTATGTAGGAAAGGCGCGGCTTAAGTTTTCTGTGTTCTGTTAAGATCTGTTTTGTTAGTTCTATTAAGCTCAGATTTCAGCTTACACAGTTAGCATTTCTTGCGTTTCTGCGTTTTCTGCATTTTCTGGTTTGCACTGCACAGTTCTGTCAAGTTTCGATTTTCTGCATTTTCTGCATTTTCTGGTTTGTGCACAGTTAGGCGCACAATTAGTTAATTAAGCAGGTTAGTAATTAGGTGAACCACTGATTAGCAGGTAAGTAGGAAGGTGGGACAGTAAATAGTTAGGTGAGGTCAACGCGCACCAAAACGCGTACCAAATAATATCCCAAAATTAAAAAAATTAAAAAAATTAAAATTAAAAAAAAATCTTTTTCGGAAAAAAAAAACTCGAAAAATAAAAACGTGAGCGAGGGGGAGGTTAGATTTTCAGAAATAAAAAACGTGAGTTATAAAAACGGACAGGTTGGTTTGTATAAAAGTTAGATCGGGATCGTTTGCCCAAGCCCAAGCCCAAGCCCAGGCCTCAGTCCACAATCTTATGATATATACTAGACTCACTCTTATATATATACCCTACCTCCTCAAGAGGGAATGAGAGCATGTGGGACAAGTCCTCCACTCTCCTCCCTTCTCTTCCCACTTGCACCCTTAGACTTGCTATTTGGAGCCTAGTTCCCCAGCTAGGAAAAGTCTGTTTCGGGCTTTTCTGGAGCAAAATAGAACCAAACGGTGGGCTGTAAAGCACAGCGCGTCCCTCCTAGCGATACGCTCGTTTCGAGCTATCACACGGCCCATTCCACGACACGCTCTAAAAAATCTAGCAAAAAAACAAACAAAAAACACGCAAAAAACTAGTCACAAGGCCTCCTATAGCAGCTTTTTGACACCTTAGGGTATCAAAAGCACATGCACTTACGCTCTGGGCGGGTGCTAGAACACGAGTATATTGAGGGTGCCTCTGTTCATACGGACACCCATTACCCATCCACGATAGGCTCTAGACCCTCAGCGGGGACACAAGGTAGCACCACCCAAGACCCTAAAATAGCCGCTAGTGATTCCTCCTCCGACTCAGAAATCATGGAAGCATACCCTACCCAAAACACTGAGAGAGAAGGCCATGCACCTCCCGAAGCTCCACAGCCTAGTACTAGTATGTTTAGCCGTTTCATGGAAACATTAGGTAGAGTTACTCGCTCGGAACCTGATGCAAATGAAGCACACGAAGGGGGTGGGGAAGTGGACTCTCCTTTCACATCGCACGTGGACCCCACACCCCCAAAGAGTGTCCATGTGGATATCCTGCCAACTTCCTACCAAGAAGGCCCTGTTGAGCTACCTCCTTCAGAAGTTCCCTCTAGAGTACCGTTGCTGACAAGTAAAACCACGGGGAGCAGCATTGCTTCTACCTCACAAGAAACCGTTAACACGTCGACTCTAGAAGGATTGTTCATTAACGATCATTGGACATACGACCTCCACACTGAGGTGTTGACGGATCTACACTCTGGCCACGCCTACCATGTAGGATGGATAGAGATTGTACGATCCACCTCTAGTGCCACGAGCCTCGAAGATCAACAGAAAATGATCTGTAATGTTATCCATGGCATTATTCAATCAGAAAGGCAAAACCGAGGGGTAAATATACTCTCAACTGGCCCCATGAGATTTCTGGATACGAGCAAGGCTCAACAGCCTACTCTATCACAAATGGAGACTCCTCTAATGAGCCCCATGGACCCATCTTACGTCATTTCACCTGGGGTCTCTATGCAATCTGAGCCTCCGAGCGAAAACTTTAGCTTCCCTAACTTGGCTCAACCCTCTATTAAGGAAAACACAGTGCTCACTCCAGGGATAAGCCTGACAGAGAATGTACCGATGACATCTACGGTTAGCGCAGTGCCACTACCTAGTGTCGTAGTACCTAATATGGGGCCTCGACCGTATGTGCCTCTAGCCCCTTATGCACACATGGCCCCCACACCTCCAATTGTACCACTTGTTTATGCTCCTCGAGTGCCGCTCCCTAGCCCTTATCCGAGTGGACCTATGCCCGGTTATGTTCCATATCCTGCATCATCCACACATATGCCAAGACCGGTACCCGTCCCTCTCCCACATATGATTCCAAGAGTACCTCCACCGGCCCTGCCTCCTCACATAGGTGACTTGGCAGCGTTTGCTCAAACCATAGGTCGATCTATCGCGGAAAATATGCGTCATGCATCTGATAGAGAGCCTAGAAGTAAGGCAGTACAAATTGCCAAACTCACGCAAAAATTCAATGGGGACGAAGATGCTAGAAAACACATTGAAGTGTTTGAACAAGTATGTGATTCCTTAGGGGAACGCAACGAACTACATAAGTGCAATGCCTTAAGCTTGACATTAAGTGGGAAGGCTGGAGATTGGTATAGAACCCTAAGGGTGGACGAGAAAACAATCTACCCTACCCTTCGAAGGTTGTTTCTAAAGGAGTACATATGAGAAGGTGTGCTTTGGGGTGTAGCATCTCAGCTACAGAAGGCCGAACGTAAGGAAGGAGAGTCAGTAAGGGACTTCATTAGTCGTCTAAAGCACTTAAACTCTCGCTGCCCTGTAAATGAGCGCTTCAACAATAACCAACTGCTTGATCGATTCATTCGAGGGTTGAGGAATGAAGGAATCTATAATGGACTAGTGATTAGAGGTATCACAACCTGGGAAGATGTCACTGCCAATGCAATCCAATTAGAGGACAACTTGATGATAGCAGGCATGAGGGTGTCTACTGACACGAGATCCACTAGCTCACAAGCCATTGAGTATGAACCCATGACTGCAAAGCCCATTGCCAATGAGCCAAAGGTATTTGAGACATTCTTGACAGACCTCACCAAGGCAATCCAAGAGTCTCTTAAGGATAATCGACCCCCTCAAAATAGTCACATGTATCCAAGAAGGGAGCAACAATGGTGTTCCATTTGCTTAGGTCCACATAGCACTAGTGAGTGCCCTACGTTTAGAGTAAAATTTAATGGAACTTGCAACGCATGTGGTAGGTATGGTCACCAAGCTAAGGATTGTTTAATGATCAAACGTATGATGGCAAATAGACCACCTGTAGCCTGGACGGATGCGCCTCGAGCTCCTGTATTGATGCCTGCTCCACCTGTTGAGCAACTACCGCAACACATGGTCCCTAGATCTCAAAATGTTGTACAAGCTACACCGCTACCACCTCCTGTGCTAGGACCGCAGCCCCCGCATCCAAGAGTCGCCCCTATGAACCAAGTGGGTTGCGAGCCATCTAATGCATATGCAGATGGCTGTGAGGAGGAAATAGACACTAGTATTGCCTACGGACTTGATACATTGGAAGAGTGTCCTATATACTACATGGAAGATTGTTGGGGGCAAGTCAAGCCGGTTTATCAAGCTGCTGCTCTCGCATCCAGAGGTCAAAATATCAACACCCAGGCTAGGAGGCCACCTCTTCAATGCTACGAGTGTGGTGGACCACATCGGGCAGCGGAGTGCCCTATTAGGCTGCAAAAGAATGCTGCACAGATGCAAATGAATCAAGGGAGCACGTCTGCAATGCCAATACTCACATGTAATCGTTGTGGCATAGATCACTTGATTGCCCAATGCCCATATAACCCAAATGCACCTAAAATCACACCCCTAAATTTGGTCGAAATTGCTAGTGTGACATCGCCAATACCACCCGTCGCACTCGCTTATGCGATTACACGGTCCATGCTTCAAGGGCCAGGCCATATCCTCGAAGAGAGAGATACCGCGTCAGTTATCCAAGCAAAGAAAAAGAAGACACGAAGGAAGAGGTCGCAGAATACGGGAAATTCAAAGCCAAGTTCCAAAACAAACATAGGAACAGGAGATGACCCCGTGTATATGAATGACCTCGAGGATGATTTAGATTCAATCGAGACAATGGAGACTAGAACCAATACCACAAAGAGAAAGACCGACAAAGAAAACCGTAACATGGAACCAAATGAAAACCGAATAAGAGAAAACCATAAAGAGCCTCTGAAAACACCACAAGTGTTTCCAAATCCAATCCAAGACCCCCAAGATAAACCGCAGGGGCAAAAAGGGAAGAATCGTAACAAGAAGATTGGGACGTACCCAAACCCAGTAGACGAGATTGAGCAGGTGAAACATCTAAGAGGTTTAGTGGAGGAGACTCAAGGGAAACTAGAACCAGAACCCATGCATGTCAAAATTCATGACACAGTGTTTCCCACGCAAGTTCATCCACCTCACATGAACCATAGACCGTTAGCCATATCTAGTATCATCCAAGAAGGGAGTGAGGACGGGACATCAGAAAGTGAGCATACACCCTTCTTATTGGAAAGGATGTTTAACGAAGGAATACCTGATCCCATTGAAGAATATGAGATTCCATCCTCACCAGTTCCTAGTCAAGGACCTACACCCTGCAAAATGCCAATGAATGTTGCCAAACTAGTGGACTTCATGTCTTCTGAGATCCGAACCACGATCATAGCAAAGCTGTACGAAGATCCTGAGTTATTCCTTGCACTTCGAGCATTCCTTAACGGAGAGCTACGAACGGGATTACCGCAGTTTGCGCAACCAAATAGGCCCGACTCGATTATGATTGATGAGGAAAATCATGTGCAATCACTTGACTTAGATGGACACGAGTCCATGATCGAGGTACCCATTAACGAATTAGGGCAGTATTTTGAAGGCGACGAGTCTAATGCGACCCTACCCATCACTACCAAGGGATTAACTATAAAGGGAATTCTTGATGGTGGTGCGGGAGTTAGCATCGTTACAAAAGATTGTTGGGAATCCATGGGAAAACCCCGCCTCAGTGTTACTAACATTGTGGTAAAGATGGCAAATGGTACCATAGCCAAACCTATGGGGATGCTCAAGGATCTTAAGATCAAAGTTCTAGGACACAAGGTACGACATACGTTCATTGTAATGGATTTCTCTAAACACCTTATGTCATATGAAATGATTTTAGGACGACCATTCACGAGGGAAGCACAAATGGTTCATGATTGGTCTAAAAATCATGTCTATTTGCAATTCCAAGACTCTGTCCTTAGAGTGGATTTGGTGACTGGTAAGGTACACCCCTTAGGGAGTAAAACCATTATTGATCATCGCTCTGACACCACAGTTCACTCGGCCCCACTACAATATTGTTACACTTGTAAGAAGGATACAGACATTGGCCAAGATTCTCCTTACATGGATGTGTTACCAGGTATGATGGAATCAGACAACGTAGACTTGGTACACCTAGCTACAACCATAGATACCTGGGGAAATAGAGGAACCACTTGGGTCACACCAGAGGGGGAAGAGGTACCACAAATTGCACCTCTGAACATGATAAGTGCCATACATGCATCTTCTAAGGGCAAGGCAATTGTGGACCAATCTGACAGTGACACGGATAGCTCAATAGAAGACTTTGACCAACACGACTCGGACACTGACTCCGAGAGTGAAACGGATTCTGAATCTCATGAATTAGAGAGTGGAGCAAGTTCAGAGTCAAAACATTCGGAAGGACCGAGCACATCAACCGATGATAGCTCCTCCGAGAGTGAAGAGGACACCAACGAGGACTCCTTTAGTGAGCCAGATCTAAATGCAAATCAAAAGCAGGTCTCAAATAAGAAAAAGAAAAACCTTAAGAGGCGTCGATATCGAGCCAATGTACGTGCTAGGATAAAAAAGAAGAGATCCTCAGCAGAATGGCTCAGTTATATAGGAGCATGTGATGCTCATCGAAAATTGGTAGACAATTGGGGTGAATATCTCCAAAATGTTATGTGGTGTAGACCACGACCCCATGACATAGCCCAATTAGAGATCATAGACAAGCCAAAGTTGAGCCGCACTGCAAGGAGGCGTCAAAACCAAGAGTTAGCTCGACAACACAAGAAAGCAGAAATGGAAGCACAAACCAAAGCACAACCAGAATCCACAGACTTGCATCCTGCACCAGAACATTTCAAATCTTACACCACAGGGGAAGCAAAGGTTGTGTACACAAAAGCCCAAAGAATACCTATCGATGGGAATAATGGAATCTATGATGGTCCGGCAATAGTTAAAGAAATAGAATTAGCCGACCCCGGTGAAGAATCAAAACCTGTTTTTATTGCCCAAGACCTCACAGAAGTTGAAGAGGCGGTCCTCAAAGAGCTTCTCAAGGAATTCAAGGACATATTCGCTTGGACATACCATGATATGAAAGGTGTTCCACCTTCTGTGGTCCAACATACAATCCCTATGATTAGCACTGCGAAGCCCGTACAACAAAGACCCTACCCGATGAATCCTAAGTACGTAAGGATCATTCAAGAAGAACTAGAAAAGCTTATCAAATGTGGGTTCATATATCCTATTGAACACTCTGAATGGGTGTCTCCAATAGTTATCGTGCCAAAAAAGAATGGGAAACTCAGGGTGTGCGTGGACCTCAAAAAAGTTAATGCAGCTACTAGAAGAGACCATTACCCCCTACTATATTCCGAACATGTACTCGAAAGAGTTGCAGGCAAGGAAGCTTATAGCTTTCTAGATGGGTACTCAGGCTACAACCAAATCACAATAGCGCTAGAGGACCAAGCTAAAACTGCCTTCATCACAGAATTTGGCGTGTTTGCATTTCGTGTGATGACTTTTGGCTTAACAAATGCCCCTGCTACATTCCAACGATTAATAAACACTGCTTTTAAAGAATATTTGAGAGAGTTTTGTGAAGCTTTCTTAGACGACCTTTGTGTTTACTCTTCTTGGAAAGAACATCTATCATGTTTGCGGAAGGTGTTTGAAAAGTGTAGGTTATATCGTATCTCATTGAACCCGTTCAAATGCCAATTTTGGGTCAAGCATGGAGTTATTTTAGGGCATATAGTATCTAAGAATGGTATGTCAACCAATGAGAGCAAAATTAAAGTGATTCTAGAGTTACCACCACCAACCAATTACAAGGGAGTTCAAAGGTTCATGGGACACGTGGGTTATTATCGACGGTTTATTTTATTTTTCGCTGAGATAGCATGTCCTTTGTACAAGCTTCTCATTGAATTTAAATGGACTGAAGAGTGTGACCAGGCCTATGAACAATTGAAGAAAACACTAGCAAGTGCTCCGATTTTAAGGACACCTAACTGGGATGTCATTTTCCATGTGCATATTGATGCATCAAACTTTGCTATTGGGTGTGTTCTCACTCAACCAGGAGAACATAAATTGGACTATCCCATTAGCTTTGCAAGCCGTCAATTGAACGATGCTGAAAGGAACTACACCACTACAGAGCGAGAAGGTTTGGCAATGGTTTATGCAGTAAAGAAATTTCGCTACTACCTTCTGGCAAACAAGTTTGTATTTTATGTGGATCATCAAGCGTTGCTGTATCTGGTAAACAAGCCATGCTCCACAGGAAGAATCACACGATGGTTGTTAATTCTTTTGGAGTTTGATTTCACGATTGTAGTGAGACCCGGTAAAAGGCACGTCATGGCTGATCATTTGTCTCGCATACCCAATGGTGAAGCCCCTACAGGAGTTGATGATGAATTACCCGATACTTCCCTATTCATAGTTGAGACTATGCCTGAATGGAGTGAGAACATTGTTAACTTTTTAGTTAATGGTTTTCCACCCAAGGAACTTCGTAAGGATATCGCTCGAAGGCTAGTAAAAGAATGTGAACCCTATTGTTTGATTGCCGGAACTCTGTATAGACTAGGCAAGGATGATATTCTTTGATTGCCAGAACTCTGTATAGACTAGGCAAGGACGATATTCTTAGGCGTTGTGCCCGTGAGGATGAATATTTGTATATCTTGTAAGAAGCACATATGGGCATAGCAGGAGGACATTTTTCAGGAGACCTGACTACTAGAAAGGTGCTGCAATCAGGCTATTGGTGGCCAACTTTATTTAAGGATGCATCACTTTTTACAAAAGGGTGTGATGAGTGCCAACGTTACAAGACCACACAGCGCAAAGACAGAATGCCCTTACATCCTATTAAAGTAACCCAACCATTTGAAAAATGGGGCTTAGACTTTGTAGGTCCAATTAGTCCCGCAGCTCGCAACACTCAATCTCGATATATTCTAGTTGCTACGGACTATGTAACAAAGTGGGCTGAAGCTAAGGCTTCACAAAAAGCTGACGCGAGGACAACAACTAAGTTTCTTTTTGAGAACATTATCACAAGATTTGGTTGCCCTTTTGAAATTGTTAGTGATAATGGTACCCATTTTATAAATGAGGTAGTAAGAGAGCTTACCACGACCTTTATGATATCCCACCATAAGTCTACACCTTATTACCCGCAAGCTAATGGACAAGCCGAGAGCACCAACAAGACTCTAATCTCTATTTTAACCAAGACGGTAGAAGCTCATCGCACTGATTGGGATTTGAAGTTGACATCTGCTCTATGGGCTTATCGTACTGCTTATAAAGTGGCTATTAATTGTACGCCATTCAAAATGGTATACGGCCAAGAAGCGGTTATGCCTTGGGAGTTTGTCATTCCTAGTCTTAGGGTAGCTTCGCAAGAAGGATGGAATGGTAACCCCTTAACCAAGCGTTTGTATATCTTAGAAAAACTAGACGAAGAGAGACAGTTGGCTGTGCAAAATGCTCTTGTGGAAAAGGATAGGAGAAAGAAGTGGTTTGATCGCCATGTGAAGGATAAGGACATCAAAGTCGGTGATAAAGTCCTTATGTATGGAGTACGTAAAGAGAAGAAAAAGTTGAAATATGCTGGTAAAGGACCATATAGAGTATGTGAAATTACCCCACAAGGTACCCTTCGTGTGGAAACTCTTGATGGAGTTGAAACCATTGGATTCCTCAATGGGAGTAAATTCAAAAGATATTATGATCCTTTAAGCCAAGAAGAACTACGGGCCATTCATCAAAAGAAGGCCGCCAAAGCACAAACCGAGTTAAACAAGATACAAGCTCAAGCTGAGGCTAAGGAGCGACAACAACGTATAAGACAAAAATGAGAGGCTAACCTTGGAGTCACAAATGCATTCCACGTGGAAATCGAAGAGGATGGGTTGGACTCTGACACACCTCTACGATACCCTAGTGAGTTAAATAGTGCCTATGGAAAAGTGCTATATAACACCTTATTGGACACGGGTGCTAAATATAATCTGCTATCCTATGGGGTGTGGTGTCAGTTAGGGAAGCCACCTCTATCTGAGAGTATTATCCAAGTCAAGGGTGTCAACAAGAAAAAAACTACGGTTTTTGGAATCTGGCACACTTCTGTCAGTTATGACAATGGAATTGTAGCTCAAGACTTTTTGGTCATGCCTACTGGAACTATGGAGGGTAATATAAACCTAGGCCGCACGTGGATGATAGCCACCAAATGCACTATTGATTGGGGGACTGGGGGTGTTACAACGCAAAAGCCAACTCTTAGCCCTACCACTCAAGCCATAGTCCCTGAATATTGCCTAAGGAAATAAAACCCAAGACATTGCATGTCCAGGAGGTTGAACCATACGTCCCCATAGCCCAACTCTCTAGAGCTTCAACTGATGTAGTTGAAAGAAAGCTTGAGACACACAAGAACCATCCTAATATAACAGAGAAAACATACAAGTGGGTCCCTAAAGCTTTTGTAGTGAGCATGGTTGATGCAAAAAAACGGAAACCTCGTAAGAACCGTCCCACTCACTCCAAGAAATGTAAAGAAACGTTGCGTTGGATTCCTAAACGACTATTGGAAGCCCAAGGATACTATGAAGGAAATGATCAAATCTGGGTGCCCAAACGTAAAGTGTACTCTTACCTGTCACCTGGCCCATGTAAACCCAATCCTGTGGCTCCAAAACAAATTGAAAATCGCGGAAAGGAAAAAATCATGGAATGTTACACACCCGCTCTAGAGCTAGTTTGGGTACCAAAGAAAGAACGATTTGTTCCACCTAGCTCAGGAACAGGGAAATCAAATGAAGCTTCTTGCTCTTCATGTAGTTCCTATACGCAAATAGAAGCTTCGACACAATCTCCACCTAGCACTGTACATATCCATACAAGCACGAAAGAGTTTGCACCTCCCGGGGTAAGTTCACCACCTACAACAATGTTGCAAATAAAATCATGGGAGAGTACCTTACCACCCTTGCAACTAGATGAAACGCATAGGGCGGTCGAAAACAATTGGTTAAAACCTTCACCCATAACAACTTGGAACAATTGGTTTCAAAAGGTGACGACCTCATTCCAAAAGGTATGATCTACCCAAGGAAGGGGGGAGTGTTTGCTAACATCAATCATTCACTCGCTCCCCTCTCAACCTTCCTCCCTGACCTCTCAATTCCAATCTTAGGGAATGTATATATATAGCCTTATACTCACAAAAAACAAAAATAGTAAAGAGCAAGAGCGACTAGCAACGAGAGAGCACCCTATCAGATCTTACATATAAGTCCAAATTCACCGTGTCAATTCAAGCAACACACAAAAACAACTCTTATGTTTTAAAGGCCTAACCAAATCTATCTGTATTGTCAGAAATGGCTACTTCACCAGAGGCATACACTTCTATTTTTTATGAAAGGTACCCTTTGTCTTTTCCTCAAGTGTTCTACGTATGCTACCCTATACTTTCTTGCGAATGGGATTTGATAGAGAGCCTTGCATGTGAGAGAAATTTTGAGGAGTTAGAATGGCTGATACGTCTATGGCTAACTAGTGATCCCTGCCCAGTAGCGAATGTGTCTCCAATGGCACATGCTTATTCTTTTGCACAAGATGAGTATCCACGCATCGCGAGGTTCTTGATTAGCATGCTTGCACAAGAGGATGATGAAGAGGAACTAATAGAGACCGAGGAAGACTATGGCCTCACGGACAACGATTTTATTTATCTAGATGATGAGGATAGAGGCCTAGCCTTAGGGTGGCCACACGGTTTATATAATATCCTCTTTCCTTGATTCTAAAAGGGGTGACAGATAGGTAGGTTAGGGGTCTAGATTGTGTTTTGAGTTTGTTTTTCAGGAGTTTTAATTTTTCACACTGACATGCCTCCTAGAGGTATAGTGCCTGTTTTTGGATGTGTTAGGTAGGACTTATATGGATCTCCATCCACATGGCTGAGGACATCTGCTTCAACGAAATGAGCCACTCCATACCTCCAGGTGTACTACTTTCCATGATTCATGTTGGTGGATATGTGTAATTGCTAATAATGATTTTTCATGCTTTGTTTGAGTGCAATAGTTATGATTGTTATCTGCCATTATAGATGTATACATTTGTCTTTGCTTAAGTTGATTGAACTCCAGTTTAATCTTATGGATGAGCCTGGAGATTAGGAGACCGTGACTTTAGGTTAACTCATTTACTTGACCACTAGGCCTAGCTAATAAAATTATCCGAGTATTTGAGACCTTAGGAATGTTTTAGGCAGAGAAAGGCTTGCTCACTTAAACAACAAAAATCACTAGTGCGAATACCAAGGAAATGGAAGCAAAAAAAAAAAAACAACATAAGTGCCACAAATGAAAAATCTTACGCTGGAAGAGAAATCCTGGCTTGAATTGGTACTTCACTCACATGTATTGTCTATGGCACTAGAGCCCTAGAGGTTCCCAGTGTGGGCGCTTTTCCTTGAGAAGCAAAAAACCCCAGACATACAAAATAAGCACACACGTCACATGATTGTGACCCAAAGTAAAAAAGTATTAAAAAAAAAATTTTAAAATAAAGAAAAATTAAAAGACTTCCATTGAGCTTACAGTTAACATTTCAAGCTTTTGTTTGCAGTTGTGAGAGCAAGTTGGCTAATCAAAGCTGAAAAGCATAATTAGGGAATCTTGCATTTAGATAATCTTCTTAGCTTAGCTAGTACTAGAGTAGTTGTTTTAACCTTAGTCATAGCTAACTAATTGATAGACTCACCCATAAGCTCAAAACTCTTGATTAATTAATTTACTCAAAGTGCAATTTATTTGTCCTTAATGGCAGTCTAACATTTCATAAATCTTGCATTTACTCATTTCCACATGTACTTTACATTCCCCTCATGATTTAAGGCAATATAATTCCGCTTGCTAAAACAGTGACTTTGCCTTGCAGATTCAAATCTAGATGCTCTACAACATGGACATACCAAGCTTCAACTCAATAGCTTCCGAGGACGGAATCTACATCAGGAAGGGGGGCAATGTTAACCCTCGTGGCTCACGGACACCCTATCGCCTACGACGGACACCGTAACCGTATTATTTATTTAAGTAGAGTCAGGCACCGGGCTTGTCGGTCCAATAGGGAAAGGTAGAGTGATCGCCGATGAGAGGCGCACTCTAACACGAACATGCTAGGGTTAGTTGGCTAAGCATGGGCGCCCAAGTGTGAATGGGGTGAGCTCACATAAAAGCCAATTAAACCTAAAATTGAGTCATTCTCTCATTGTGCAATAGAAGCTGCTCTTGCTCCATCTCCACCTTCTCCTTCACCATCTCCTTGTGTGTGTGCGTGTGTGAGAGAGAGAGAGTGTGAGAGTGTGTGTGCGATCGAGCGTTGCGGCGGCACGACGGCAGCGAGGCGGTTGAGCGCGGCGTAGCGGCGTCTCCCTCTTCTTCGCGGCGCGGGAATCCTTCATTCGCAACTACGCAGGAAGGTGAGTGACACACCGTTCTTCCTTGTGAGCTTGTCTGTTGTATGACTGTGTGCTAGGAGCCTTTGTGGCTCGCACACGGCGCGTAGCAAGTCCCTAGCCTTGACAGGAGAAATCTAACAAAAGACAATAAACCTGTGTTTTTCAATGGATTTTTCTAATTATTGGATTTTCATTTTGCTTTTTTAGCGTATTTTGTTATTTTCTTTGATTTTTTCAATAAACAGGTCAAAAATTAATAATAAATAGCAAATGAGCTCATATGGAAAAACTGAAGACACATTGATGATCATAAGGACAAGGCGTACATACACAAAAATTTCAATCAAATCGGCAAATGGAAGCGGGAAGCCTAAATTAGGCGGTCAAACCTACTTTTGCAGAGTTCTTGCAGAGTGAGCTACGAGAATCCGATTGGGGAAATTTTTGAGTCTAACAGATTTCACGGCCTAGTAGGACTAACAAGGAAATTTTGAAAAAATGGTTCGGGAAGTCCGAGTATAGATACCCAATCTAAACCCCTAGAAAAAACCCTAGAATCCGAGCAGTGCACGAAGACCTACGATCAAAAATTGACCATAGCAGCCAGTCAGCTCAACCAAATTAGACGAGACTTGAGTTGTTGCATGCCCCTAGATGATATAACACTTCTATATCAATAGTTGACCATTCGGCAAGGGTCGAGGGGGTCCCAAGTAGAAAAACCAAGTTTTTGGCAGATGCCAGAATTGTATTCTGACTCCACAGACAGCTTATAGACTGGGTCTATACACAATGTATATGGTTGGTTTCATTAAATCAAGGTAAGCCCTCGGAAAGCAGAAAACAGAACAAAGCGTCAAAATTGACATACGAGGTCAAACAGACTCCAAATGGGCCAAAATTGAATGAGTTGCTTCAGGACTATGTAGCGGACAAGTCCATAGCCTCAAAAGTGACTAACCAACTCTACATGCCATGTAGTCACAAAAATCGGTGATTTCAGAGTCGACAAAGCACGAAGTCATGCCGGCAACACAAAACTTTACCAAATTCAATTTAGGATTTGTTTTAGGTGTATAGAATATGTTTAGGTCAAAATTTTCAAGTTTTGTAAGAAAAAGTTGACTGCTGTAAATAATCGCGATTATTTACTTTTGTAAATTTTTTGACTTGAAAATGATACCATCACCTCACCTATCACTTGTGCACAACTATTGCATGTCACATTTCAAGTATGAGCCAAAATGATCAATGATAACTTGAAAAATTGTCAAAAAACGCAAAGAAGTCCTTTCAAACCAATTTCTGAGTTATGAGTCACATTTTTTGATCCAAATCACCTCATATCACATACACAGGGTCAACATCATGCTTTGAACCAAGTTGCATAAAAAAATATCCATTTTGATGAAAAATTAATAATCACGATTATTTACTTTTTGGCCAAGATGAGGGGGAATTGCAACTTTGACTTCATGGGACCCAATCACATGATGTCCTAAGCCCACTAACCAAGTTTGAACAAATTTGGAGCTCAAAATCTCAAAATTCCTTTATATCTACTGTTTCAGAGACGGAAAGCCTAAATCTGGCACCATTCTCACCCTGTGCACTCAAATGAGCCCATATTTCACTCAGAGTATCTATTTGATATGTATTCCAAGCCCATGATGCCAAAATTACAAAAAGTTAAAAAATTCATCAATCGTAATTAATCGCGATTATTTACTTTTGTTGCAAATTTTTGCTTGGACTTCATGATTTTGATCTTTACATGTTTTTATGCATCTATGCATGTTCAAAAAGCAAATTGGACTCAAATTGTCAACAATTCAGACTGAAGGACATTTCAGAGCGGAGTTTGCCAAATTTTCTAACTTTGGCACTCTCTGCACTTACCAGGAGCAATGCAAGCCACGGAGAAGGCCAAGAGGAGGGTATCCCAAAAAGAGAAGCTGCAAGAGCTGCCACCATACCAACTGGACCCTAGTTCAATAAAGACAGCCAAAGCAACCTATCTGTCAAAAGAACAACTTGAGGAGAACAACACGACGGTTTTCACAGGTAGATTCAAAAGTGAAGAAGGACATCAGGTAGAACTACAACTTTTTCCAAAAGAGGTCTACGATGTCGCAGCAAAGCCCAAAACAAAAGAAGCTAACAGAAGGCTTGGACTCAGAGAGTTCTATGACCAAGAGCCATGTGGTGTAGATTTTCAGAAAGTTTATGAGCTCCTATCCACAATCAAGAAAGATGGAACAACCCAGATTACTAACCAGCAAGGGCACAAGGTAGAAGTGGTAATTACAAAAGAAATAGTGGCCGAAGCTCTCAAATTGCCAACAAAAGGGATGACCATGAGAGCTAGAGACAGAAAGACAGCAGGTACCTTCACTAAGGAAACCACTGCGGCAACCTTTGTTGATCTTATCCAGAAGCAAGTGAAAGAACCAGCACAATTATATCACCAACACTTCCACTTTCTTGCAAAGAGACCGCCAAGGTACACAACACCCAATCATGCAGATGCGACTACATTTACACAAGTGTTAAAGTCGACAACCAAGCAACCCATCGATCACGCACATTATGTGTTATCCACGTTGAAGGGTACCAAGAAAGAGGGCAAGATAACCTATCTGGGAGCACTTGAGGTACTTACAAGAATAGCATACCATGATATCGGCATGGCAGACAATTTGCCACCTGCCCCAGATCAAAACACATGGATCGTGTCAGCACAACCATCTCCAAGAACCACAAGGTCGACAAAAAGAGTTCACAAATTTGATGAGGAGTCTGAAGAAATCTCTCATGAAGCACATAGTAGCGAAAGCTCAGACAATGAAGAGAAAAGAGCTAGAAGAGAGGAGATGAAGAAGAAGGTAGTGGCTGCACATCAGGAAGAACCTCAGCAAAAGAAAGCGAGGTTTGAGCGGGAAAAGGAGACCTATGAAAGAAGCCACCAAGCTGCAGGAGAAGACCCAGTATGATGGGTTCCAAGGGATATGAAAGGCCCCCGAACCAAGAATCCTGTCAGGAAGGAACCAGAAGAGTCCAAGGACTCTCTTGAACGCATGTACCAGGAGGCAGAAGCCTTGAAGCAAAAAGAAGCTCAAGAAGCAGAAAGAAAAGCAAGGGAAGATGCGACGGAGTGACAGAGACAAGCGGATGAGGCAACAACACAAGGAGAGACCCAGCACGAACAAAGTGATATGTCTCCCAGACCATCATCTCCTGCTAACGGAACAACAAAACCACCCCATGCCAAGTCCTCCACCATCACCACCGGATAGACCCACAGAGGGTGAGAAAAGTAAAGAAAAAGAGCCTATACAGAAAGAAGCAATAGAATCTACACAACAAGCAGCAACTACTTCTGAGCAAAGCAAAGCAAAAGAGCCAGAACCAAAAAAAGCAGCAAGTCAAAGGAGGCAACAAGTTTTGAGCATCCAAAGGCACAAGAAACAGAGGCCACACCATCTACCACCACCCAGCAGGAAACGACCAAGGCAACCACACAACCACAAAGAGAGGTGGAAGCCCCGCAACCAGTAACTACCACAATCCCACCCAAGGAGCCACACAAAGAGACTGTTGAATCATCTCGGCAGCTCACTGAACTAGAAGACTGTCATACAAATGATGAGGTAATTCTCCAAGTTAATGAATATGCAAAGCAGATGCAAGAGATGACAGAAAAAATGTGATCAACAGCACTTAGCCGCAATGCTAACGCTAGAGAGTTGGAAATGGTGATAGACGCTCTTCAAGGAGAGCTGGAGGACATATTAAATGTCATCACCGATATGCAAAAAACGAGTCCAAGAGTTGAAAGCTGAAGCTATCAACGATCAGGCAACCTTCTTGCGACAGATAAGAGAAAATCCCACAGTTGCCTCGATCAAAGGTACATACAAAGTGTATAAGCGTTGGAGAAAAAGAATAAAGATCTCGAGCTAGAGCAGTCAGAACGCAGAGACCTTGCATTAATGCAGGTACAAAGAGAAGAAGAGCTACTCAAGGAGATAGCAGAGTTGAAGAGAGTTAACCAGCTATTGCGAGATGGACAGCAAGAGATGAAGGAAGAAGCAGGTACCTCAACAACCCCACATTGATATTCCCTTAGTCTCTTTTGCTGAGATAGAAACACGGCCAATAGAAGGGCCCGTGGGAGAAGAAGAATTTCAACTACCATTAACAGATGCCAATCAAGTGCCGATGGTCCAGCTGTCAAAAGGTGAAGAAGGTGCGCTTAAGGAAAAGGTTTCTCAAGAGACGGATGAGCAGTGGAAGGCAACGATGGATTGGGAGTTGAGAATTTTTCATTCTGTCAATGTTACTCAACTCACTCCCAACCAAATCAATGCACAATGGCATCAACAATCACTGCCATATCCCTTGATCAAGGTCGAGGTCAAGGGACGACTATACAAAGACATGCAAGCAAAAGGCGCAGATGAAGTCCACCCCAAGTGGAGAAAGAGCTGGCTGAACAAGAATCCTAGATACTTGATTTTGTTCACAAAAGCACCTGCGGCAAGTTCAAAAAGACCCAACTTTTTGTCCTGTACCAAGAGTAAGGACGTGGCAAGCACACGAGGCAATGACAAAGAAGCGGCCTACATGGCTGAATTACACGAGATTGCCAGCTCGAGAGAAGGGAACACCAACAGAAGAATATATGGTGAAAACCCTAACGGGCGCCATGGCATTCTTCAAAAGTCTCCCTGATCTTTCATGCGCTATGCTTTACAAAATTTGATGGATGCTGCTCACATGCATTGAAGTTTTTCATGAGCCAAAGCAAGCAGGAGCACTGTGAATGTCCTTCCTCGAGGGCAATAAGGGTTTATGCTACAACTTCAGTGGCCAACCTTCCGAAGAAGTCCTCTATGGATTCTACGTACGCTGCATGTTCTTGCCATCTCATAATATGTTGGCGTTTGAGGAAGCGTTCTACACAGGGTTTTTCACTTGGTGAACGAAGATTTTTGGGCCAGTGATCGACAACCTTACTTCCGGATTCGTAGGCTACTCCGCCATTGAGCTAAAGAACAAAGTCACTATGCAATTTTTGCAGGTTCTAGACAAAGAACGAAAGATCAGATATAAAAAAACTTTACATGCACTTAAGGACTGCCTCGCCAGCCGTCAACCCGAAGATTATTTCAGCCCATAAAGCTGTGTCAAGGGACGACACAGGCGAGGAGGGGGGGAATGTTAGCAGCAAGCTAACTCAACAAGCTAACTCAAATACCATTTTTCGGAGCTCTCATTGTAAAAACATTTATTATTTTTATCAATCGAGAATATTGTAACTCTTATTTTTAAAATAAAGCTTGTAATTGATGAGCCGGGGTTACAAGCTTCCAAATTGTATCAACCTGTCTTTACCTATCTTTAGTTAAAGCTCCCGGATTATTAGTTTTGACCACCAAAAACCTTGGCTAAGGTATAAAAGCCAATTTTTATAAGTTATTATTAAGTTTTGGATAATGAAATACACAGCGTGAGCTAACGGCGCTCACTTCTCTCCCTCTCGTGCTTCCTACTCCCTCCCCAGTTGTCACATTCCAATCTCATCCTGTTGTGTTGCAACTGCAAAATAAAAGCTCTACGCATTGACGTAAGCATTTCACCGTATTTCGTAGCTTTTGGCATCACCGACCCGCGGCCTAATTTCATCATAAGTAGGAATTTACACTTCAAAATAAAAACTAAGCATAGGCGGGGTATTAGGGCATCATTGCTAAACATTTAGATGCATTCTGGGTCGAAAACGGCTAGGTCAAAAATCCACTGCTGTTAATAATCGCGATTTTTGCACCTGACCTAAAGTGGGATTTGGGACCATAAGCATTTGTGCTTAAGTCTTATAAACATGTCCTAGAAGTTTCGTTACATTTGGATGTCATTTGATGCTATAACGGATGTGATTTGTTTGCCGATGAGCGATTGGTTTTGGTGATTTTAGTCACTTGAGTGTAACTTGAGTTAGATGCGAGTTGTTTGTTGTTTTCTAAGAGATTGACAACCTCTTGTAGCCTCTATGCACTAGTCGAGTCAGCTTCGTCCCATGGATTGACAATTTAATCGTGGTTCTCGCTACGTCTGAATAAGATAGGAGTGAGGTTAGACACCCATCCCACAACACATCAACAAGATCGCACAAAAATCAATTTGAGAGTTAGCCAGCAAATCAAGTAAACAAATTTTGAGATTGTCATATGTTTAAATTCAGAGATGCATTAGGTGCATGGGATGCCTGTGCCCAAAAAAAAAAACCATACATATGTATGGCGGAAAGGTGGCACTATCCTCACCCAAGTCTTGCCTACCCTCTATATACAGTGCAAGAACTAAAGCCTTGCACAACATTCATTGTTCTCTCTCTCTCTCCTCTCCGTGCTCCAAAATTGTGCTGCTGAGAGTCGCAATGGAGAGCCCACACTATGGTTGGGAGCAGAAAGTGTGTAGGTCTAAGTCATGGTTGAAAGTGTAGGGAATGTGCCTTGTTCTCGTATGCCTTTTTCCTCCTCCAACAATGTTTCTCCTCCAGTGCTGGAGACATGACATTTTTTCAAAAGACATTACAGGGCTGCTCCATCCTATGTCAAGTAACAAGAATAGTCGACTGATAAATGTAGAAATTATTGAACATAGCATTGAAATGAAATTTTGGATGCTATTTATTTTATTAAAAACTAATGTCTTGTTAGTTTTCCGTCAACGATAGTTTTTTTTGGATTCAATAATAACAGGCAATACTTTAATATCTACTCACACACCCAAGTCTCATAAAAACATGAGCAGAGCAACTCCATCCCCCGTCCAAGAAGCAAGAATGATCAAGTGATAAATGTAGAAGTCACTGTATATGAGACTAAAATGGAAGTCCTAATGCTATCTACTTTATTTTATAGAAAAACTAATGCAACACACATAAATATACAAATTTCAAATGATGGAAAGGTATCCATCATTTGTGTGTGTCTTATTACTTTTCCATCAACGGTAGGTTTTTTTGGTTTTTTTGGATTCGATAACATGCAATACTTTAATATCTACTCACACACCCAAGTCTCATAAAAACTTAAGCAGAGCAACTCCATCCCCCGTCCAAGAAGGAAGAACAATTGAGTGATAAATGTAGAAGTCACTGTACATGAGACTAAAATGGAAGTCCTAGTGCTATCTACTTTAATATATAGAAAAACTAATGCAACACACATAAATATACAAATTCCAAATGATGGAAAGGTATCCCTCCAACACTGGAGGTGAAGAAAGGTGACCGAGGAATGGCACGTTCCCTATGGTTTATAAAACTTGGGTGAGGACGGTGCCACCTCCCCACCATACTTGCATATGGTTTTTTTTCTTTTTTTTATGAGCACTGTCATGCGAGCACGTACTGCATTTCCTGCATCATTGAAAAACCAAACCACAATTAAGAAACTCTAATGGATAGGATGTTTCATATTGTAATTAATGCTTTCAGATCCCAAACACGGTGATGGACAAACTCACTCAGAAAAGAAAGAGGCAAATAGCAAAACAACGAACAAGAAAAAAGAGGAAAGAGAGTCTGACTGCAGCTGCAAGTTCGTGGTCTGGAATCGACAATATATCATGACATTGGCAAGATCAGTGCATCGCTGCATCCAAAAACATTACAATTTGTGCCGGCTGCAAAACTTCCAAAGCTCGCCTCGGAAAGAAAATACTAGACAATACCCGTGTTAGTTTAGCTAGCATGACATTCCTAAATGCTACCGAGAACGAAGGAGTATCGATACATTGGTCATATTGCTCCAGCTACGATAGAGACGTCAGGACCAAAAGCGTAGTAGTACTTCTACCAGACTATGTCCGACGTATCCTAGAATCCAACCAGCTTCACACTCAACTCCTCAGTATAATTGACATTTCTTTAAACGTCATAAGCTCTGCGAACGTTGTAGCATCCGACGTACTTGAAAAAAGATCCTTGCTCGATGACCCTCTGATCTGTTGGACAAAAGAGGCAAATCTACATCAGCTGTCAAAGCAGCTTGCGTCCTCACGCTTATCAGACATTTTGGCCTACAACTTACTCCATAATCCAGTTATCAAGATGTATAAGACTGTGTGGCAGGGCAACCCCACAAAAAAACCACTTTGTGTGTACTGACACCAGACGCTATTATGTCAATCATAACAAGCCACTCATAAACGGAGCCTTTTGCATTGATCGAGGAAGCAGAAGCGCAATGTGAGATGAGCATTCTTGAAAACACGTACACCACTTCAAGAAGAAGGGCCTATACAAGAACATACTCTCACGACTTTGGCTCAGTAAAGCTCTGTGAGGGCTCATGCCTCATTGAGCGTACAACAATCTTCAGGTACAATGGAATGCCTACTAGCCTCAGAGGCCAAAGATGTGACAATAGAAAAAGCTGTGTTCCCTTTTTTATTCCCATTCGGACGCGGAAACTACGAAGGAGATAACCGATTCAGTGACTACATCAGGATGAGTATCGGCATGCTGTTCTCCGTGTATACCTTGTACAAGCCATACTTGCTCATTATGTACCAACTCAAGAGAGTAATCATGATATCCAGTTCTACAAACACAACGATGTTGTAGTGTGACATAGAAGCGTATAAGAGGAAGCACAAGAATGCATCTAGTCAAGATGCAATAAGAAACATTATAAGATACAAGCTTCCGTCGACAATGCCCGGCACTCCATCATGGCATCGAAAGAACCTCAAATATCTCATCACAATGGTTGACTTGTGGGGCCTACCCGATCTGTTCCTGACATTTACAGCGGACGAAGTCACAGATAGCAGGTGGAACGAAATTACAATAATGGAGAATATCGCTCATTCATTCAATGGAAGCTACACATGGAAAGATTGTCATGTTGAGTGTGTCGTGTTGTTTTCGAGCGTCTGCATATGTTCTTGAACAACCACATTTTTGGGGGAAGCAAAGTCCTGGGCGAAATAGAGCATCATCTTTTAAGGTACGAGATACAAAACCGAGGATCGTTGCATGCTCATCTGATTTTGTGGGTTTCCCGAGGCGACATTGAATCGGTAGCAAATGAAATAGCGGTGTACATACCTGACCCACAACAGCCTCCTTTGAATTTCTCAAACCATTTACATCATCTCGTCACAAGAAAACAAATTCAAAGATGCAAGTCCACCTGCAGGGTAATGGGCCAACACTCTGCATGCAAATACGGCTTTCCATCAGTCCTCATCTATCAACCAAGCCCGTAATGGACCCACAAACATCAAGATGGTTGTACTATTGGCCCGGAGATGAACACTGTAACGTAGTTCCCTACCACCCGACAATCTTGCTGCTGTGGGGAGCGCACATGAACATCCAACGTGTGAACAACTCATTTATATCTCACTACCTGCTAAAGTACGCAATGAAGACAGAGCCAATGGGTCCACTAAACCTATCAGAGGAGAATGCAGCGAGGTTCGGCCTAAATGGATTAGACAAGGTCAAGCTCCACGTAATTGCAACATCGATAATGTCCAAGCCAATTCTAGCAACAGAGGCAGCACTCAATTGCCTGCAAATTTTGATCATCACAAGAAGCGAAGCCATGGAATATATCGACTCATCACCACCTTCACTAAGACAAAGATTGTTATCACAGAGCCAAACGATCGTTATGCATCCAGTCGACTTGTACTATGCAAGGCCATTGCAGTTAGAACAATACACGTTTTGCATATACCACAAAAAATTTAAGATCGAGAAGAACACCACAGGATCTAAGAAGAGCCAGATGTACGTACCTACAACAACTTAGTACTAGAAAATCACCGACTAGTACGATTCACCGAATACCACCCTGGCCACCAACCGGAGGGCTTCTTCTTCAACATACTGCTACAGAAGGCAACATTTAGAATCGAGTCCGAACTGATCTCGCAAGAAAACCCAATGTCTTGTTACTTTACAGAGTGCAAAATCCGACAGTTAATAAGAGATGAAGAGGACCTTGAGATGTACATCAATGAGTACACACAACGAAACATGCTTTTGAATGAGAACACGAGGCACATTGTCAACCTGATCCACCAGAAGCTCTTCCTGAATTGCGAGAATCCGATTCATTCAAGCCGTGTAGAGATGAATGATACCGAGGAACTAGTAGGCATAACATGCTGTAGCTTCTAAAGAGTTTGCCGATGTCCATAACGCAGTACTCACTCCTGAACAACATAAGATATTCAAAGACACATCCACCAAAACATCCGGCCTCCACATTATCAAGGGTGTCCCAGGATCCGAAAAGTCATTCCTTATCAAATACATGATGACCAGGTTTGTACAACAGAACAAGACAATCACAACGTCAACTAGAGCAGCTGCATCTCGGCTAAGCAATGTTGCAAAAACAATGCACTATCAATTCAAGATAATGGCAGGCTCAACTAAACACTATCCAGAATCAATAAATCCAGGGGACGAGAGATTCACATCCATCAAAGAGGCTGGCGTTATCATAATGGACGAGATATCAATGCTCACAAGCACAACATTTAACATGGTCGTTCGCCAACTTGTCAATGTCACAAATGTATCAATTCATGATCCATTCTACAGTAAATTGGTGCTTCTCTTTTGGAGACTTCGCACAACTACCGCCCGTTTGTAAGCACCCTGTACCTTTCTGTCATGTATGTACAATTACACAATCGGCACACTTCAAGCATGGCATTGTCCATAAGATGACATTCTTAGTTCGACACACAACGGACCCAATATTCCTCAACTTTCTACATAAAATTAGACAAAGAAAGCCAACCGAACAAGGACACTTTCAGAGTGCATCATAAATGAACAAGAACTATTGGAAACTATGGACGAAGGCACCACAATCATTTGCACACATTGCGACGACGACGCTCGAAGATACAACGACATCATATTGCAAAGGAGTTTTGCAAACAAGCAGATAGTCCAAATAGCATTAAAAACAAATGCGAACAACGAGCCACTCTTAGAAAGCTGGGTTAACGACACCTCTTTCAATAAAATACACAACATTGCTGTTGGTGCAAAGTGTATAATCACCTCAAATCTCGACATGGAAATCGACGCTGCAAACGGCACCACATGCAGGGTGGAGAATATATCCCATGATTGCAACGGTCTAGTACATGCGATCCGTGTGCTCATAGACAACACAAATACCAAAATCACCATTCGACATACAAAACACTCCACTAGGGCATTCAACTTCAAATATTACCACAAATATACATTCCCTCTAATACCAGCATATGCAATAACGGGTCACAAATCGCAGGGTGCAACAATAGCCGTACTCAACATCAAACAAGTTTTCGCGCCAGGCTTTGCGTATGTCATGTTCTCGCGAGTCACCAAGAGAAGACACATAAGGATCCTAGAGCTTCCTACACCAGACATGTTTGAGACTATGAGAGATTTGCTTTCAAATACTTGAGTATGTACAGCGATGTAAAATTGTATAACTCCATTTCATATAAAGTTTGTCCTCACCTGCAGATCATATGATCCATTTCTTAATATTGGCTCTTGTGATACAGGTTTTTAAGAAAACAACTACAACATGACAGACAACAAGGTCTGTACATTCCAAAATCTATGTTCCTTGAAGATAAACAATACGTTTGAATGATTTATTAACTCTTCTCACAACATACTTATTCTTTGTCCACACTTGCAGTTGTTTGATCTGTTCAAAAGTAACGCAACAAGCACTTCATTTGTGACAAAGAACGACAGCTCATCAAACTATCCTATCTCCGGCCAGATGAGCAAGGGAGCATCCACACTCATACATAAAACCACGACCACACTACTCGCACGTCCGCAGCAACATCAACTCAATGAAGCAAATATTGAAGCAAAACAATGACAAACAGCTCAGGTTCGTAACCGGACTGCAGAAAGAAATACTCAACAAACTTGAGTTGCAATACGACGAAATAGTGGGAAGACTTCTTGACGGAGAGGCTCTGCAATTGCTACATACAAAGACAAAGGGCATTTCATCGTTTACCATTGAGATGCTTCACTTTGGCTTCAACATAGAGCTCGACAAACTCCTCGACCTTGACAGGAAAAACGGTGACATGATATTAAACAAAATTAGGGTTGAGATGGGACTCAAAGAAAATGAACCCATATTGACAGACGAGCATTTCACTTGGCACTTCGACCAAGAGTTATTCAACAAACGCTTCGGAGAAACAACAGACCCGTTCAAAAAAAGGGAGAAAACAACAGGTAAACATTAAATCCACTCCTTAAGTATAAGAACTATTTACATCTAAATGCATTTCTAAATCATAACACAAATAACACTTAATTATGCAATGCAGGGATACAATGCAGATATAAAGATCGAAATGGAGGCCAATACTCAAGCAACTCAGACACAAGAGGAGACATCGCCGGAGATGCCAGTATCAAAGAGGCAGCGAGACAGACGAGGAAATCAACTACATAGTCTACTCGATATCGTGCAGAAAAAATGGAAGAAGATACATAGGCATGACAAAGAACTATGATGCGAGGAGAAAAGCACACAAGAGAAAACCACCAAAAAAAAAAAAGAAAGACGTTTCAACATACCAGTCGTTCACTGATAATTTTAGGTTCGATGTTTTGCATACGACAAATAGCAAAAGTGTAGCTCTAGCATTAGAACAAAAGGAAATCATAGCTAAGCAAGCAACTTCAACAGAGGGATATAATAATTTGATAGGCCATCCTCCTAATTGTCCAAAGTACTATTTTTTGAAGTATCACAAAAGAATATAGTAGGTAATGTATATCCTCTTTTGACTTATTTCTTTACAATGCAAGAAAACATTTTGGAAGTTTTGAGAATCTATCTGTGCTTTGTTTTCACATTATTCTCTCTCTGTCTCTCTCTCAATCAATCGATTGCATTTACAATCAATAAAATGTTATTTTGAATCCCGCTTGTAATTGTTTAGGTACATAATACCTTTGCTCGCAACACTACTCTCTCTCTCTCTCTCTCTCTCATTGTATGAAAAAAAACTCAATACCAAGTTATTCTCATTCTAAGTTTGTAGATTTTTATGTGCTCGGTGAGTATCGATTTCCATCCGTGGAAAAGGTCAAACTAGCCTAGTTACCTTAGTGTTTAACAAAAGGTTTCTTTCACCCGCTCATTTTGCTCCTTGGCATTTACAAGCATGGAATTAGGATGCAGTCGCGCCTTCTCTTCGGCACTTGTTGCAGAGAGGCCGCGCTTAGGAAATACCAACTGCCAGTCCTTTACCCTCGTGTCCGCTCAGGTGGGCCCTCTTCAGATAGACGCAGAGAAGGACTTGGAAGGGCAGGTGGTAACGGTAAGCAGCGGCCTTCACATTTTAATTCATTTGCAGAAACAGGCTCCTCATTATTATATCTGCTTGTATAGTGTGTGCCTACGTGCTTGCTTTTGCTGCACGTTTGTTTTTTGTTTTCTTCGGTGTGTGCGTAAGGGCTTGCATGTTTTGCTTGGTTTTGCTGCCTATTTGTTCGCTGGGTGCTTGTTGGTTTTGTGTGGTGTTGGTGGGGGGTGGTTTTTAGTCTGGTCTACAACTTGCCCTTCTCCTATGCGGTTTGCTTTTGTAGGTTGCTCGCGTCTTATAGCCCTGTTGATTTGTTGGCTTTTGGCCAAGACACCATACGAGTGTGGAACCTTGTGTCGGGTGCCCCTTATTTCAGTCAGTTGCTTTTGGGGTAGTACTTATGGCATTTTAAAATCATTATCCAAATTTGTATGGTTACACGACTCCTTTTGGGGCTAGTGCATTTGAAAGCAGAATTACGCCGCTTTGTGTCTCGACTACTTTGAGTTGTTTGTTTTGTTCGTGTGTTGTTGTGAGATTACCGTCGTGTCATTGCATTGGTTACAATGGTATCAAAGCTTCAATCTATTCTTCTTCGACGAAGGATTTGGTCCGACTTTTTGCAACATATGTTATAGATTGCGACAGAGACTCAATTAGGAAAGGTGAAAAAGTCCTGCTTACAATTTTATGGGAAGACAACGCCAATGGTATTAGAGTTTTCAATAACAATATATCAATCGATGAGGAGTTTAATGATTTACTTGACGACTTTCTCACCAAGGATCAAAAGTCTATAGATTTCATTGGCAATTGCAAGCGAGCACTTGTGCGAAGCGATTGATGAAGTTTGTAAGGGATCCGAATTATGCAAAGTATTTGTAGAAACAACCGATCTCGGAATTCTATGGTGTGATAGAAGGCCATCAATTTGCCTCTAAAATCGGCAATGAAAATCAAAGCAAAGCGAAGTCTGTGTAAAAGACTTGGACACTCTTAAGTCAAGATTCTACCGCGACACGACATGAATTCACTTCAAATCGGTTCACAGTTCACAATTGATTCGACACTGCCCGGCGGAGTTTCATGCCTAGAGATATTGGCCCCAAAGACTGGCGTCCCTTTCGGTATTTCTTTTTGTATTAATCTGTTGCACAAAGTACACGGGAGCGGTTGGGTCTCACTCTCAGACTTTGCGTCCAGGTGTTCTAAGAAGTGGGAGCCCAACAACACTTATAAAGAGTTACAAGGGATGCCAAAAGCAGAGCCCAAAGAGCTGTAAATCAAAGGCAATTCAAAATAAATCAACTTATTCCCAAAAGCTGTCCCATAATTTGCGTAAATTTTCAGCCTTGCATTGCGTAGCCAAAAAGCAGTTGTACAGCTCCATAAAACGCGGAATTCCGTACAGCCCATGCCATGTCAGCATTCCAGATTTTGCGGAGGTCCGTACTGAGGCCACGTTAGCCTGCCACGTGTCACACCGAGGATCTGCTGCCATGTCAGCTTTTCAGCCAGCCCTAGCAGGAGAGTGTGTACCATGGGCAGCCACGTCACTTGTTTGTGACATACCCCCCTCTTGAAAGCATTGTTATTGCCCTCGATAACGCCTGCAAAACAGATAGAAGCCATAAACTGTCTTAGCAGACACTGATTGTTAGTTCCGACGTACTAGGAACACACATCTAGCGCATGTACCAATCGACAGTCACATCACATGACATCACAGACATCACTTGACATCACATGACAAATCACATTCTAAAATTCATTCGGATCTTAGACCATGATCTATCGGCAACGTATTTAGCAATCGTATCTAGATCCACTTGGGACCTCATAGATGCCCGATTGACTAATCCTTATTGCAACCATGTCTATCGAGATCGTTCAGACCGAAATGCTGCATGTAAGGTGCAGCGGAAGTGAATGTTGAACTTTGCTCAAGGTGAGTGCTTCGAACTGTGCTCAAGGTTCCTTTTACTTATGGAAGGGAGAGCCTTCCGTTCTTTAATGAGAGAGTGCAATGGCCATTGTGAATGGAAGTGCACGAGACTGAGAATAGAGAAGAGAAATACGACATCAGAGACGTAAAACCCTCCTTCGAAGGCCCCATCGAGAGTGGTCTACTATTGATTGCACAATCTGGTACAAGATGCTGAATGCAAATCTAATGGGCTATGCCGATGTCGAGGGAGTGGACGACGAGGATGATGCTAAGGCTGAAAACTGAGTGCTTGATGAATTTGCGAGAGATCGAAGTCGTCGGGCTGATCTGCTACTGTTTTGCTTGCTAAAGTGTTCGCTGAAATTGTTGCTTGCTCTGCTGTCCAAAAACGCTAAGATTGCTGAAAATCTACTGATGCGAAACGCTGGTTCGGTTGAGTGGAAAATGCTAAGTTTGCGGTCCTTTATCTGCTGACGAAACGTTGCTATGCTGGCCTTTCAAAAACGCTGGTTTGAGCTTGTCAAAAACACAGGTTCATGGCTGCAAAAACGCTGTGATGTTGGCTGTTTTGTCGCTGATCTTGCTCACCAAAACGTTGTCCAAAAGGTGCAAAGAAAATGTTGTTTTGCAGGGCTTCACAAGTGCTGATGGCTGAGGGTATGGGCGATGAAGATGGCTGCTGAAAACGCCAGGCTGAGGCTGATCAAAACGCTGGCATAAGGGGGTTCTATTCTTGCTGAGAGGGAGAGGGAGACGCATGTTGCAAGGGGGCCTTGCTTGTGCACTTTCCTCTTCTCCCGATAGTGCTAGCCGTAGGTTGCTTATCTATTATCTTAGCAAAATTGCCCTACCTAGTTTTCAACAAAAGTCACTTAAAATAATAAGTGAAAAATGTCAAAAATAGGGAAAATAGATTTAATGCACTGGAAAATTCCCTTGATGGATTCTGATGGGAATGCTGATGATCATGCTGTGTGCAACCAGAGGATATGCATCTACTCTAAGTGACTGGTCATGCACGGTCTGCGAACACTCACAAAAGTGCCAGATCACTGCCTATTCTAGACTGACTTGATTGAACTGAACCCTGGTCATGCTGTAGCTTGTCCACGGACACATAGGGTTGGATGTGTCACGTGACATCCCCTCCTTTTCAAAGTGAGGTACTGGTACCGAACTGTATGGCATCGAGGGAGATCGCCAACAACATTCGGAATCCTCGAAAGGACTCTTCGCCAGCCCACTTTGATGTGTGGGTCGTACGATACTTGAACTTCATAAAGGTTTGCAAAGTCTTCTTCTTTGGGCCGCACCGAAAGCGACACAAAGTCATCTTCAATGCTTCCACTTCGTCTAGAGTCTTGCTTCTACCTTCTTCAAGAATTTCCGAGGCTGAAAATTCTTGAAACCACTTTCAACACAAAACATGAACATACCCATTCCATGTAAAGTGACTGGAAAAATTATAGTCTTCCTAAAAGACTGTGCATGCAATGTAGATGAACATAGAGACGGAGTGCCAGACCGTTCATCAAACACACGCAAACAATGGATTCGAAACTTGTCTTTCTGATCTAAATCAATCAACTGTGGCAAAACACAATGGAAATGCCTATGCTTGATGCTCAATCTTTCTTGTGCTCTTTCGGATACTGTGTCATACCAAGGAAGAGACATGGAATGTGAATGCCTTGAATGCAAACATTTCATCTTTTCATGAGAAATCCGCATACATCCTTGCTCATCCATGAGTGAATCGTGGTCAACGTACAATATGGCATGCCTATGAAAAGGGATCACAAAAGGACGGTGACTAAAATACAAGAAAGCATCACGAATGAAACACTCAAACAATGCGTGCCGACTAATCATTCGAACACATAATACTTCCTGTGGGAGTTCTTTGGACCTCGACTCGAGAGCCAAGATCGGTTCTTCGTGATCGAATATGCAATGAGGTTAGCTTCACTAGACAAAGTATCAACTAAACCATCATCCTGTGAACAATCACATCATTATCTTGCAAATCATCATGCTCGTGAATAATCACATCTTGATAATGCAAATCATCATGCTCGTGATCATCATGCTTATCATTATCATGCAATTCCTGTGTGTCATGCTTTGGAGAAGAAGAGACCGAGAGAGTCTCCTTTCCCTGTGTCACAAGACGGGCACCACGTGCCAATAGAAAAGAACAGACTGAACAGACTTTTATCACTTCAATAACAACTGAACTGAAAGAGACAGAGACGACACGCGACACGAAGTGGTGGAATTCCACCCCAGAGAGTATTGGCCCCAAACGTTGGCGCCCCTTTCGGTATTTCTTTATATTGCATCAACACAGTGCAAGCTGATACTCTAGACTCTGCACCTTCTCCAGGAAGCATGCTAGAGAATGAGCCCTAACCTCATATTTAAAGGCCCTTGGCCTGAAAAGCAATTACAGTAAAAAGCCTTTAAAACTCAAAAGCTTCTAGTCCAAAAAGCAATGCCAAAAGCTGCCAGCGTAATTTACGGAAATCCGTACAGCCTACCACGTCATCAACCAACGCAAAACGCAGAAATCTGTATAGCCTGCCACGTCATCATGCTAGCTCAATTTTCGGAAATCTGCCACGTCATCAGTTTTTGTGTGTATGCGGGTCCTGCTTTATTTTAATCCTTTATGTCACTTGGGGCCCCATCGGACGGGGTCCCCATAAGTTGGTAGGACTTCTTCTTTTGTTACTTGTTCTTCTTAGGGTTTAGGCCCCTCGACCGGCTTCTGTAAGTTGACTCCATTCTTTAGGCTTTGACACGTCAGTAGTTAGTTACACCTTGAATCTCTTGCATCTGTGCTTGCACTTGAGAAAAGAATAGGAACAAGGCGGCTTTCTTTTCGTTGTGCTCACGCTCTATGGCTGCTATTCTTTCTTCGTTTTCACGGGCTATGGCTGCCATTCTTTCTTTGTGTTCGGGGGCTATTTCTGCATTTCTTTCTTGGTGTTCGCGCTCCATTTTGGCTCTTCTTTCTTTGCTCTTGCGATCCATTTTTGCTTTTCTTTCTGCTCTGCTTTCTTCGCGTTCCAACTTCCTGTCCATAAACAACTGCTTCAACTCCTCCATAGGAGTTAGTGCAATCCTTGGCGTAGATGGGGAAGGGGGAGGGTAAGAGAAACCTCCTTGTGGGGAAAATTCTTCTTCGCCAACTCCATGCTCATCACCTTCATGCAAAGTATTCATACCGCTTCAGGTGATGACCATCTGCTGAAGTTTTGGGTTCTTAAGTTCACGAGGAACTTGGGTTCTTGCGGGTCTTGGGTTCTTGAGTTCTTGGGGTTCTTGAATCTTGAGGTTCTTGAGGATCTTGAGGTTCTTCTTTAGCTTGCAATCTGTTTTAGAGAAGGATCTTCTCTTCACCCGAGTTATGCTCTTTTCCGCGGGCGCACCCCTTGGCGGCCTTGCGCTCACACCAAGGTTGCTTTTTCCCAGTGAAAAGAGACACAAGGGGAGGCTGAACAAGCCCTTGTTTCTTGGGTTTCTTGTCACTCTTCAAAAACACGATTAGAAATCGACACGTCCAAGAGAACTTGGGTTATGTGCGACTGCAACAAGCAAAAGAAATTCTTGTGGTTCTTTCCTTAAGTGATACAGAACACTGTCAAAGCTCTGATACCAATGTAAGGTGCAGCGGAAGTGAATGTTGAACTTTGCTCAAGATGAGTGCTCCAAACTGTGCTCAAGGTTCCTTTTACTTATGGAAGGGAGAGCCTTCCGTTCTTTAATGAGAGAGTGCAATGGACACAAACAAAGTGAATGGACACTGTGAATGGAAGTGCATGAGACTAAGAAATAGAGAAGAGAAATACGACACCAGAGACGTTGTAAAACCCTCCTCCGAAGGCCCCACTCTCGATGGCAAGAGTGGTCTACTATTGATTGCACAATCTGGTACAAGATGCTGAATGCATGTAAGGTGCAGCGGAATGAATGTTTGAACTTTGCTCAAGATGAGTGCTCCGAACTGTGCTCAAGGTTCCTTCTACTTACGGAAGGGAGAGCCTTCCGTTCCTTTAGTGAGAGAGTGCAATGGACACAAACAAAGTGGATGAAGACTGTGAATGAAGGTGTATGAGACTGAGAGATAGAGAGAGAAGAGAATACGACACCAGAGACGTAAAACCCTCCTCCGAAGGCCCCACTCTCGTTGGCGAGAGTGGTCTACGATTGATTGCACAAACTGTTACAAAGTGAATGCATGTGACTGATGCAAGTCTAGGCTAGATCGATGTTGACGACGGGGATGTTAGGTGCAGCGGAATGAATGTTGTATTTTCTCAAGATTAGTGATCATTATTGCCCAAGGTTCCTTTTAGTTCTTACGGAAGGAGAGAGCCTTCCGTCTTGTAGAGTGCTGTGATCACGAACAAAGTGAGTGGATATTGTGCGTGCAAATGAATGAGACTGAGAGAAGGAGAGAGAAGAGATACGACACCGAGAGGTTGTAAAACCCTCCTCCGAAGGCCCCACTCTCGTCGGCGAGAGTGGTCTACTTTGATTGCACAAAGGTGTACAATGCGAATGCAATGGACTGATGCAATGGGACTATGCCGATGACGACGACGATGGTGACGACGTCGATTTGATGGCTGAAATCTGAGTTCTCCTAATCGTTGAATTTCGGGACTGTTTCGGTGGCTGAAAATGACTGTTTTGGCTGCGTTTTCTTGGCTGAAAAATGAGGTTTCTCAGGGTTGAAAACTGATGGTCTTTACGGGCTGAATCTGCTACCCTTTAGGTGAATAATGCCGGTCTTAATTTGCTGTTGAAATCCAAAAACGCCAGGGGCTGAAATTGGTCCTTCTGTCGCCGGGGTTCTGCAAATGCAAAAACGCTAGGCTGATCTGCTGTGTCGTGATGATGCCGGGGCTGATCTGTTGTGCACAAATCGCCAAGGCTGATCTGATGCAAAAACGCTAGGTCTTCTGTGTAGAAAATGCCAGAGTAGTCGCTGGGGTTGGTCTTGCTGAGAAGTTGCCTGTTGAGCAAGGTGCTCCTACTGCCTCTTCTGCCAGAAAGTGCTAACTTGGGTTTGCTTATATAGAAACTTAGCAAAATTGCCCTACCTACTTTTTTTGGAAAGTCACTTAAAAATAATAAGTGAAAATCCCAATAAATAGGAAAATAGGCTAAATGCACTAGAAAATTCCCCTAACTGATGCTAATGGATTATGATGGGAATTCCGATGATCATGCTGTATGCAACCGGAGGATATGCATCTATGCTAAGTGATTGGGCATGCACGGTCTACGAATAGACTCACAAAAGTGCCAGATCATTGCTAATCTAAACTGATTGAACTGACTGAACCCTGCTGTGGTGTAGCTTGTCCACGGACACATAGGGTTGGGATGTGTCACGTGACATCCCCTCCTTTTCAAAGTGAGGTACTGGTACCGAACTGTATGGCGTCGAGGGAGATCGCCAACAGCATCCGGAATCTTGGAAGGGACTCTTCGCCGTCCCACTCTGCTGTGTGGGTCGAGCGGTACTTGAACTTCATAAAGATATGCAACGCTCGCTTCTTTGGGCCGCGCCGAAAGTGACAAAGTCTTATGAATCTCCTTTCTTGCTTCAACTTCGTCTAGAGTCCTGCTTCTTCCATCGTCAAGAATCTCCATGGTTGAAAATTCCTGAAACCATCTCCAACACAAAACCATGAACATACCCATTCCATGTAAAGTGAAGGAAAAAAATCGTGTCGGCTCTAAAGACTGTGTATACAATGTAGATGAACATAGAGACGGAGTGACAACCCGTTAATCAAACACATGCAAACAATGCGCTCGAATCTTTTCTGTTTGATCAAAATCAATCAACTGTGGCAAATCACAATGGAAATGCCCGTGCTTGGTGCTCATACAATCATGTGATCTTTCGGAAACTGTGTCATGCGAAGGAAGAGACATGGAATGTGACTTCCTTACATACAAACTTTTCAGCTTTTCATGAACAATCCGCATACATTCGTGCTCATCCATGAGAGAAACGTGCTCAACATACAGTATGTCATGCCTAGGAAAAGGGATCACATAACGATGCTGACTAAAATACAGGAAACCTTCACGAATGAAACACTCGAACAATGCGTGCGTATCAATCATGCGAACACATAATACTTCTTGTGAGGGTTCCTTGGACCAAGGCTCGAGAGCCAAGATCTCTTCTTCCGGATCTATCGAATCTTCTTGTGGGGGATCTGTGGACCTCGACTCGAAAGCAAAGATCAATTCTTGGGGATTGATCGAATCTACAACGAGGTTAGCTTCGCTAGAAAAAGCATCAACTAACACATCATCCTTGTGAACAATCACATCTTGTTCATGCAATTCATCATGCTTGTCTTTATCATCCAAATCATCATGCAAATCATGGTCAATCAAATCATCATGCTTAGCAATATCATTCAAATCATCACGCTTATCTTTGTCATCCAAATCATCATCATGCTTCAAACAATCATGCAAATCCTGTGTATCATGTGATGGAGAAGAAGAGACTGAGAGAGTCTCCTTTTTCCGAATCTCTTGCATCGGTGTCGACACTTGAGAAAAGAGTCGCAACATCTCTTGCATTCGTGCTTTGTTCTCGCGATAAAATTCTGCTTGTCTTGCTTTGTTCTCTCGATCAAATTCTGCTTCTCTTGCTTTGGCTTCCAAGCGTGCTTGCTCGTTCTCACGCGCTATGGCTGCCATTCTTTCTTGGTACTTACGCTCGATGGTTGCGATTCTTTCTTCGCTTTCTAACTTCCTGTCCATCATCCTTTTGTCGAAAGCCTCCATAGGAGTTAGTGCAATCCTTGTCGTAGATGGGGAAGGGTCAGAAAAACCTCCCGGTGTGGGAAATTCTTCTTCGCCTCTCTCATGCTCATCACCTCCAAGCGAAGTATCCATTCCGCTTCGAGTGATGACCATTCTGCAATCGTGGGTTCTTGTAGGTTCTTGTGTTCTTAAGTCCACGAGGAACTTGGGTTCTTGAGGATCTTGGGTTCTGAAGTTCACGAGGAACTTGGGTTCTTGGGGGTCTTGGGTTCTTGCGGTTCTTGAGGTTTTCTTTCGCTTGCAAATCGCGTTGGAGAAGGATCTTCTCTTCACCCGAGTTCTACCCTTTCCTGCGGGCGCACCCCCTTGGCGGCCTTGCGCTCACACCAAGGTTGCTTTTTCCCACCTCACGTCGATTGGCCGGCCGCTAAGTGCACGGTCCGCTCTCAATGAGTGAAAACAGACACAAAGGGAGGCTGGACAAGCCCTTCTTTCTTGGGATTCTTGTCACTCTTCAACAAAACACGATTAGGAATCGCCACGCTCAAGTAAACTTGGGTTCGTGCGTTGTCTTGTGGTTCTTTCCTTGAGTAATGCAGAACACTTCCAAAGCTCTGATACCAATGTTAGGTGCAGCGGAATGAATGTTGTATTTTCTCAAGATTAGTGATCTTTATTGCTCAAGGTTCCTTTTAGTTCTTAGGGAAGGAGAGAGCCTTCCGTCTTGTAGAGTGCTGAGATCACGAACAAAGTGAGTGGATATTGTGCGTGCAAATGAATGAGACTGAGAGAAGGAGAGAGAAGAAATACGACACCGAGAGGTTGTAAAACCCTCCTCCGAAGGCCCCACTCTCGTCGGCGAGAGTGGTCTACTTTGATTGCACAAAGGTGTACAATGCGAATGCAATGGACTGATGCAATGGGACTATGCCGATGACGACGACGATGGTGACGACATCGATTTGATGGCTGAAATCTGAGTTCTTCTAATCGTTGAATTTCGGGACTGTTTCGGTGGCTGAAAATGACTGTTTTGGCTGCGTTTTCTTGGCTGAAAAATGAGGTTTCTTAGGGTTGAAAACTGATGGTCTTTACGGGCTGAATTTGCTACCCTTTAGGTGAATAATGCCGGTCTTAATTTGCTGTTGAAATCCAAAAACGCCAGGGGCTGAAATTGGTCCTTCTGTCGCCGGGGTTCTGCAAATGCAAAAACGCTAGGCTGATCTGCTGTGTCGTGATGACGCCGGGGCTGATCTGCTGAGCACAAATCGCCAAGGCTGATCTAATGCAAAAACACTAGGTCTTCTGTGGAGAAAACGCCAGAGTAGTCGCGGGGGTTGGTCTTGCTGAGAAGTTACCTGTTGAGCAAGGTGCTCCTGCTGCCTCTTCTACCAGAAAGTGCTAACTTGGGTTTGCTTATAGAGAAACTTAGCAAAATTGCCCTACCTACTTTTTTTGGAAAGTCACTTAAAAATAATAAGTGAAAATCCCAATAAATAGGAAAATAGGCTAAATGCACTAGAAAATTCCCCTAACTGATGCTAATGGATTATGATGGGAATTCCGATGATCATGCTGTATGCAACCGGAGGATATGCATCTATGCTAAGTGATTGGGCATGCACGGTCTACGAATAGACTCACAAAAGTGCCAGATCATTGCTAATCTAAACTGATTGAACTGACTGAACCCTGCTGTGGTGTAGCTTGTCCACGGACACATAGGGTTGGGATGTGTCACGTGACAGGGGATAACAAGACCGATCTAAGGGCTGAAAACTGATGCTGTTGTACTGCTGTCCAAAGATGCTACTGGCTGAAATCTGATGTCTATCTGCTGCTGTCCCAAAAACGCTAATGGCTGAAAATCTCTGGAACCAAAAATGCTACTGTGGGCTGATCGTTGCGACTGAAATCTGCTGGTCTTTAGGTGGTCAAAGGCTGAAAATTGTTGGTGCTTTATCTGCTGAAAACGCCATGCAAAAAGGGGGCGATTTGGGGTTCTGGAAATTCTAGGGGCTGAGGTTGTCTGGCGATGGATGATTGATGAAAAACGCCAATGCTTGGGAAGGCTATGGCGAGGGTGACTTGCTGAAAACGCCAAGGGCTGAAGCTGTATGGTGATAGGTGCTTGCTAATGAAAACGCTAGGTGAAGGTGAGGTTCTTGCTTGGAACACGCCACCAAGGGGGTCTTGTTGAGAAGTTGCCTGATGAGCAAGGTGCTCCTGCTGCCTCTTCTGCCAATTAGTGCTAGCCTGGGTTTGCTTATATACAAACTTACTCAATTTGCCCTACCTACTTTCCAACAAAAGTCACTTAAATTAATAAGTGAAAAATGTCAAAAATAGGGAAAATAGGCTAAATGCACTGGAAAATTCCCCTGAAGGATTCTGATGGGAATGCTTATGATCATGTTGTGTGCAACCAGAGGATATGCATCTACACTAAGTGCTTGGGCATACACGGTCTGCGAACAGACTCACAAAAGTGCCAGAACACTTCTGAATCTAGACTGACTGAACCCTTGTCGTGCTGTAGCTTGTCCACGGACACATAGGGTTGGATGTGTCACGTGACAATGCACATCTAATGGGCTATGTCGATGTCGACAGAGTGGACGACGAGGACGATGCTAAGGCTGAAAACTGAGTGCTTGATGAATCTGCGAGAGATCGAAGTCGTCGGGCTGATCTGCTACTGTTTTGTTTGCTAAAGTGCCCGCTGAAATTGCTGCTTGCTCTGCTGTCCAAAAACGTTAAGATTGCTGAAAATCTGCTGATGCGAAACGCTGGTTTGGCTGAGTGGAAAACGCTAAGTTTGCGGTCCTTTATCTGCCGACGAAACGTTGCTATGCTGGCCTTCCAAAAACGCTGGTTTGAGCTTGTAAAAAACGCAGGTTCATGGCTGCAAAAACGTTGTGATGCTGGTTGTTTTGTCGCTGATCTTGCTCACCAAAACGCTGTCCAAAAGGTGCAAAGAAAACGCTGTTTTGCAGGGCTTCACAAGCTCTCATGGCTGAGGGTATGGGCGGTATGGGTGATGAAGATGGCTGCTGAAAACGCCAGGCTGAGGCTGATCAAAACGCTGGCATAAGGGGCTTCTATTCTTGCTGAAAGGGAGAGGGAGACACCTGCTGCAAGGGGGCCTTGCTTGTGCACTTTCCTCCTCTTCTCCCGATAGTGCTAGCTTATCTATTATCTTAGCAAAATTGCCGTACCTGGTTCCCAACAAAAGTCACTTAAAATAATAAGTGAAAAATGTCAAAAATAGGGAAAATAGGTTTAACGCACTGGAAAATTCCCCTGATGGATTCTGATGGGAATGCTGATGATCATGCTGTGTGCAACCAGAGGATATGCATCTACTCTAAGTGACTGGTCATGCACGGTCTGCGAACAGACTCACAAAAGTGCCAGATCACTTCCTATTCTAGACTGACTTGACTGAACTGAACCCTGGTCATGCTGTAGCTTGTCCATGGACACATAGGATTGGATGTGTCACTTGACACTGCAGTCATTTTGTCTATCTGTTCCTGCACTTAAACAAGTCAAGAACAAATCAGTATCATATTATCGGGAATTCCAGTTTATAAAGTCATTACAGCAGAATACTGTCAGCTCACAGTATCCCTGAAACTCAAAGAGACATTAGTTACTTTAGTATCAAAAATCGAGGCAATCTGTTGACAAAGGAGCGGAGCAACTCCCCTCTTGTGCATACCCGTTGCACTAGATTCCGCCCAAGCTGAGTTCGGGGTTTCATTTAGAATAGACTATGCTAATTCAAATGCTTCAAGGTAGGGGTATCTGCTAGGTCCTCTCCTTCATCCACTTCGCATCCAATGCAGGATAGTTCTTGAATTTAACCAAGAACCGCCTTATCGTTGGCTCGTCCTAGATATCGGACTCTCTGCCGACGTGGCAGGGAGGTCCGTCCACCGGCAACCGGCTCCTTTTAAAAAGGATTACACTCCCCCCCCCCCGTTTAAACGACATCCCTTTGAACACGGGTTGGGAACAGACCCTAGTGGCTATGCTAGTGGTTGAGCATCAGCCTCTCACGGCAGGCGTCTGAGTTCAAACCTCATGGGTGTTCAATGACCTTTTTTGATTGAGCATTTGGCCTTTTTTGCAAACCAAGGCGCTCGGGAAAAAAACGAAGTGTCGAAATTGACTTGCTGAACCGGCCCAGCAAGTCAACACGCACGCCACTTGGACGACTCTCAAGGGTGCCACATTCTTGAGAGTCCGATATTTAGAGAGAGCCCTTATCGCTTTACCGTTAATCTTTCTGTCTTTATGTGCCAATATCTGTTCTGGAACAAGGATCTCCTCGTTTTCTTCCACTTCGGGTTGCTCATCAGGCTCCCCATCTTTGGGCACATCGCCTTTAAAAGGCTTCAAGAGACTCACATGAAAAGCATTGTGAATTCTCCAAGTATCGGGCAGCTTCAGTCTAAAGGAGACATCATTTATCTTTTTGGAAATCTGGAAAGGTCCGTAGTATCGCATACTAAGCTTTGGAAAAAGCCTCTCCTTTGCCTTTTTCTTTCTCAGGCGTGCCTTCTCAAAACGTAAGAGCACCCAATCGTTCTCCTTCAATTTCAAATCGTGACGATGGCGATCTGCTGCGTTTTTCTGTCTTTCTTGAGATTTTTGCAAAGCCTCGCGTACCTTGGCAAAAGCCGTGTCCAAGTCATGCGTGTACTCATCGGCTTCAAAAATCTTATCTTTCGTGCTTAGGAAGGGTGGAACCTTCGTAGCATGTTCAATAATCTCAAATGGCGCCTTCCCCATCAAAGAGTGTATTGTGTTATTGTAGGCAAATTCCACCAAAGGTAAATACTTTTCCCATTGAGTCTTCTGATCCGAGATGTAAGACTTCAATAAATCTAGTACCACTGAATTAGCAATCTCTGATTGCTCGTCAGTCTACGTGTGGAACGATGACGAGAAGTGCAACCGCGTGCCAATGTTCTCCCAAATAGTCTTCCAAAACAAACTCGTGAATGTGGGTCCCTGTCGGAGACAATCGTCTTGGGCATGCCATGTAATCTGAAGATCTGGGCCACAAACAATCGTGCCCACGTTGTGTTTTCGGGAGATCAAAAATGAAATCCATTGTAATACTTTTCCAGGGGTGGGTCCCCACGACAAAGGCAGTCACCTCTGTGGGTCCCCACGACAAAGGGACTCCTTTCTGTGTCAACATAGGCAAAGGGATAAGCAACCTCTGCAAACTTTCTGATGAATCGCCTGTAGTACGAACACAAGCCCAAGAAGCTTCTAACTTCATGGACATTCTTCAAATTGGGCCAATCACGGATAGTTTCTATCTTGGCCGGGTCCATCTGCCTGCTCTGCTGAGACAATGTGTCCCAAAAAGTGTATCTCTGGGCTCGGCTCACACGGTCAGGTGGCCGGTTCGGTGGTGTATTTCCAGGTATCAGATCAATGATATGATCCTCAGTATGAGCTGGTGGCAATTCGCTTGGCAGGCCCTGTGAAAAGCAATCGGCATGGAGAAAAATTGTGGCATTCTTTATTCAGGTCGAAACATATTCGACCTTCAATCATCATTCAGTTCTCTCTAGAAAATCGAGTAAAGAAACTGAAGTTCATCAAGTACAATCTCTGTGCCTTTCATTTGTCAAAGTCGCTTTCTTGGCCCGATAGTCAACCACGGCGTTGTTCTCGTGGTACCAAGGGAGTTCGATCAGGACGTCACAACCTCCCAAGGGAATTACGTAGGAGTCCTCGTGCTCTAAACACGCCTGACATTGCAATCGAAGTTTGCCAATGATCGGTGTAATGGCAACATCCCGTCCGGGTGCCGCTAGAACTACCTCCGCCTGTTGCCTCAGCCTCTCGGGCGTAATTCCAAATCGAGCCGCCAAAAGAAGTTGGGCCTTGCCTCCTTCATCAAAGAAAAGAGAGGGCTTCCTGATCTTTCACTTTGCCCTAAAAGCAACAAAGTTTTGTACTTTCATTCATTTGATTCGACTCGGGCCCCATGCAATGTGGTACCAGTTATGCTTTCATCTACCTTTTCTGCCACGTTCCTCAGCTGCTTTCAAACTCTCGGACCTTTCTTCATCCTGTTCATTCGGTGCCTTTTTAGGGCACTTCGCGGAGATGTGCCCAGTTTCCTCGCATCCAAAGCACTTCCCCTCTTTGATATACCTGACCCTCTCTCGAAGAGTGAGCTGGGGTCGTGCGTCCTTTTCTTTCTTTTCTGGGTTACTCTTCTTCTTTCTACTTTCATTGTTAGAAGTATGTTCAGTTCTCTGCGTCATGATCTCATTTGTGGGGTAAGTCAAATTGCTTGAACGAATGGCAAAGCCCCGTTTCGCATGACTCATCAGTTCCTGAATGGAATCTGACTTTTGCTCTAAGCAATGATCTTGGATCTCTGTAGGAAGTCCCAAGGTAAACCGCTCAATCTGTTCTTTGAACGAGATCTTCTTAAATGAAGAAGCTGGTAGAAAAGAGCTCCAGAATCTCTTGCAATATGCGTCCAATGATTCTTTCTTGGTTATCCGAAGATCGTTCCAAGCAGTTCGTATGTCACGTTCGTACTCTCGAGTCAACCATGAAGAAATAAAAAGCCTTTTAAATTTCAGCCATTTAACTGGTGCTTTCTTGTTCATTAGAAGCGTGGACCACCAAGTTCGAGCATTTCCCTTGAAGTAAGAGGTAGCCCTCCGAATCTTGGAGTGCTCTGAGTAACGCCCTCCAGAGAAAGCTATGTCAAACTGTTGTATGAAGGCCAAAGCCTTCGAAGAATCTAGAAATCCAGAAAACGTGTCAAATTTAATTGACTGTCCACCTTCTTTAAACTCTCGGACTTTCTTGCTTTTATCTTCCAAAAAGTCATACTGGTTGGCTTTATAAAAATTCTTATTCCTTGCATAAAATCTACTGTCATCGGAGTCCGAACTGTCCGAAGACGAGTCCTCTGTAAAATTGTCCGAAACTGGGCGAGATTTAGACTTCTTTGCCTTTTTCTTGCCCTTTCCGAAGCTTTGCTTTTTGCTTCGCTTTTTCTCTTTTTTGTCTTCTTCGCTCGAGTCAGAAGAGCTAGAAGAACTGTCAGAAGAAGAAGAAGAAGAACTGGATACTCCTTCAAATCTGACATGCTTTTTTTGCTTTCTTGCCAAGGCAAAAGCAGATTGACGACCCAAATAACCCGGGAAGTCAGTTCCTTTCTTCTGCTTTTTGTTGTGCTTTTCAACTTGGTTATGCACGTCAAAAAGCTGAGAAATTCGTGTATCAACCACCTCTTCTAATTCTTGCTCAGTAAAAATCCTTGGAGTAGAAGGTTTCTTGAGTGCCGATTTGAGGGGTGTTTCTGTGGTTTGCCGCCACTGTGCGTGCACCTCCTCGAAGGATGTTTGGGTCATAAATTTTGCAAATTTCGGGTCCTTCGCAAAATTTAACATCAGTTTTGTTGCATCGTCAATCAATCGTTGACGCTCCATCTCTTCAATCTCCGCCTGAGTAGGCCGAGGCGGGCCATACTCCTCGGAGAATCTTCTTTGTGATCTCTTCCCGCATCTCCGGATGGAGAGGAAGTCGACTGATATCTGTCTGAATCCATAAGTGCCGCATAAAAAGGATCGGATTTTCCGGTAGAAGAGAAATCGGCCGTGCTTTGATACCACTGTAACATACTTGGACACTCCCAGAGATTCTACCGCAACACGACAGGAGTTCACTTCAAAACATTTTACAATTCACAATTGATTCGACACAGCTCGACGGAGTTCAGTGCCTAGAGATATTGGCCCCAAAGATTGGCGCCCCGTTCGGTATTTCTTGTATTAATATGTTGCACAAAGTACACAGGAGTGGTTGAGTCTCACTCTCAGACTCTGCGTCCAGATGCTTTGAGAAGTGGGAGCCCAAAAACACTTATAAAGAGTTACAAGGGATGCCAAAAGCAGAGCCCCAAAAGCTGTAATTTAAAGGCAATTCAAAATAAAGCAACTTGTTCCCAACTTGTTCCGTAATGAGGCTACGTCACCCTGCCATGTGTCACACCGAGGGTCTGCTGCAATGTCAGCATTTCAGCCCAGCCCTAGCAGGAGTGTGTGTGTACATGGGCATCCACGGTATATCTTTAAACTGTGGTCATGGTGGTCTGGTCCCGTGTTAGCTAGACCACCACCCGTATGTCTGCCATGTGTCACTGCTCAGGCGAAAGTCCGTCCAATGTGATTCCTAGCCCAACTGCAACTAACTGCCTGTCCAGTGCCTGTGACAGTGTAGCCTTGCTACACCACTGGATCACGAGCTAGTTCGTCTTCATTCCGTCTTCCGCTGTCGCCTTTGACACAGGGTTCTATAAGTTGTTGGGGGTAGGATTTTTAATCGTAACCTATTTTAATAATTGGGCCACACGACGAGGATTTGGGAGTTGGTGAGGGCTTCCTCTTCTTGTAGCCAGAAGATGCATTAGTTGTGCATGCCTCAAAAGATATTTTTCATTATTTGCTATCTATGGAAGAGGCATGTGTGCTGCCACAAAGGTTTTGACACCATTGGATGATCCATATGGTTGAGTTGTAGCTTCAAAGATGCATGGATGCATGAGGCACGTGTTTGTAAAATGACAATTTTATCGAATAATCCATTCTTCTCACGGGAAAAACCTCAAACATAAACAAGTTCTCTCTTTGGAAAATGAAATTTTGTATAGGGGACGGGTTTTGCGGCTTGCTTTTTTCAGCCTTAGCATGAGTTTTATGTGCATATTTTATTTTCATCGATCTTCAAGTTGTGGTTATGTTTATGTGCTCTGCTTATGATGGTGTCTCTAGTTGTGTAATGCACATCCTCTTTGACTCCCATGGGTCTAATGAGTTGCAATAGTTAGTGACAAAGTTACCTTGAGGGACCACAAGCTTGGAGTATGATCTCCTTGGGATGTGCCAAGAGAGTATGTGGCAGTCGAGTAGCTATCAAGGCTACAAGCGGCACCCATAGGAACCCTAACAATAAAGTCTGTCACACATCGTATCCTAAATATTGCATTATTATCATTCTTATGAGTAAGAAATTTTTGTTCACGTGCTTGTGTGCGCTTGAGATATTCTTTGCTCTTAAAGCCTTTCTATTCTTGATTTTGTATTTGCTCTTTCTGTTCAATCCCTAAATTTGTAACTTCAGATCCACTCAATTTACAAAGGGGTGTGTGGAAGTAAAGTAGAAAAGTTTAGATCTTGGACTTCATTAAGGGCTAGAATGCATAGTTAGCCTCCCCTTCAACTTCAATGTCAAGGTTTGGACGCAAAATTGACATGATGGGTGTATGTTCAATGATTAGCTTACATCTAGTAGGTTACTCATTGCTTAGGGGCAAGCTTGCAATTATCTACGTAAGAGATTAGAAAATCACGATGAAAAACATCACGATCAGAGGAAGATAAGCTATTCCTTCTTGAAGAAACGTTCTTAGAGCAAGATGCTAATTTCAAAGAAGCTTTCTTGAGGACTACAAACTTCCAATGGGTAAAAACACCTTGAACTCCTAAAGACTCCTCAAACTTTACTACAAAACTAGAAATATCTTTCTCTATGGCTTTGAGAAGGCAAGAGTCATTCGAAGAAGGGAGCCTATATTTAGTACCTCTTGCAAAAAGGTCTTTCAAGGAATCCGAACGAAGAATTGAACAGTCCGCAGTAACTACATGACCCAAAGCTCCATTTACGTAAGAAGAAAAGGTCAGCCTTGAACTTTGACTCTTTATGGTTAAAATGTAAGAATGTAGATGTAGACAAAGGAAGAAAGAGATTCACCAAGATTGTAGATGACATTGACATCATATCTTGGTTAGATTTTCTTTTGGACAATTTATATATAACCGTTGGTGACTCTTTTCAAGCAAACAATTGGTATCCCTATGGGCACTAATTGTGCTGTTTTTCTTGCTAATTTCTATCTTTTTACTTATGAGTTTGATTTTATGGAGTGTCTTGTCCTTGCTAACACTTGCTCAATATTTTTGCACAAGTTATGCAATGTAAGATTGTTTGTAGATGATTTTTGTTCCTGACGTTCCTTCTTTTCAAGATTTTATGTACTTGAATTCGAGTTCTGCAGGTGGAGAAATTTATCCTAAGGAGTTTTGTGAACTTAACTTTACCACAAATATCGATTGTTGTGCCTTTTTATACCTTACGATTTTTCAGACTCCCTTGGGATTAGGAGTAGATATCTATGATAAGCGCCTTGAACCAAAATATGCCAATCTAAATATCATCCGTATGCCTCACATTTCTTCGAACATTTCTCTTTTAGCTAAGTACGGTGTCATTTGCTCTCAACTATTTAGATTTTCTCGTCTTTGTTCTGCTAAATCTGCTTTTGTTGTTCAATCATGCCATCTTATTTCTTTACTCGTTGAGAAAGGGTACTCATTCAAAAGAATCATGAAAAACGTTCGTTCATTTTTACATCGTAGTAAGTTTATTTTTAATGTTTCTTCCTTTGGAATGTTTAAGATAATCAGTAGTAAATTCAATAAAAGTGGGGAGTTTAAAAGCCCACTTATTGTTTGACACACTATTTTGTTGTTTTGATCTTTAGCTCTTCTAGTATTTACTCTAGCTTGACAAATGCTAGCCTTTATCATGGCTGAGTATGCCCATCACCTCCTGAGGGTGATAGAAACTCAGCTGGTTGGTTTTGTAGAGTACGTTCAAAGCATGAATGACCTCTATACAAACCTGCAGCTACTCTTGGGCACTGACGACGTGAGTAGGATGTCATAGCTGTTGTCCAAGCTATGCATGATAAAGGTGATAATCTTATTCCTGTTTGGACAAGCAACGAAGTTGAGGTCACATATTGTCAAGTTTGGATCTTTGCTCTTCGTAGGTTTGTAGTAGTATTGATTTTTCGATTTATTTAGCTTACGTTAGGACTTAAGAATTTGTTTCTTTAGAAGTTGTTGTGTGAAGTTTGATTTCTATGATTAAGTTTTTAATACGTCTTATCCTTTTTTGGTTAAAGTTGAGTACTTGTTTTAAGTTTTAACCAAGTAAGATGCGTCAACTTATTTTGCGCATGCCTCTTCTAAAACATTTTCAAGTTAATAATGTTTTGTTTTATCTAGTTTTGTTTCGTAGCAAATAAAGTGATTTAGTTTTTTTTTTTTTTTTCCTTGTGTCCCTTGCTTTCATAGTTTTATGAGTGCTTCATTCCCTCTTATAATTCGTGAGTTCAGACTATTCTGAACTTATGAAAGTATATAGATTTCCTTTTGAGAGTAAAGAGACGCTTATGTACAAGCATCATGTACCATCCTAGGTAATGGCTGATTTTGAAACCACTTCACTGCCTTATATAACAAGTACCTTTTAATCCTGGTTTTTGGTATGTGAACAAACTTATTGGCACAAGTCAAAGATCTTTTGTGCTTTTGCTCCAGTCTTTTTGGCACTATCTGCCATGTGCTCCAATGTCAGTTTTTGAAGATCAAGCCTATGTGTTCTGCATGTCTCCATGGGGAGGATTGCTGTAGGTGTCAGTCTTTATCAACCTACATAAGCATTTTCTTATATCTACTTGAAACGAACATGTTTTGTGCAGGTTCTGGGTCTTGGAGTTTCCGGAAGAGCTGCAGTAAAGTTGGCTCTTGCTAGAGGAGCCCATGTTGTTGCAATTGACAAAAATAAGCACATTCCTGCACTGCAGGTTAACATGTTATCACTTGTGATGGTTATTGTCGTGCTTTTTTCCTGGTTTGTTTGTTTTTTGAATGGAAAGTATTGATTGTTTGTTCAACATTTATTTAAACTATGGCATGAACTGAGCATCAGATTTATGTTGCTTAAGCCTTTGTTTTTAAATGTGCACCATGAAGGTATTAAAAGAGCAGTATCAGTTTCTTCCGTTCCTATACTGGGGTAGCAATTGTTTTTAATGATTCTTCAATGATTTTCTTAATGTTTCACGAAGCATTGGATGGCCATGCCTGAGTTAACAGCAAAGGGGGCAGCACGCTACTATGGCCCTACCATTGGCTATATGAAAAATGCAAACAGTGTGGTGATTCAGACAGAGGGAGGGTGGCCTTATGTACGCTCTCCCTGAGACTTTTCTATGCAGACTTGGAGTCAGGAGTTAGATGTATGGGTGTGAGCTGATCAGCAGCCTCACCCTTAGGTTTCTTTGAAGAGCTTGGTATTTTGGTTTCTTTGAGAAGAATTCAGTGCCTTTGTTTGAGATGATGAAAGATCTGATCCACACTCTGCATGGGCAATATGACTGGCTCTAGGGAAGCCCTGACACTATGTAGAGTGCTGCCATTTATCAGTCTCTATCAAGCAAGGCCTTCCCCACCATGGAGCAAGGCTCTATTTGCTAGCACGACAGACCACTTCTCAGGCTATTTCCTGGTCCCATGATATAAAATAGCCCTTCGAGCTTCACCTTTTTGCCTGGAAGAGTCTCCACATTTCATCCCTCCCTCTTTTTTTTTTTTTCCGAGAAAAAGATCCTTCTATTAGTTAATGAAAGCTGCCCGTAGGGCTACAACCACCTCTGCAAGAGAGGGCTACAACAAACATGATGGGGAGACTCTCCGAATGAAAGAACAACATATATACAATGAGGCTAAATCAAGGGATGGGAGGAGGGAAGAGCCACACAGGTGGTCGGTAGTGCCGTCTGAGCACACCCTGGACAATGGTATAGAAAGGCCCAGGGCGCCAGAGTCGAAGGAAAGCCTCGCGGCGCTCCCGCATGCGGTCGGAGCTGCCTTGTAGTCCCTCAAGCTGTCCTCTGAGAGTATGGATCAGCTCTAGCCAAAAGTCACGAACAGTCTCTGCTAGTGGCACAGAGCGGGCCTCAAAAATGTGGAAACAGCGGGCCCGCCAGATGAACCACAGTGTAAGGCCACTGATGAGCTCCCAACACTCCTCTCTCTCACTGCACCGCTCCTGTGGAGTAAGCTCTATATAGCAGGCTGGAGTGTAGGACGCCCCCCCTGTATCACTGTCATCCTGCTAGTGGAAGATAGCTCAAACTGAAGTGCCTGGCCCGTGAGAGTGGACCAAGCCGTTGCCCCCCAAGTGTACTGTCTAGCCGTGGAGAGAGTAGGCATCAGCCGAAGAACTTGTAGCCACACCTGCTGGGCCGAGGGACAGTCCCAAAGACAATGACGTTGACTCTCCACCAACCGGTCACAAGCTGCACATGCGGCCGAGAGACCACTATGCACAAGCCAGCTCCCTACTGCTGTAGCTCTGTGTGCAACCAGCCACTGAAACAAACTGACGTGCCTCGGCTGTCTGGAGTCCCACAGCCTCTGCCAAAAGGCTGCCAAGAACTCGACTGTGAGGCCCTCCTCCTGCCAATGACGTGCTGCAGCGGGGCGGGCCTCTCTCTGTGCTGCAAGTATATGACGTCCAAGCCGAACAGTGTACTGAAAGAAGGGGACTCCTGGGTGGTCTGCAGAAGAGAAGGGGTCCCTCCATAGCCACTCACCAAGATCCCACTGTACTCGTGCCAGTGGACAACACTCCCAAGCCCATAGCCTCCAGTGTCCAGTCTCAAGAGCTGCTGGGTCAGGGTCTATGACGCAAGTCCTCCCACAGATGCCCACAACTCAGATCCTCTGAAAACAGCACTCTGCTACCTGCGGGGCCTCTACTGCAACTCGTTGTAATCGTCCCCCACCCTGGAGCTCGAAGAACAGGGCTGGAACAGTCTCTGAGCAGGCCCTGACTGAAATGAGAACCTCTAGTTGTGTGAAGGCTCCCATCCACCGGGGTGCTACTGGCTCGAGAGGCGTGAGCCACTCAGCTGGAACTGACATGAGATGTCCTGACACATGCTCTGCGCCCCTCTCATGCCCTGCAGCTGGAAACCCTGCACCTCCTCTGACAAACCTGCGAACTCTAGCCAGTCACCTAGAGAGCGCGCTGGACCTACTGCCATGGGACCCCAAGAAACATGAGGCCGACTACCAACCAAGTGGCCTCTCTGAGTGCTAACCATGGGGTTCTAGACGAGGGGCTTCCGTAGGCGCTCCTCCGTGCACATCGGCTGTCGCTGCTCCAGGCCACGCCGTAAGAGCTTCCAAGACCGAAGCAAACTCACAGCGAAGCGGTCCTCTAGTCTCCTGCTCAAACCAACTCGGCACATCTCTGTAAAGATCCATTCGGTCGAAGGTTGCCAAGGGCCTCCTGACTGAGGCACCTTGGCACAAAGCCTCTGGAACAAGAACTCCTTCGAGGGCTCCTCACCTGGAAGAAGTCCTCTGACTATGAACTTCCCTAGAAGGGCTCTGCTCTGCTGTGCTGGATCAATGATCCCAAGCCCTCCCTGAGAACAAGGAAGCGTGATGACCGACCAAGCCACCTTGGCTTGGGCCATCTGAGTGTCACGTCCTGACCAAAGGAAGTTCCTGATCAGCCTCTCTACCTGGCTGATACAAGAACTCGAGAAGATCCAGCAGGAAGTGATGTACCACATAGTCGCCAACAGCACGTGGTTGGCAACTACTACTCTACCAGCCAGCGAAAGTCGTGTTGAGCTCTAATGTAACAGCTTTCTCTTGATGGACAGGAGAAGAGGAGCAATCTGCTGCTCGGGAGACAAGTCCAAACCAACCTGACAACCCAAGAACCGAACTGCAGTCCTTGGGGGAATCCACCTGAAACCCTCTCCTGGCATCCAATCTGGCATAGGAGCACTACCAACCGAGAAAGCCACTGTCTTTCTCCAGTTGATCAATGCGCCCGATGCACAACAGAAGGTCTCCAGAGCCTGCTCACATCTGTGAAGATTGGCCTCTTGGCCATCTAAGTACGAGGCTGAGTCATTGGCAAACTCAGCGTCCAGTAGCTCCTCTCCCCGAATAGGGAGTGCTAAGCCCTGAAGACCAACCTGCTGTGACACCAAAAATCTGCTCATCACCTCCGCATAGAACATAAAGAGAAAGGGGGCAAGAGGACAACCCTGTCTGACTGAGCGTGTGAGCATGAAGCGCTCACCTCTCCCCCAAAAGCACCTGACTGTGAGCCTGTCTGTACAAAGTTGACACCCCTTTGATCCAAGCATCTGAGAAGCCCATCCTGTGGAGAGTGCCCTCTAGAAAGTCCCAGTCAACTCGGTCGTATGCCTTCTCAAAATCGAGAAGAAGTATCACAAGGTCCTCACCACGGAGCCGTGCCAGGGCAGAAGCTTCCTAGAAAGTAAAGATGTTGTCAAGGATACTACGTTCCTTGACAGAACCTGTCTGAGTCCCATGTATAAGGCTCTCTAAAAGTGGTTGAATCCTCAAACTTAGAGCTTTGACAAGAATTTTGTAGGCTGAGTTGAGGATGGTGATGGGGCGCCACTGTCGAATCTCATCCAAGGAGCCACCCTCCTTGGGAATGAGGTAGATCAGGCCCTCACTCATGCTGTCAGGCATCACTCCTGTGTGCAAAATGTACTGAAAAGCACTACAAAGATCTGGGCCAAGCAGGTCCCAATACTCCAAGAAAAAGCTGGGAGTCAACCCATCCTCACCTGGACAGCTACCCCGAGGGAGGGCCCTAAGAGCTGTGTGCAGCTCCTTAAGCTGAAGTGGCATCTCTAGCCTCTGGCGCATCTCCTCTGTCACAAGACATGGCATCTGTGCCCAAACCTGCTCCCTGCATGCATCCTGCCGCTCTGACTGAGGCTCAGCCGACAGTAACTCACGGTAAAAGTCAGTAGCAACTGCACGCATATCCTCGGGCTCACAAGCAACTGACCCATCGGGCCTCCTCAACTGAATGACCTTGGCATGCGAGTGTTGAGGTCCCACTGTCTCAAAAAAGGCACCAGTCACTCTGTCACCCACCTGAGTCCACTGAGATGCCTGTCGGTGAAAGGAAAACTCATGTCGCCTCTCCTCTGTGCTAGCAAGCTCCTGTCGAGCCTGCTGTAACTGCTCCTCCAACCATGGACTGTCTGGATGCTGCTCTTGCATCCTCTGTAGTGAAGCAATGCCTCGTCTGAGACGCTGCTCCGCCTCCCTCGTTGCAGCCCGGCGAGCCAGAGACTCCTGAAGAAAAAAGTGGCTAAGCTGAGCTAGGCCTGAGGCCACTCTGTCTGCAGGTGAGACCTGGCTGTCCATGCCCTCTGTCCAGAGAGCCTCTACCCTCTCTCTGAGTGCTGAGTCCAACAAGACCCTCTCTGGGATGTGAAGCATCGTGCTCCCACTCCTCTGCCTGTTTGCCAACGTGAGGATCACTGGAGCATGGTCCGAGAAGGAAGTCCCTGCTAGGGTGCCCACTGAACCCCCCAAGTCACTGAAGTGGTCACTAGTGTAGAAGCGATCTATCCGTGATAGATTCACTCCTCCCACTCTGCGGTCCGATCTAGAGAAGGCAAGATTGTCTGGGGGCCTCACAAAACCAAAGTGCTGCCATGTATCCGAGACCCTCAAAGTCATACAAAACCTCTCCCAAGCTGCCAACTCGACTCCATGCACAGTAGCATGGCTGCGACCAATCCTGTCAGAAGGGTCCTCCAACATGTTGAAGTCCCCTCCTATACACCAATGATCGGCCTGCGGCAAAGACTCAACAATCTGTGACCAATACTCTGCACGAGCACTCGCCACATTGGGCGCATAGATGTTTAGAAAGCCCACAAGGCCACTCTGAACCTGCATAGTAATCCACTGAGCCCTGCCTGGCACAATAATCCCTCTGCCCACAATGGCCTGCTGCAATGAGTCCGCAATAGTCATACATACCCCACCCTGGATGCCTCCAGGTCCAAAAGCAGCTGACCAAAAGGTATCATAACGTCCACGCAAAATCTGACCACATTGTCGAATGCGGCTCTCACACAGATGGTGCTCTTGAAGCATAAGGAGATCAATCTCTCGTCCCACAAGGCAACGCTGAAGCTCCTGACGCAATCGGCCCCGCCGTCGCTGAAACTGGGGCCCACCTAGTCCTTGCACGTTCCATGAGACGATCCTCATGGAGAGCGAGAGAGAACAGAGGCTGCCGTAGCAGCAAGACGGACTATCTTCGAGGCAGGCTTGGATGGGGAGTAATCCGCATCCGAGCGTCCTCTAGATAGGTGTGACTGCAGTGAGTGCCTAGCCCAAGCCCAAGTAGAGCGAGCTGTGCGTAACGCAACCTCCTCTGTCCAGGAGTCCTCATGAATGTATACATAGCAAGGCAAATACTGCGTATCAGCAAAGAAGTACACCAGAATGTGCCTACATCCTGCTGAGTCTGGGGGTGTCTCCGCAAACTTGGCCAATGGCCACAAAGTCTGTAGCATATCTGTAACTACAAGTTCTCCCATATGGTGAGAGAACTCTAAGACCTGTGTATGCAACCATCCCACCACCGAGTCAAGGGACCACTCTGTCTCGGCCCTACCACAGAGGGGGGAAGGAGAAACCAACTGTTGAGTCCAGGGCCTCTGTCCCCCTAGCGGCGAGGAACAAAATATGGACCCTGAAACAGGCTGCCTCATGGTCTGCTGCGGAATCGCCGAGAAACCGAGTGAACCCGTAGTCGAAGAAGTCCCAGCGGCGTCGGATGTCAATGCTCGTCAGCCCACGAGGGATGGCTGCAAGGGAGGATGTCTGAATCTGCAGAGGGGGCCGCAAGAAGGGCTGACCCTCTCTCGCTAGGCGACTCGTGGCAAAGGCGTTGCCAAGAGATCTCCTAGCCGCCGGAGAGGGACCAGTCTCCTGAGCCGACTGAGAAACTGGAGCAGGAGGGGGGGGGAGAAGGAAGTGGGGAGAGTGGAGGAGAAGAGAGGTGGGATGGGGCGCGAGAGGTAGAGGGGTGAGGTGGAGAGGCGACGGGAGCAGAAGGCGGGGAGGATGAGGCAAAGGGGGGGAACTCTGTGGGGGGAGCGGCTGTCGAGGGAGAAGCGGAGGTGGGGGTTGGCGCGGGGATCTCCTCCTGCTCAAGAGGACCAAAATGGTTTTCCGTGGGAACCCACTGCTGCTGAGTAGGCACCTGAGGGCCACTCTGAGTGCCAAGCTGACGCTGTGGCCCCTGGCGTCGACGGCCACGGGCCTGCTGCCACCCCTCCTTCGCTGGAGCCCCAGGCTCGGAGGGTGGCTCTGCATCTGTACGCTGTGCCGTTGGCTGTGGCTGCGGGCCAGCCCTGGTAGGCTGGGGCTGAGGCTGTGGTGCAGGTCGCGGCCTCCTCTGTGGACAAGCCTTCGCTAGATGGCCCATCTGTCGGCAAATGAAGCACGGGTTCGGGAGGCCCGAGTACTCCACACTCTGTCGAAACCAACCCCCACTCACCCGAGGTAAAAGGATAACCTTCGGCAGCGTGTGGGTATCTCTGACCAAAACTCGAACTGAGGGAATGCCAGCCGCCTTGGCAGCTACTGATGCTGCCGTGCGAGGTGTCTCCAGGACAGTCCCAATGGCGGAACCGATCCTGGAAAGAAGTGGTAGGTACTCCCTCCGTAAACCCGGAAAGCAGACTGAGATGGGGATGTCTGCCTCCTCTACTAGAACATCCGAAGTTGGGTCAAAACCATGTTGCCACTGTCGAAAGTGGGCACGTGATGCTTGGATGGCCAGAGGACTCATAGCTATGACCTTGGACGCCATCTCGGAGGACTCAAACTCGATCTGATAGTAACCCCGTCCGAGAATCTGGACATCCAAAATCTTTCCCACCTCTGCGAGAAGGCGGGCCTGGAGAAGGTCTCGCAGCTCTCCTCTGCTAGGTCGGGTGCCGAGAATCTTGCAGATGACCGAGGTCGCTTGCAACCGGGCAGGCAGCGAACAAAAGGTGGGGCTGAGGGCGGGCGGCGGCAGCTGGGGCTGAGGGCGGGGGCGGCAGCTGGGGCTGAAGGCGGGCGGATGGGCTGGGACAGGGGCAGCGCGAGGGGGGCAGCGGGGGCTGAGGGCAGGCTGGAGGGGGGAGGCAGCCAGCGGGATGGCAAGGCAGCGGTGGGCAGCGCTGGGGGGGGGGGGGGGGGGGGGGTAGCGATGGCGCAGGGATGAGTTCACAGCAGCAGCAAGCGCGTGTCGGAAAAAAAAAAGGGTTCATCCCTCTCTCTTAGAAGGGGGTCTTTCTATCCCTTAGCAGCATATTTTAAACTAATAAAAGGATCATTTTTTGATGTTACTTTATACTTTGGCACACGTTTTTGGTAAAACAAACATGTTTTATTTTGGCTTACAATTTTGTTTGGTACAAGTCCCAAACATGGGTGATAGATTCTCACCCGTCCTATGCCTTTGGTCTACCTCTTATTTCACCTGGTGTCAGTTGTTTTCTCTTAAATTTTATCTAGCTGCACGAGGAAGGGCTCAAGTACACGCACAGCCACTGACACTGATGGACCCATATTATCCCTTGCACCATGATACCTCTGCCGAATTTTTGTTGAATGAGTTTTTTGGTTTGTTGCATTTGGTGATATTTCTCGCTGTTTGGCATGCCTAATAATTTTGAACTATCCGTACAATCTCCAAGCTTAAACTCAAGGTGGCTTTTGGTTGATACACAGCTGGTGATCTGATGTATTACATGTTGGAAATGACGTGCATACCTCAGTCTTTTGCTATTTGGTATTAGGAAGTTTTTTTTTTACTGGACGGTGTTTATTGTGTGCAGCAAGATCCTTTGTTCTCTTCTGAGGCCAATACAAGGTTAATCCTGGAGTTGGGGTTGTTTAATGAAGAGCATTTGCATGAAGCCCACAAGATAGTTGTCTCTCCAGGAATTTCCCTGGAGCAATATGGTTTAGAAAATTTGATGCAATTGGTATCTACTGGAACTGTGCAACTGGCAATAAAGTGGATGTATTGTGTAAGAACTCTCACTGCTTACTTGGCTTCAGGGTTACCCTATCGTGTCAGAGCTAGATTTTGCATCTGAAAAACTTCCAAAAGGAGTGAGAATCATTGCAGTCACGGGGACCAATGGCAAGTCCACAGTGACGAGTTTCACAGGACAGGTGCTTTTTGAATAGCTCCACAGAGTTGATGGCCTTACATGAGATCTCAATGTAACTGGAAATATATTTCTTCTTTATAGATTTTGGAACATGCAGGTATACCATGTTTCACTGGAGGCAACCTTGGTGTGCCTCTGTCTGATGCTGCTTTGACCTGCATGGAATGTGGTAATGGAGGAGCTCCTTTTCAGGTTCGGCTTCGTCTGGTTCAAGAAGCCTTTATTTTGTTGTTGCATTGTTTTCATTTCAGCTTGCATGTTCCTACCAGGCATCTGTTGTTGAGGTCAGCAGTTATCAAATGGAGATTCATGCCAAAACATTTCGACCATCTGTAAGTTGCATTCAGACTTTTCAAATCTGACACAGCTTTTGCTGTCTTAATTACTGAGAATGGGTACATACCCATGTTTGGAGCATTGCAGCACCATTAGAGACATCTGAAACATATGTAGGTTGCCGTAGTGCTCAATCTTACTCCAGATCATCTAGAGAGACATAAAACTTTAGAAAGGTACGGATTGTGCAAATGCCGCCTTTTTACGCATATGGATCCTTCCCAGCTAGCAGTTATTCCTGCAGGTAAACGTCTTGCTAGTCCTGCATTACTGCCTAGTCAAATTTGATTTTGGTTATCTTGGGTTAATGTCATCTGAAGGGATATCTGATCAAATTAACATTGCCTTACCTCAACGCTTGGTTTGAAGGGCAGGTGACAGTCTACTGCAAGGATTGGCTGCACAATCAGGTGGTGCAGGAACAAGAGCTTGGTTGGGAGACCTGCCAGGTGTCCAGGTATCTTGTGAGGCAGAACTTATGCTAACATTATTGATCCGTCATGAATCTTATGGAATAATCATTTATTGTTTGGAAGCTCAATGCTGCAGGGAGTGCTGCCCACCTTCATGTTCCCACCACATCACTGGAGGCACATCTTGATTTAACCACCTTAAAGGCAACTGGTGTTCATAATGCTCATAATGCAGGCACGGCTTCCTTGCTAGCCCTTGGGGTGGATTTTGGGCTGGATGAAGGTGCCATTCAGTCTGCTCTCCCAACACTCAAATGCTTGCCTCATCGGATGCAGCAAGGTAACAATGCTTTTTGATTTTCTATTTTGTTGGTGATATCAAAGGGTATTCAGGGCCATAGATTCTTTGCCGTTCTGATATATATGCATTGATCACTCTTCCTGTTATTGATTGATTGAACTGCAAGCTTGTATATATAGTTTCATATAAGGATGCTATCATTGATTCATTCGTCATAATAAGATTCTGCCGCAGCTCGTCTCTTGCTGGCTGGGAGCCGAGTGGTGGTTATCACCAATTGCTTTTGCCAACGATGTGGGACATCACCTCCTACTGGATCTTCTCGAGCTCTTGTAAAGGATAAGCTGAGTGGTGTATCAAACTCTTCTTGCGAGTACAGTTTCTGCCTTTCTGCACCTGGCTTTGCTTTTGTCTTCATGGCCAACTTGAGAGGTGAGTAGACTGCTTCTTGCCATCTAGAGTGAACCTCATCGAGTGGATGATTCTTCAGATACTTCACGTATTTCGGGTCCTTGGAGTACTTGATCATTCTCTTCGTGTACATGTCACCCATGCTAGGTCCTGGGATTTGAGCGCTCCACATCTTCCCGGAGTCGGGTGGTCGGAGCCGTGTCGTCTCTGCCAGATTCAATGCTAGAACCCATCCGTGCTACAAAAAAAGGATCAGATCCTCCGTAGAAGAAGAGTCGTTTGAGCTCTGATAAGAGAGAAATGAAATGTAATATTATCGTCTTCAAAAGGCCAAAATGACCTATGAGACCAAAAGGTTACATGTAGTGAATCTAATACCAGGTCTGGGTACAAAAAGTAAAAAGAACTGAAAAGAAAATAGTGGGTAGGGGTGGGGTGAAAGCTGATACAAAGGGAATAGGAAATACAAAGGGTGAGCTGATACAATGGAGCTCTCTGACAATCGAGGCATCATATACATATACATCAGTATCTGGGACGGATCCTATGTCGTGCTAGTATGGTATGGATCCTCTGTCGCAATTTGCGTCGATATCGAGAGGGCCCCCTCATCCGTGGGCGATGGGACTGCCCCAACTCTATCGTCCTATCAAGCAGTATGCCTCTGGTGCCTCTGGTGTTGTTATGTTGTGGGGGACTGCTCAAACTCCTCTGTCTGTGATTGAAAGAAATATGTAATCTTTCGCTGTCGTTGGATCTCTCTCATTGTGCCCCTCTTCAAGAGGTACTCTCTGTGCTTGCGAATCTCCAGTAAGTAAAATCCGAGGTATCTTTGATCTTGGTATCTCATGACTCTAGAAAGTCCTCTCTGAATAGACAGTGAAAGCGGCCTTGTATCTCATAGTATACTGGGCAGTGACATATGTAATGTAGCTTTGTCTTTGGCTCTATTTGGCACACCTGACAAATCCTCGACTCAGCGGGTACTCCTCTAAATCTGCCTGTCTCGATCTCTAGCTGATAAGAGAGAGAGAGAGAGAGAGAGAGAGAGAGAGAGAGAGAGAGAGAGAGAGAGAGAGAGAGAGAGAGAGAGAGAGAGAGAGAGAGAACATTAACGTCTTCAAAAGGCCAAAGTGACCTATGAGACCAGAAAGTTACAATGTGGTGGATCTGATACAAAGTCAGAGTCAGAGTAACAAGATGACAACAATGACAAAAATGAAATGACAAATGTCACAATAAAATACTATGGAATCCTAAACTACTAGGTGTGAACAGCAGCTAGCTGGGATAGCTAGATCACAAGAGATCCAGCATCGGTCGCTGGTGGATCTCATCAATCTCCTCCATGGTCAGTAGTCTGACCGGGCGTCGTGCATGTCGAGCCAAAGTGATCCAAATCCTTTGATGCAGCCTCCGTCGATGCTGTGTAGTCCTCCACAGTCGTGGGCGTCTGGATCTTCCAAGCTCAGTCGCTCGGTCGATCAGTGTGCCTCTGGTGTGAGACGACGAGCTCTGTTGTGGTAGTAACTCCTCCGGGTGTCCAGTGGCAGCTCTAAAGAAATCTGTGATCTGTCTCTGGTACTGGTTAGCCTCTCCTCTCATCAGGCTCTCTCTGTGTCTGCGTAGCTCGAGCAAAAACAAACCTAAGCATCTCTGATCCTCGTACTGCATGACTCTGGAGAATGGTCCAAAGCCCTCTCTGAACAAGCAATGGAAGCGGCCTCGTATCTCGTAGTAGACGGGGCAGTGGCATGTGTCTGCGTAGTTTGAGCAAAAACAAACCCAAGCATCTCTGATCCTCGTACTGCATGACTCTGGAGAATGGTCCAAAGCCCTCTCTGAACAAGCAATGGAAGCGGCCTCGTATCTTGTAGTAGACGGGGCAGTGGCATGTGCAGAGAGAGAGAGAGAGAGAGAGAGAGAGAGAGATTTGATTTGATTTGGTATTAACGTCCGCGGGGGGGCCAGAAATGACCCATGGGACCTCAAAGTGATACATAGTCTCCCCTCACGGGGGTGTATGGTGTGGTGTGTGTGTGTGTGTTATTCTCTTTTTGTGTTCCTATGAGTGTCTTTTGATGCTCAAGTATGCGGGTGAGGTATGTGCCGAGAGCTGTAGGGGAGGGGTCTGTCTTGGATAATAGGTCCGCAAAGGTAGAGCAACCGCTTAGAAGTGGTTGAAAGTTATCCCGGATGTGAGCGTATTCTGGGCATTCCAATGTCACATGTGCTTCATCTTCGGGAGCTTGCATTGTACATGATGTGCATATCCGTTTAGAAGCATCAATTTTCAGCCAGCCCTCTGTTTCTATTTTGAGCATATGTGACCTTGTGCGCATCAAAGAGATGGCTCTTCGTGCCATGTGGGGCATGGGTGTTCGTATGTGGGCCTGAGCTTCCATTGGGTTTGTGCTATAGCCTTCCCAATACTTTGTGTTGACATGCTTGCAATAGTATTCAAATTTCGAGCGGTGTTGCGTTGTCTTCCACTTGGTGTGGAGGTTATTTAGTAATGCAATTTCAAAATTCAGCATGTGTTCTCCCTCCTTGCCCTCCTCAATAAGCATGTCCACATATGCGTCTACATTCCATTTAGCGAACCATTTCTTAATGTCCTGTATGAGGCTCGATGACATAAATTTGCTTTTTTTTGTCTTTTGCGGCGCACATCCCGTTTCCCATGCAATGCGAGGGATTCGAGTAGTAGGCATCGCTTTGACCTTCATGATATACGTGTACATTTTTTGCAATGCTTTCATTTCTAGTGGTCTCTTGCTTGTCTCCAAGAGTAGCACGGAGTATGGTGTCGTCTTTTTGACCCCCATGTGTCGACATAGAAATTTTTTCTGAATTTTTTCAATTTCATTCCATGTGTGGGCTGAAATGCTTGCTCCCCATATTTCCACTCCGTAGAGGATGGCTTGCACTACGCATGTCTCAAAAATGGTCGCTTTTATCTCCCATCTTTTTATGCTCCTTTGTGTGCACATGTTTTCAAATTGATAGTACTTGGCATGGCCGATGTCAATTCTATTATGTGCGCATTGTCCCCAAGCATAGTTGCACGGGATGTCAATCCCCAAGTACTTGAAATTGTCGACTTTCTCAATTTGTTTCCCTTGATACATGAGGTGGGCGTGGATATCCATCTTACGAGTCTTTACAATCATGAACTTTGTTTTGTCTACATTGATTGATAGACCCACATTTTCACAAAAAGCATGTAACGCATCGACCAATTTCTGTAGAGCTGTAATGTCATGGGCGAAAAGAGCCACATCGTCTGCATAGATGAGCATGAGAAGTGTAAACATCCTGATGGCTGGTTCATCCCCTTCTAGTTGAGGGAGGAAGCTTTCTATTTGATCAATGCACAATCCAAAAAGAGTAGGGGAGAGAGGGCATCCTTGTTTGACCCCCATGTTGCTCGAGAAAGCTTTGGACAGCCCTTCGTGCGTTTTTAGTTGACATATGACTCTGTCATAGAGACGTGCTACCGCACTCCTGAGATGCATCGATACTTTAATGCATTCCATCCTTTTCCATTTACCCATTCTCGGGACCGTGTCAAAGGCTTTGGTGAAATCTACAAAGCAACAGTATAATGTTTTTCCCTTTAGCCGACTCTCTTCCATTAATACCCTGAGTGAAACAAGGTGATCAATGGTGCTATGTTTTGGTCAAAAACCTGCTTGTTCTTTTGCTCGTTTTCCATTTGTCTCTGCCCATGTGCTTATGCTTTGTTTTAAGATGCTTCCCAAAAGCTTTTCCATGCAAGATCCAACCATAATGGTACGGTAGTTGGTAGTTTGATTTACATCCCCTTTTTTGTAAAGTGCTTTGATCCAGTTCCTTTGCCAATCCTCGGGTAGCCCTTGAACAATGGCTTGGTTTAGCATTCTATGTATCCACTCTCTGGCTCTCATACCTGACCATTTAAGCATTTCTGAGTTCAAGTGTGGTATGTCCGGAGCTTTCCCATTTGCAAGTTTCTGTATGCCTTTTTTGACCGTTTCGGGATCAAAGTGGTCTTGGGCATGGAGATCGGTTTGCATGTGTGGCATTTCTTCCGCATTATTATGCACATATAGTTGTTCCACATACATGTACATGTCATCTGAGCTTATGTCCCCCATAATGTCATGTCTCTGTCCTTTTATTTTCAGCCATTCTTTTTTGGGATTTTTCTTGAAGTTGGCTATGGCTTGTGTCTCCGTGCGTAGCTCATAGTTTCTTCTTTTCCGCCTCTTGAGATTTGTGTAGTCTTTTGATAGAGTTTCCCATTCCGTGTTCGTCGTTGACAGTGCCCGCAATTGTTTTTTTGACATACTTGCACTCTTCATCAAACCATGGGTTATGCGGTAGCCCTTTAATATGATTTCCTCGCCGATGCGTTTTTCCCATTGTTTGTTCCACGGCGTCACAGAGAGCTTGTTTGAAAATTGGCCATGTTTGTGCGATGTGTGATGGTATGGGTACACGAGCAAGTGCATTGTCTAGATGTTCTGCATACATTCTTTTCTCGTCCACTTGCATTTTGTATGTCCATGATCGGGCATGGGGCTGTTTTTGTGCTCTTTGAGTGGGAACTTGTAGCCTTACATGGATTGGGGTGTGGTCCGAATTGGGTGACCTCTTCCCAATTGTAAAATTACTTACAGTATGGGATGCCTCATATGCAATCAATACATAATCAATAACACTCATGCCTTTGTTGGCCGTGTAGCATGTGCATTCTCCCGATTTTTCAAACAAACTTGTTCCATTGACGGCGATTAGTTGTAAGGATGTCATCATACTGAGCAATGCAATACCTTGCGGGTTTGTAATGAGATCTTTCAAACATCTCTCCCATGTGGGATCTAGTATCTCATTATGTTCAAGCATTGGAGGTGTCATGAGATCCACCATTTGCATTTGCGCATGTGCTATGCGAGCATTCATGTCCCCAATAAGCATAATCATCCCTTCTTGTGCATAGGCATGGATATCGGCATACAGATCCTCGAAAGGGTAATTCTTCTCTGCATTGAAGGTACCATAGAATGGTGACTCTCTATGGGGGATGTAGCACCCGGCAATGAACATAGGTTTAGGTTTTGTGTCAAACTTGATCCATATGTACCGGTTATGGGCATCTGTCTTGCAAATTGTGATCATTTTTCTGAGTTCCTCTTGGTATATCACTGCGACTCCTCGTCCCCTCATTTTTGTACATGGCATCCGTAGGGAGTGTGTAACATATCCTTCAATGTGTGGTATTCTACATGCATCGTGTTCCCATGTTTCCAATAAAAAGAGAATGTCGGCTTGTGGTAGGACTTTCGTTAATCCTTCTCCTTTATGCCACGGGAAGCCTCTGCAATTCCAACTTGTTACGTGTAATTCCGTGAACCCATGGGTCTCGCATTGTCATTTTGTTTCCTCTTTTGCTTCCCCTTTCGTGTCCGCTTGGGCTGTTTTTTTGTTCATGCGAGCTTCGTATGCTTCACGTCTGGTCTTTTGTTGGTTCGGCGTTCTATCTTCACTAATGTATAGTGCGCTATCCTTTAAGTAGATGCGGGCGTTTTCGAGGATAATAGCCCTCTTGCGGGCATCCAGAAGTGTGCATACGATTGTCCGATTTGCTTCTGGTTTCTTCTTGCCTACTCGATGTGCACCATATACCACCACATCGTGCATTCCGAAGTTAGTGGAGATCATTTCCGTGATGTCGGTGTTCAAGGTAATGACCTTCTCGTTGTCGGATTCAGGGATACCCCGTATCACGATGTTCATTTTTCTTTTCTCTTGTTCGGTGTATTCTTTGTCATCCTCATTAGCATACATGTCTCTGTTCATTGAGGAAGTCTGAGGCATTGGTGTGTTTGTCAGTGCATCTTTCCAAGAGCCCACATTTTCAGATACATTCATTTGCGCTATCTTTTCATCATGTGTGGCTAGCGTGTCTTGCATTGTAGTTGTGTGCTTATCAAGAGCACCCTGGAGCTCCTGCATCTTCTTCTCTTGGTGGCGGACTCGTAGGTCTTGCATTTGGAGCTTGTGTTCCAATTCTTGGTTTTTTAGAGCTAGGTCTTTGATTTCATCACTCTGCTTCATGATGGTGGTGTGCATCGAGGAGATGAGTCCCCATATGTCTCGTAATGAGCATGGTGGCGTATTCCCTTCCACGATGTCCGGTTTCGGGGGGGGGTTGTTTGCTGTATTGGTTTGGGTCCCATGGTGCGTGTAGGTGAGGACCTGACAGAGAGGCCGCTTCTGGAAATTCGCAGGTTCACAGTGTCATTCATGTGGCCATGGTGTGCTGGCAGTCAATGCACAGAGAGAGAGAGAGAGAGAGAGAGAGAGAGAGAGAGAGAGAGAGAGAGGGAGAGAGAGAGAGAGTTCCGCTTCCAGATGCATTAGCCCCAAAGACGGGCGTCCCTTTTTTTTATTGCCAATTACAAAGATACAACCTTGGAGGGTCCAACTCTCTACAAGCTCTCACAGCTTCTATGTGTTTATAAAGAATATATGGATGCCTGAAAAGCTAGGCACCCCCAGAAGCATCTGTTCTCAAAAAGCCCAGGGCCGAAAAGCTCTTCTGACCAAAAGCTGGGCGTTGCAAAAAAGCACTCTGTCTGTTGCCATAGTTCTGCCACATCAGCATTTCTATTCGTGTTTTGCGTTGTTCTGTCCAGCTAGCCACGTCAACACTTCTAGGCTCAATTTTTGGACCAGGTTAAGTCTTGTGAAGCTCTAACCTCCCTTTATGAGTTGTATGTTGTGCCATCTCCATGGGGGGGACACCCATTGTCATGTTGAGGCCTTGTGCCCTTTTCCTCTTAGCGTTTCCTCTCAGCGTTTCCTCTCTTTGTCTCTCTCTTTTTCTCTTTTCTTCTTTTCTTTGCTTCCACTGCCACCTTGACAAGTGGCTTAACAGCAACTTTCTTGGGTCTTGTCTGGATGGACAAAGCCATAGACACCACGGTTGCATGGTCAGCATGATATCTGGATCATTACGGAAACTATTGAAAAATATCACAGTAGAGAAGATGGATAGACTTTTCTTGTCTAACATTTAAGAATCATGGCATGCCTTAGTCTAACGTGAGGGATGGAGATTCAAGGATGACTTAACTTATTTTGGAAAGGACTATTTGAGAGTATGCTAACCACTTTGAAGTTTTTATCATTGTATTGTTCACAAGCTAATGGAGAGCCCAACATTGTCAATACAGTTGTCTTAGACCTCTTGAAGTCTTGTGCAGGGATTTAATATTTACGTAATTACCACAAATTTTGTGTGATCACAAGGTCTTATTGACACATTTACATGATTATACTTAACATGATCACAAAGAATCCGGTTTAGGGCGACCTGGAAACCCACTAAAATCCCGTCGGGCTTTTAAGGCCCGCAAGGAAAACTAAAAAGCCCGGCGAGGCCGCATAATTATATATATAGAGTCCGATCGGGGGCCCCCGATCGGGCCCGTTGGGCGTTATTGTTTGAGTCATCTTCTGAGAGAGAGAGAGAGAGAGAGAGAGAGAGAGAGAGAGAGAGAGAGAGAGAGAGACGACTGTCTTTGCAGATACGTCGAGAGGAGAGGAGAGAGAGAGAGGGGTTCGTGTGGGAGCGTGCTCTGCGTCGTAGTGCGCGGCAATAGCGGAGTACGTGACCACACGATCCGGGTATGTGTTGTGTGTGTATACGTTGTGTGGTAGCGTGCCTTTTGTCGTATTGCACGGCAGTCATAAGGTACCTTACCATACAATGGGAGTGTGCGTAAGCTGTTCTATGGAACAATGCTTACTACGGGGGCATCACCTCGATGACGTGGGGAAGATGGTGTCTTTGTGGTAAGTATCGGCTTATTGTCTGGATACTACGTCGATATAACACAGCGAATCTAGTATCTTTATGGTAAGTCAACTTCCCTTCCCCTTTCTCAAAAAACATATGGACATCGGTCAGTAACACGGCTATATGATGCTCGTGTGCAAGCCATTATTGCTCTTTAGATTCGGGCGACACTCGGTCGGTAACGCGGCTAATTAAGTGTCGTTTGTTAGAAGCATCTGTTTTTGCATAAATGTGGCGTTCAGGTCGTTAATCCGGTCGTACGAACATTATATAATTTGTATGTGCATGTGCAATTAATTTTTTTAAGTATTAAGTAAATGAAATATTTGGTCGGTAATGCGGCCGTGAAGAGTATTTCATATACAAATGTTTGAATTGTTTTATTTTGTTGTTTTTAAGTGTTCTTATGAAATTATATACTAGCTAATCATATTCAAAAGAATGCTTATTCATCAATAATCACTATTTTAAATGCTACTTTTACATGCAAAAAAGTATTTGCACATACTTTACATGTTAAATATTAATTTTTATCTTTTTAAAGGACTTCAATCATCATCACTATTTTAAATGCTACATTTACATAAGTCCTCTGTAAAAAAGAATTTGCACACAATTTGCATGCTAAATTTTTTTTTAATTAAAAAAAAAAACATAAATTATCATTGCTATTTTAAATGCTACATTTACATAAATTCTATGTAAAAAAGTATAAGAACACAATTTTGCATGTTAAATATTTATTTCTATCTTTTTAAAGAGAAAGCCATTCTTTGCAATTTCCTAGCCCGATTTGTATACTTCCAATGTTTTAAATGAGCTAAAATAAAATTGACAATATATACATCACGAGGCATGTATCTTCGAAGAGGCTTTGATTTTTAACATGTTTTATTAGATTTGGACAATTTGATTAGGAATGACATATTTATTTATTTTACACGAGCAAACATACCATTTAAAGTCAAAATGATGATCAACCTGATTAAATATAATCTTGCACAATTTTTTGAAGTCTTTAAGTCGGAGTGTACTTTGTTTGAACTAGTGTGAGCGCACGGTGAAAAATATAAGTTAAAAATTCAATATATGCTGAAATGTTCCAGATTGTTAACATGTATTGTTTGATCTAGATGAAGTTCTTATAAACCACTTGTTTGCCCTACATTTTACACGTGTAACAGATTGCAGTTTAAAGTGAGGATTGTTTTCAATGTTATCAATATTTTCGGCACATTTCTGAAAGTCTTCAAGTCATGGTTGAAGGTTTGCCTGAGTGGAGTGTTAGTGCAGTGTGCAACTAAGAATTTGTATTTGATATGTTGTTTTTTATTGTCCAATGCTAAAATGATGCCAGATCAAAAGAAAAGTATTATGCGTGCATTTCGAAAAGAATGTATTTTGACAATATCATCATGTGCAAATGGTCGCATACAACAGATTAGTGAAAGCGACGTCTTCATCAAAGATCTCACTAGCGCTATATGGGAGAACACAAAGCGCAAGCTGCGAGGTGAAGGCCAATACGAGTTATTAATTCCAACAGGAATCTTTGACCCCATCACAAGGTTAGGACAGTGTTAAGCAATATGAAAGTATGTTGCAGAGACTTAAAGAAAGATATCCCTCCTGCGACATGTCAAAATTAGAGCTCTGGGATAAATTGTGGGAGAAACAGAAGATAAAGATGAAGCGTGTGAAAGTGCAAGACCAAGCAGTCCTATCCAAGAGATTGAAGATAGCCCAAGATGCGCAAGGAGCTTTGGAAGGTTGATTAGATGCCAGCGGCACCGGCACAATCATGCGCACGGCTTTGAATGCCAAGTGCGTTCATCTTGTCGGCATGCCTCACGAGGCCTTGGTAGAAGGTACGAGGATTTGAGCAGGCTCCTTTGGTGTGTGCACATTGTATACCATCCAAGGCATCTCTTTCTTTCCATACCACATTACATATGTTGGAAAATGCTACAAGGGAGAGAGTTAGGCGAAATTTGCGCAAGCAGCTTTGGAAGGTCGATCATGTGCCAGTGGCATCGGCACAATCATGCGCACGGCTTTGAATGCCAAGTGCGCTCATCTTGTCGGCATCTCTCACGAGGCCTTGGTAGAAGGTACAAGGGTTGGAGCAAGCTCCTTTGGTGTGTGCACATTGTACACCATCAAAGGTATCTCGACCACATTACATATGTTGAAAAATGCTACAAGAGAGGGAGTGAGGCGAAATTTGACAGCTTCCAGACAGAGCAAGGAATGCAAACTCCTCACCCCTCCATTAAGATGCATTGGCTTTACCACTGAAGCTCCTTGGATCACAATATTCCCATACTACAATGGGGGTACCGTGGGGGACATTATGTGCCGCTTGCCATTCATCCACGGATTGTTCAAACACCACATGCACAGGCTACAACACAGCTAGAGGTCATTGCCTGTAGCAAATCTGTCAGCACAAGAGATAGACACGACGCGGATCAAAGCAGTGATCTAGCAGATGCCAGCCATTTGTCACGCCTTAATCGATGGCGTTGCGATTGTCCACTCGGCCGGGATAGTGCACAGTGATTTGCATCCGTTCAACATAAACGTCGCTTGATTTTGTATATACATCTGTGCACCGTGGATCGTATAGTTTTGGAGCAATCCACGGTTGCCTAGCCATCTCTGCATCCCTTGCTCTCTGTGCTTTCAAAACTGCAGAGTCCAACTGTGCGCTTGGATGCAGATTATTAATTGACGCGCGCTTAGCTGGCGTTATGAGCATCATTCCCCAATCAATGATGCCGACACGAGGTTTATTTGCGCGAGTAAAGTCCAACATTATGTTGAACGGATGCAGGTCATTGTGCACTATCCGAGCCGAGTGGGCAGTCGCAACGCCATCGATTAAGGCGTGACAAATGGTTGGCATGTGCTAGATCACTGCTTTGATCACTGCCGTGTCTATCTCTTGTATTGGGCAGATTTGCTACAAGTAGTGACCTCCAGCCGTGTTGTAGCCTGTGCATGTGGCGTCTGAACAATCCGTGGGCGAATGGAAAGCGGCACATCATGTCCCCCACGGTACCCCCATTGTAGTATGGGAATATTGTGATCCAAGGAGCTTTAGTGGTAAAGCCAATGCATCTTACAATGGAGGGGTGAAGTGTTTGCATTCCTTGCTCTGTCTAGAAGCTGTCAAATTTCGCCTCACTCCCTCTCTTGTAGCATTTTTTCACATATGTAATGTGGTCTGGAAAGAAAGAGATGCCTTTTATGGTGTACAATGTGCACACACTAAAGGGAGCCTGCTCCAACCCTCGTACCTTCTACCAAGGCCTCGTGAGGAATGCCGACAAGATTAGCGCACTTGACATTTGTGCCGGTGCCGCTGGCATCTGATCGACCTTCCAAAGCTGCTTGCGTATCTTGGGCCATCTTCAATCTCTTGGGTAAGGCTGTTTGGTCCTACGCTTTCACACGCTTTATCTTTACCTTCTGTTCCTTTCACAATTTATCTCAGAGCTCTAATTTTGACATGTCGTAGGTAGGAGGGATAGCTTCCTTTAAGTCTCTGCAACATACTTTCATATTGCTCAACAATGTCCTAACCTTGTGGTGGGGTCAAATTCTCGAATCTTTGCTGTAATCAACAACTCGTATTGGGCTTCATCTCGCAGCCTGCGCTTTATGTTCTCCCATATAGCGCTAGTGAGGTCTTTGATGAAGACGTCGCTTTCAATAATCTGCTGTATCCTACCATCTGCACATGATGATATTTGTCAAAATAAATTCTTTTCGAATGGCACGCAAAATGCTTTCTTTTCGTAAGGTCTTCTTTGAACATTTGACCAGCCATCACTCACAATTGTGCATCCTGAAAGCGAAATATTCCCAAGTATTATTTTGCCAACACGCTCTTTGACTTTGATGTAACATTTGTCCAAGAAAACATTTCGTATCGTGTGATAAAAAGGAGCTGAAAATTCTGGGCCAAACTCACCGATTTTCTTCCAAGCAACCTTCCAATGATTGCTATCTACCATGACCAAAGCACTTTCAATGAAGAATATTACTTTGGCGAGTGTAGTTTGTGCTTCTTCTAGAGACTTCACTCGAAAGATTTGATGTAATGATTTTTGACGCATTTGATCCAGTCCACCTTCATTTTGACGCTTAAAAGGAATGCTGCTTGAAATTTCCTTCCCCTGCATAGGCTATTCTCCAAAGTTAGTTGGCGTCACCAGAGGATCAACGGAGTTAATATTTGGCTTTGACAACTCTTGACTTTCAGCCACAGAGCTATATATATGTTGTCTCTTGCCACCCTTTTTGGCGAGCTCTTCTTTCAAACGCTTTGCAATTGCAGGTGGCTGAGGATGTTCATATTTCTTACAACTCTTTTTAACGATACCTAGAAATGGTCCCTAATACGTGGTGCACCGCCTGATTTTGTTATGATACAAATTTACATTGTCACTTCATATATTGGCGGCTTATGTTGTGAGCATAATCCCACTCTTTGCCAAGAGCTTTTTTATTCTTTGACTTCTTCGTACCACTTGTACCCACATTTTGCTCTATTGCTTTTAAATTAAAATTGAAAACAAAAGAACCAGATGTTCAGCTTTTAGAACATTTTTTTTTTCAATATATATTAAAAAACATTCACTATGAAAATAACCAAAACTGCACAATATGAGATTTTCAATGCACGCTAGTCAATCCACATATCGATCACCGATGTGAGCAAACACACATTGCAATGCACTCTATGCACGGCATAATAACTACAACAATGCTATGAATTTCTCAATGCAATTATTATTATGATGATTATTTATATGTCCACTTTGATTTGCAAACAATAAGACACATCTAATTTCAAATGCTACAAAGAATAATCAACTTCTACACTGAACGATGTCAATTCTACTAATAATACATAAAACACTCTTTGTATAAACCAATTGATCTGCAACTTGTGACGACGCTATGGGCTGATTTACTATAGTTGATGTCGAGCGTGCTGATGATAGGTGCAGAGGATGGATGAAAACTGAAAAACGCTGGCTGATCTAAGGGTTGAATCTGAAAACTCTGAAGTGAGTGGCTGGATCTACGACAGTACAGTGAGGCTAGGCTGAAAACTGCTAACGCTAGGGCTGATCTGGTGTTGTGGGCTGATGCTGGGCAAAAACGCCATGGGTGCTGGATATGCTTGTGAAAAACGCCAAGTGGTACTTATGCTGCTGGGTAATGGTATTGTAGGTAGCTTCTGTGCCAGGAGAGGAGACCCCTAGGGTCTCCTATATAGCTCATAAAGCTTGGGTCGAGCAGTGTCATATTGAGCCCCCTTTATTTTCTAAAATGATGCTAATATGTCACTTATTAATAAGTACTAATAAGAGGTGCTTCGCATGCAGTTATTACCCAAGCTTGGTACTCATGGTGCTGTATGGGAACACTCCCTAGTTCCTACACTTAGCAAACATTGGTTGTGCTCATGTGCAATCAAAGGGTATGCAACTACTCTAAAGTGCTTGGACATATACGTCTTGCGCATAGGCTCACAAGGGTGCCGGAACACTTCTTGGGCTATCCTAAACCCTAGAGATAGGAGTTACAACTTGTTTACATGCCCAAGCTTGGTACTCATGGTGTTGTATGAGAACACTCCCTAGTCCCTACACTTAGCAAACATTGGTTGTGCTCATGTGCAATCAAAGGGTATGCAACTACTCTAAAGTGCTTGGACATGTATGTCTTGCGCATAGGCTCACAAGGGTGCCGGAACACTTCTTGGGCTATCCTAAACCCTAGAGATAGGAGTTACAACTTGTCCACATGCACACAGCGTTAGATGTGCATGTGACATGCACATAGCTCTTCGTAAGGCTTAGGATAAGCAGCAGAGAGTTGTTGAGCATCTCTTTTCCAAGCTAAGCTTAAGTATTATGGTCCTTTCCAGATCTTGGAAGTGATATATTGCTCGAGTTTGTTGACTACATGGACTATTCACAGTGCTTGTCATGAGAGTTTGTTACATCCATATGTGCAAGATGTGATGGAGCAACTCAAATTAAGGACTTGAATGAGAATGGGCTTGTACAGTCTGAATAGATATACTCTATTCTTTAGAACTTGAATCGTGAGTTTTGTTGTAGCCTTTGGCAATGAGATTATTTGGATGAATGAGTAGGATGAATTTCACATATGAGTATGAAAGAGACCACATAAGCCAAGATTTAAAATTTTGGACAATTTTTATCATCCTATGAAACAGAGGTCAAGTAATGCTTTCATGTATCTCGAGGCAGTCAGGGTTAAGAGGGTTGCTGAAACGCAGTTTCTATATAACATTGCACAGCCTTGCTGGTGGGGCCTTTGTTGGCTCGCTTTTACAGTTGGCCAGGAGTTTCGATTTTCCTATGGTGTGTAACCACTGAGTTAGATTGATTGCTTGGTTGCCTCTTGAACATGTTTTGCTGGGACCCTGGTCTTGTATGTTCGTCTTTGTGAGACAAGGCAGAGGCAAGAGTTTTTTTTTTGGACTATACAATGGGGATTGACCAACACATTTGAATCCATCAGCAGAGTGCTCTGCCAACTTATTGTGGGACATGGCTAATGCAATCTATCCATTCATTCCTTTATAGTTCTAGCCATTTAAGTTTTAGATCTGAATTAACTGTAGAGTGATATGTTTTATGTGGATGTTGGCTCAAGTAGGATTAGATGTAGGCACTTGGGGAAGGCGCACAAAACATGACGGGCATAACTTATGCATCCACTGCCATGTCATTAGTCACTAAAGCAGTGCTTATGGTCTTACCTGCTAGCTCACATCGTCTGCTTTGTCATGTTGAGAGGCAGTCTCCTTACTGGACATGTTAAATGGGGTGCTGTGTGGGGTTAGGATGCGGGTCCTCACGTTTGTTAGGAATGGGACACGGTATTATGGGGTCCTCTACAGGCTATCTCTATGGCTCCTTGAACTTACTTCCTGTGCCTGCTCTGAGCTTATTGACAGTGATTCTTGCTCACGTTTTGCAGTCTGCAGAGATGACAATGATGTGGTTTGGATAAATGACAGCAAAGCGACAAATGTGGATGCTACATACACAGGTCTGAAGGGGCTTACAAAGCAACAATGTGTTGTTTTACTTGGAGGGCTTGCTAAGGTATAGGCATCTCATTTAGACATTTGTATATCTTTCTTTCTGAAGCTTTTTCTTTGTGTACATGCCAAACAAAAGGTTTGCCTACAATTTGTGTTTGTTTGTCAGGTGCTGGATGAGAAGGGAAATATAGGCTTTGACAACCTTGTACATGTTTTGAATTTGCACAGAGCAGTTGTCACAGTAAGAAGTTTCCGCTTTCTGGCTCATGTGGAGTACAACACTCCAGCATTGCTAATATAAACTATTTTACTGGAGTTATAGTTCGGTGCATCCGGGGAGCAAATCAAGAAAGACCTTGAAGCAAATGGTTTGGCAATACCTTGTAAGCAGAGCAAAGGGTTGGTGGAAGCTGTACGAGTGGCTAGGGGTATTGCACAACCAGGTATCTCACCATTTCTCTGGAATTATTAGTTGCTCCTATCATTGACATGAAAACATGGCATTGTGGATGCTTGCATAATGTTTACAGGGGATGCAGTCGTACTAAGTCCTGGTTGTGCGAGTTTTGATGAGTTTCTCAATTTCGAGCTCCGGGGACAGGTTTTCTCGGGTCTAGCAAGATCAATTTCCTGATCAACCTGGGATGTCACAAGTTGATGTGGTTAGGCATTTCTAGGACAATCCTCTGGGAAATGCCCTCACTTTCTACCACACATTGGACAATACACAACAGGTGGCACTAAGAGGCGAGAGATGGGGGAGTAGAGGGATCAATAAGAAGACAATTCTGCATGGTCAGGATCTAAGTTTGTATGCATGCTTGGATGACGATGTAGCCATACGTTCTATTAAGTCTTTTGTCTCTTCACACTGGGCCAGAACCTTGTCCCTTAACCATGTTCCCAGCTGTAGGCTTGTTATACTTTCCATTTCCCCTTTTGGCTTTGTAGGTCTGGCAACCTGTCTTATGGACAGAGGGAGGGAGGGAGAGTGAGAAAGAGAAAGGAAGAAGCGGCAAAAGACTATGTTAACGTCTCAAAGAGGCCAATTTAGTCTATGAGACCAAAACAATACGTACGATGAAAATGTATCTATCATGGAAGATATCAAGGAAAAGCTCTCTTAGGGTGCTCTCTCAAGAGAAAACTTTTCTCCATGATTGAGATGATGTGGCAACTCTCCTGATGCTCAATAGTAGCTCTAATCTGCCTACGGGGAGTGGGCGTGAGGGTTCACAAGAAGATTTAGAAATTTTCTCATGTAGGAAAACGGAGTCTTTTCCAATGTTTTCCATACAATGAATAACATCATGAGCTTCTACTCGAGAGGCACCGCATACCTAGCTAGGTACGATTGGGGGCAGGGGACCACCGCCCCCCCCACCGGGCCGGCGGTCCCTTGCCCCCAATTGTACCTAGCTAGGTATGCGGTGCCTCCCTCACAGAAGCTCATGATGTTGGGGTAAGTCACAATGTGGGAATTATTGTGAGAATTTGTCCAAAACTTCTTGTGGTTGGGCCTGGCTGAGTGCCACTCTATCAAGCATGACACCTCTTGAAAACGAAGCCCCTCTCTTCTTATCTCGTATCATCCTTGGAGACTTTGAGACTAAATTCTATGTCTTGGAGACACCAAGGTTCACTCCAGCAAAATTCATCACACGAGGATTCACAACAAATAAACTAATCTAGTAGCCTATTAGAGCAACATACTGCCCTAATAATTCAATCTACAGGCAATACATGGAGAACCACTCTAATAACCAACAAATTATTATACTAACAAGCTACTAACAACCAGTACTAAAAGATAAAGTTCAAAAGGTGAAGTTGTAGCAGCTGAGTTGTGATATGCAGGGAGTTGGTGATTCAACCTCCTTGTAGATGTGTGACACTCTTGCAACATCGGCCTCTTCTAATTTCAGACAAGCTTCTATCACAATCGCAAGAGGCAATGGATCTCACCCATATAATTACAGAGCTTGCTAAGGTTGTCTTATGCAACCTTCTATTGCATTTCGATTTGATGCGTGGAAAGTGGTTATGGCATAGGATAGTAGGTAAGACGAGAAAGTTATCTGTCAAATTGACCTGACACCTCAGATAAGCTAATCCTTGTTTGTAGCATATTTTTTTCGCCATTGTATGTGATTATATTTCTCATTTGATGGTGTCATTGTTAGCAACAGAAAAAGAGGGTGAGATGCTAGCTTGTAAACGGTTTTTTGGTTTTGTTGCAAAGTGAAATTGGTTCCTTCAGTCATTCGGGGCATTTATGCTCATCATATATATGAAATTTGAGGAAGGCACTCTTGAATTCAGCTTGGCATGTTTTATGTATAGCGGACCAGAAGCTTCTTTTGATTATAGCCATTTTGTTTTTGGAAGCAGGTCTTTCTTGTTCTTTGCGCCTTGCAGCCCATGCTAGTGCAAAATGGTATAAACAACACTACATTATCTTAGAAATTGATAGCAAGAGGAGTTTTTGTAGGTTTTTTTGGGATGCATGTGCCTAATGTTGCTTGTGAATGGCCTTTTCTATGGACTTGTCTCCTTGGTGCATTTCCCTTAAGGATGGGGATTGTTATAGAAGACTTGAATGTGAGTTTTGAGTCTTTGTAATCTTCTCCTCCATATGCATTGTTTGATGTTCTCTCCATATGCATTGCTTGGCTTGCTTCAACAAAGAGTGTTCTCAGTCCCCCAGCACTTTGTGCTTAAGCAAGAGGTATGATTTTGGTTACATCGTGATGAGGAGGCACTCTCCATAATCTTAGTACTCCACGACATCGAGTCAATTGGATAGGATGTATCTAATGCATGATGATGATTTCTAATGTATGATGATGATCACCAAATCTATCAAATTTACCATCTTCATAATCTCTACCTCCCATTAGACGGATCAATAGTTCAATTGGAGAGGTGGATTTCCTTGAAGATAACCGAACAACTAGGGAGTAACTCCGAGGGGAACTAAAGATGTGGTCCTCCACCACCGTGAAGTATGTAAAACCTGAGTAGGCCATTGTAGATTTTGGATAGCCTATGCTTTCCTTGGCGTATGCTAATGATGAAGTAGCACATGCTACACAATTTAGGGCCTAATGTCCACAAAATCATTAGAGCATGGTAGTGGGAGAAGTGGAGGCTATTCTTGACAACCAATCCTTATGGAGGCAAAAAAGGTTGTCCAACAGATGAGAGACCATCTATTGGGGTGTGATACGGACTTGGACATATCAAGTCGAGAATCTATTGGGCTGTGTTATGGACTTGGGCACCCCAAGTTGAGAATTTGGCACGCCACCGGAGGAAATACCTAAAATCACTCAACAGACTTTATCACAGTTAGAGACGGATGATGAGACCTGATGTAGTTTTGTGCCCAGAGGTCTTGGCCCAAAATTTGGCGTCCCTTTCGGTATTTATTTTTATATTAAATCTCGAGCAAAGTACACTGTTCGAGGGTCCTCTACTCATTGCTTCCAAGAATCTAAGGGAAAGAGTCCTAGCATTCAATTTATTAACGCTATGGGTCTAAAAGCGGTACATGAAAAGTTGTAATTTCCAAAAGCATCTCATCTCTTGCGTTGCAAGTTGCAGCGTGAAAAGCGGCGAAAAACGCGGACGTGCATCTAGCTTGCCATGTCAGCGCGATTTGCGATATTGGTATGATTTTTAAATGCCCTTGTGTCCTCCAAGGCCCCATTGAACAACTAAAAACCTCATAAGTTGCAACAACTAAAAACGTTTAGTTTTGTCAGCTTTCATTTAATCTTGTCCGGGTGGACATGCCACGTCATCATTTTGTGACACCCCCCCCTCTTAAAAGAATTGTAATCACCCTCGATTACACCTCCAAAATCAATCAGAAGATAGAAATGAGTTCAGTCTAAGCATTGATGCACTAGACAATACATATCCAGCATTGATACAAAGACGACAGTTACTGAACATTCAAATCACATTCACATAACTACGTCTATCGAGATATTGGATCATGATCTATCAGCAATGAGTTTAGCAATTACATCTAGGTCTATCCCAGATCTCCATAGATGTCTCGACTGACTAATTCTTACTGCTATCATGTCCACCTCATCTCTCTGAAATTACAAAAGCGAAATGCTACAGTCATTTCGTCTTTCAAAGATGCACTCAAACACTACTCATATGAGAGAGCACAAGTATATCAGATTCATTTCAGTAATTCCGATTTTGAAGTACTTTTGTAAATTCATACAACAAAATACTATCAGCCCATCAGTATCCCTAAAATCCAAAGGAAAATCAGTGACTTTATTCCATTTGGTTAACTTGTGATAAAGGACCAGAGTGACTCCCCTCTTGTGCAGTCCCGTGTGCACCAGATTCAACCTTGCCGATCTTCAAGATCTCTCGGAGTTGTTGAAGCGAGACCAAAAGCCTCAAGGTATAGTTCCAATATCTGAGGAGTATTTGCAAGGTCCTCCTCCATCCACTTTCCATTGAATGTCGAATAGTTCTTGAATGTAACTCAAAACCATTGTATCACTTTAACTTTCACTTTCCTTTCCTTGTGAGGCAGTATCTGTTGTGGAATGAGAATCTCCTCGCTCTCTTCTACTTCAGGTTGCTCCTCAGGCTCCCTGCCGATTGGCACCTCACCTGTCGATTGGCACCTCACCCTTGAAAGGTTCCAATAGACTCACATGAAACACATTGTGAATCTTTCGCAGCATGAGTCTGAAGGACACATCATTGATCTTCTCTGAATCTGGAAAGGGCCATGGTATCGCATATTTAGCTTTGGAAAAAGCCACTCCTTTCTCTTTCTTTTCCTCAGGCGTGCCTTCTCAAACCGTAAGACACCCAATCGTCTTCCTTCAGTTGCAAGTCGCGTCAATGTTTGTTGGCTATCTTTTTGTATCGTGCTTGGGACTTCTCAAGAGCCTCACAAACCTTGGCAAAAGGAGTGTCCAAATCTCGCATGTACTCATCCGTGTCATAAAGCTCATCTTTGGTGCTTAGAAACAGTGTTACCTTCTTAGCACCCTCAATTACCCCAAATGGCCTCTTCCTCGTCAATGAATGAACTATGTTATTGTAAGCAAACTCCACCAAGGGCAAGTACTTTTTCCATTGAGTCTTCTAATTTGAAATATAAGACTTCAACAAATCCAAAACCATTGAATTGGCCATCTTATTACCCATCGATTTGTGGGTGGAATGAGGACGGGATTGTAACCGCGTGCCAATGTTCTCCTAGATTGCCCTCCAAAACAAACTAGTAAATTGGGGGGTCTTTGTCTAAAACTATGGACTCATGCATGCCATGTAAGTTAAAAATCTGTGAAACAAACAGTTTCCCCTAATGATCGGGCCTAACTGTTTTTTTTACCGGAAGAAGTGAGCCTGCTAGGAGAACTTGTTGATGATTATCCAAATGCCATCATGCCCACTTTGTGTCTTGAGAAGATAAAAAATAAAATCCATGGCAATACTTTCCCAAGGAGGGGAGGGTATGGGTAAAGGCTGTAGGAGTCTCGGTACCTTATGCTTGTCAAACTTGACCTTTTGGCATACCAAACAAACTCGTCCACATCCCTTTTTACCTCGGCCATTAGAAGTAATGCTCAACACCCTTCAAGGTGGTATCTATGCTGTAGTGTCGCGAAAAAGGTGGACAATGGCACCTATCCAAACCTTTTTCCTCAAAGGTGGTGTACATCAAATAACCGTCCCGTATGGGGAAGCCTGCTATGATGAATCACGAAAAGTGCCATAACTAAGGGGTTGCAAGAGAACTCATCTGTCACTAAATTATTCTATCTTTAAACATGGACGGTTTGGAAATGAAACCGTGATAGAATGTTAGTCCACCTCATCTGATTTTCTGAAAGGTGCTTTTGAGACAAAAAATAATGCAAACTCTGATGATATGTTAAGATAGTAAAAGTCGGCTCCGAGTAGAAAATGTCGCCATTGTGTAAGAGCATGGTTAACTGCCAAAAGCTCTTTCTCGTAAATTTGTGCAACCCACTCAGGACGTGAAAACTTTCTACTCTCGTAAGCTATGCCATGGCCTTCTCGCATCAAGACTGCTCCCAAACTGCGACCACATGCATCATAGTAAACTTCAAAGGCCTTTTGCAAGTCTGATAAAGCCAATACTAGTCATGTTGTCAACTTTTCCTTGAGAGTATGAAAGGCTGCAATCTTTGACGGTCCCTAAGTAAAAGAAAACCCTTTCTCAGTCAACACATGCAAAGGAGAAGCAATCTTTACAAATTTTCGAATGAACCGCCGATAGTATGAGCACAAACCCAAAAAGCTGCGAACTTCATGAACATTCTTCAAATCAAGCCAATCACAAATGGTCTCAACTTTGGCCGGGTCCATCTTGACACCTATTGTTGAGACGATGTGTCCCAAAAAGTGTATCTCTCGCAAGAAAAACTTGCTCTTATTTCCATTTACAACCAATTTATGTTGAGGCAGTGCATTTATAACCTATAACAGATGGTGTCTATGCTCTGCCTCACTCTTGGAGAAGACGATGATGTCGTCAAAGAAAGTGCCCACAAATGATATGTACTCTCTTGAAATCCTATCCATCATGCGGTTGAATGTAGCGGAAGCATTCGTGAGCCCAAAGGGCATCACCAAATATTTGTATAAACCAAAAGTCATTTGATGTTGACAGCGCTATATGGGCAAGGTGTCCAAACTTGCACACCTCCATTCTGTTTCAATTTGGCACTTCAAAATTCGACAACCCATACACATGCATTGCTAGGTAAAAAAACAATGAAAGCGTCCACTATAGAATCCGCGGCCGATACATCACGCAACAGACAAAGGCATTTGTCCACGACGTGTGGCCTCTGAGCTTAGCAAGTCCTTCTTCAAGTCATCCTCTGTCTTGTCTGAACCAAAATACACATTGTGAATATGGTCGCCATCGCTCTCTGCAAATATCCTCAATCAAGTTAGTTCTCGAAACGCAATGCAAATCCGATTCAATGTTGCCACGTACTGGTTGACGGGTATGTAACCATTGGCAGGTCAAAACATGAAATTTCAGTTTCCACACTTGTTGCAAAGTCTATCACCTCCTTTGCTGACATTCCACTTCTCTTTCCTGATCATCGAGAAACACACAAATTTTAAAGTGAATGAAAAATGTTCAACGTTTGGATGTTAGTCAAACATACTCACGCTTCTCTCTTATACGAGCCGCCCCCTGCGTATTGATGCCTCCTTGGACTACTCCATCTGCAAAGACTGCAGTATCCTATAGGTTATTTAAAACTAACTCTAATGATGGAGGTAGTACTATGCAATTATGAAGACATCAACTTTGACACCTGAGATGTTGTATCAAACCCCTCCAATCGAGGCCTTTGGACACTGGACTCTACTACTGCAGATATTTGTGTGCCTCCACGTGCTCTTTCCTTCACAACATCATTGTGTGCCTTCTCCTCATTTGGAGAAAAGTATCCTCACCATACTCCAAGAACCAGGGCAAATCCTAGTAGACTCTTCTCCTAAAGTTACGTGCTATCTGCATTGAATTAAAAATATGCTCCGATTTTTCAATTTGGAGCATTGCCTGCAAGTTCCTGACCCCTTTAATGTTAAACTTGTGAATCCGTAATCATCTAATACAAGCAAGAATACTGTTAGCGTCATATTTTAGATCTAGGCGGATGCAGTACAATTGTCTATTGTGCATACCTGCAAAGACACCTTTTTCTAACATCCGCCAATGCCTTGCTCACGTCAGACTGTGTTCCCTTTTTCATCACACCCAGCTCATAAGCAAAGGTCTTATCTTTATGTATCAATTTAGCGTCTCCATGAACAACTCCAAGTCCAACCCATACATCGATTGCAAATGTATGCTACGTGTACGACTGTATACATTCTCTGTCTCTCTAATAATCGAAAACAAAAAAACTTCGATCCTCAACCATTCTAAAAAATGGTTGACTCTCTTGTGACAATCTATCCCCATGACTCAACAATCCAACAACGAGGCAATCAAACGTATCCACCAGTTTGAGGAATGTCCAAACTCTTACATCTCCTGGATCACGAGAGGCCATCGCACGCAGGATGAATGTTTTTTTGTCCGAGGGAAGAGCTGCACATGCAAACCCATACAATCTTTCCTCTGTTATCCACTTTGGTCAACTGGTCCACTCGATTGCGGGCAATGTCCTACACAAAAGTTCAAAGGGGTCAATGAAAACATGCAATTTGAACATTTGTTCTACCTTTGAAAGAGAGATTAAGATCAACCCACCTCCACCATTCATCGCCCAATGTAGGGTCAACAATTGCCAATGCATATCTTATCATTTTTTTAAGATAGTCCGTTTGCCTCAAATAATGCTTTTTTGTATTGGACTTGAAACTCGGTCGGAAGCATATTATTTTTCTTTGCTACAATATTTTTCAAGGCAAGAGTATATTTTTCCCACATACATGACGCTAATGATCAAACAAATTTATGATCCCAATACTTTTTGACACTCAACAATCAAACATTCTAAGAACACATACTAGATGTAGAAGTTGAGACATTAGTGTGATAGGCACATTGTACCAGGACTTCTTCCACACCCTTTTATCTATACCTACGTGCATCCAGCTGTATACTACACATGGTAGTTTCTCCACGATTGCTTCCTTTGAAGCAAGACCCATTGCCCGCACCATCCATAGCATGTATGTGTATGCTGTGGACACATACCCTGCCTCATTCAATCAACAAGAAATTGATGCAACGTTACCCATAAGTCAATCTTACACTAATTCTAGGCCACACTGGAATACACCAGAGAGATATTACATGTTTATACGCATCACTATGCTCAACATGTCGGCCTCATTTGACGAATCTACTTTCACTAGTTCCACTCAAACTCGAGGGTACATATGTGCATCTTTTTTGTACGCAACACCTAACATCATAAGAAAGGATGATTATTCGATGCATTTTTAAACATGCTCGCAAATTAACACCATTAACAATATAGCTTACTCTCTTTTAGTACTCCCATCCAGGCGGCGAGCCTATGGTTGCCATCCCAAGTATGCAACATTTTACTGCACAGGTTGCTCCAACAAGTGTCCTGGATTTTAGCGTCGATCTCATCGTTTATTGCACACACAAGGGATCCCATGTCTTCTTGATGTCATCGTCTACATCGATGGTAGGATATCCTGGTGCATCAAGAGAGCATATGAAGCTTCCCTTGGGTTCATAATACCCCTCCAATAAGAATGTATTGGCCAGAGGTTGCAGCCGCTTGGTGTCCTAGCTAGCTTGTCTTGCTTTTTGTAGCTTTACCAAATGGCAAAGAGGAACCCAAGGTAGTGAGATTCATGCTCTACCTGTAGTCATCAATGTAAAAGACCAAACCAATGGACCCTCATAGTAACCTTAAACTAAAAAGCTCTTATTTACCTTCAAGTTTCCGAGATGCTTTGATAACATATCCTGCCGTACTGTTACGTCTTCGTTGATGGGAAACTCTTCTCCAACATTTGCCCGTGCAGTCATATAAGCCTCCATTTCTCTATCATCGATTTCTTCGTCGGAGTTGTACTTATCCTCCACAAATCCAGATGATGCTCCTTCCTACACTTTAGCTTTTCCTTTTGTAGTTTTTTTACATTTCTCGAATATTGTGGTAGGTAGAGATGACATCGTACTAGCTGGTATGCTCTTCGATATAGTCACAGCAACGTATGTAGACATTCCTTCTTGTTCTTTCCTTGTAGTCTTGGTGATCTGCTAATAAAAAAATTGACATAGTTTGATTAATTATCAAGCAAACTTCTAACAACTCACAATTTCTCTCTCTCATTACATAAAGTGAGTGCTAGCGCTTGTTAAAAAGCTAGGGGACTACACGTGAGCGAGAGTAAGGGATGAAAAGAAATGTGTGTGTGTGTGTGTGTGTGTGTGTGTGTGTGCACATATATACATATACATATACATATACATATACATATACATATACATATATATATATATATATATATATATATATATATATATATATATATATATATATATATATAGAGAGAGAGAGAGAGAGAGAGAGAGAGAGAGAGAGAGAGAGAGAGAGAGAGAGAGAGAGAATGAGAAGTAGGGTTAGAGATATAGGAAGGGAGATAAAAAGGGTAAGAGAGGGAGATGGAAAAAGGGTTAGAAAGAAAGAAAGAGAGAGAGAGAGAGAGAGAGAGAGAGAGGGAGGGAGGGAGGGAGAGAGATTATATATAGAATAAGACTAATGGAAAGAGTGTGAGATAAATAGAGAGAGATAAATATAACAGATAGAGAGATAGAGATGAGGAGAAGAAGCGTTAGAGAGAGAGGAAGGGGGAGAAAAAGGGTAAGAGACAGAGTTGGAGAAAGGGCTAGAGGGGGAGAGAGGGTAAGATAGAGAGAGACATGGAGAGTTATAGAGATAGAAAAAGGTTAGAAGAGAGAAAGATAAGAAGGGTAATGGAGAGAGAGATAGAGAGATAGTCAAGGGGGAGAAATAAAGCTAGATATTGAAATTAAGAGATGGAGATAGAGAAAAGGTTAGAAGAGAGAAAGATAAGAAGGGTGAGATAGAGAGAGAGAGGGAGAGAGAGAGAGAGAGTTATAGAGATAGAAAAAGGTTAGAAGAGAGAAAGATAAGAAGGGTGAGATAGAGAGGGTGATGGAGAGAGAGATAGAGAGATAGTCAAGGGCAGAAAGAAAGCTAGATATTGAAATTAAGAGATGGAGATAGAGATAGAAAGATAAAGAGAGAGAAACGTGGGTGAGAGATCGAGAGAGATGAAAATGGAGTGTGAGAGAGACCATTGGAGAAAGGGAGAGATAGGTATGGGTAGAGAGACTGATATATATAGAGGTGGGATTAATACTTATTTGGCCTTTAACCAACATATTTTTCAAGATATGTTTGATGGTTGAGTAGCACAGAGGGGGACTTCATATGTTGTCTTTGAGTGTAAGATAGATAGAGGAAGATAGTCAGATATCTAGAGAGGAGAGATTGGAGAGGAGGTATTGATACTAATTGGGCATTTAACCAACATACTTTTTTTTCAAGATATGTTTGATGTTGGAGTACCATAGATAGAAATCCATAAATTGTATTTGAGTGTGGCGTTTGCCTATAAATATAGGCTAGGGTGTAAGCTAAAATATATATTGATATCTAGCTCTCTCTATTAGATTTGTCGAGCAATGGCTTCATCTTTATCGTGCAAGGTGAGTTTGTTTTTTAATAATGTTAGCAGTGTCCCTATGCTGCTTGTGCCCAGATCCTGGGGATTACGGAGGTTGTGGTGACAACGAGATGTTTGCCATAATTTCCACTCCGGATGGCAACATCTACACTGAGGTGGAAGATGGTGTGACATTACGTCATCAATTTCAATTTGTTTTGGATTCAACCTTGTCTACAATTTTTTTGTTGGCCACAAACAAGAGTGTGGATACGTCTCCAAGATCAAATGTGGCAATAGTGGAGTTGTTGGATAGCTCCATTGAGGAACAAGAAGGTTTTGCTGTTAGGAATTTAGCCAGCAAAAAAACAAGATTCTTTTTTTGTTTGTCAGCAAGCAACGTTGGACGGTTCAATGGAAGAAGAAAAAGAATACATAAATAAGTCTTTGGGTACAGACCAAGTGGGGAAAACTCAGAGTACATTGCTTTAAAAAGTCACAAGTACCCCAACTTGAGCAGGATGATCTCTAGATGTTCAATTTAGAAGCGCATTGATGAAGTTCCGCAGGTGTACAATGATGATTGCATTTATGAGTTGGACGTTGTGTCGGAGGGTGTCCCAAAAATGTTAGGAATGGATCAAAAGTATGATGGTCATTGTGTTGGTTTAAGCTTGTTCATTCTAGAATGAGGTATCCAACTTTGATCAAACGAAGTAAATGTGGTGGAAACCTCGTCTGTAAAAATAACCGGTGCTTGATCAATGCAATGAATGGGAAACCAAATGAGACTTCTTCGATAGGGAAGTTGCTGACATCAATTGCATCAGTTGGTATGTTGAGCTCTGGAAATGGAACTTTTCGTTTCTTACACTATGGTAATAGTCCAATTCTGTTATGAGATGGTCCCTGCACTGTCTATTATGTGCTCATTGAATACAACTAGACGCGTTTGTTCATCCACATTGGAAGGCATAATCACCTCGTCAGAAAGGGAGTTTTGCAATCGGCAATTCAAAGGATGAGAGAACTTGTGTCTCGTGTGCTGTCAGAAACACCAGTGACTAGACCTAGGCATTTGTAGTTGAATCTTGCAAAGCCAATGGTAATGGGGGTGGTGGTTCGATAAAATGGAGAGGACCATGTTGCTAACAACTGCCATGATGTTATTTCAAGTTTGGTTATTTCAAATTCTTTAGATTACCAAACTAATATGGCATTTAACTAATGTTTGGATAACTTTCCTGACAATGTAGTGGTGCTTGTAGTATATTTTGCAGAGAACTATTCCTTCAAGGTGCATAATAAGATTCAGTCAATGCATTGGTATTCAACTCGGGTCACAATTTTGGTTCACATTTCATACTTTCGTGATGTGCTTGGTGCCATTCAAAAGACATGACACTTTGTTTGTGCATCATTGTTTTCTTTTGCACAATGCGTGGCTAAAAAGTCAAGGCTATAGTGTCAAGCGACAATGGGTGTGGTTTGACCGTGATGCTTCACAATTTAAAGCAAGGTGACTATTCTATTTTGTAGCCTGATTCTTCAATATGATCGGTATCGAGATTACGCACAATTTCTTTGCTTCTGGGGCCATGGGAAGGGTGAACACTATGGAGCTGGTGTAGTGCTCAAAAGAGATCTCACACATGAGCACTTGTAATCTGATGGATGGGTGTTTCATAACACGTCAAGTGTTGTTCCTCAATGCAACCCTCAGAAAAGAATGTCTACAGACAATCAAGAAAGTCGATCAAACAATCAAGAAAGTCGATCATTTATTTTGGGAGGTCAAGCTTGTTGATGTTGATAGAGACACAACATGGGATTGCATGCACATCAAAGGGTCTCGATCCTTTCACTGTGTTAATGGCTACAATTAAACAACTATGCACGGGCTAAGGCATAGAATATTGTCTTGCTTTTGCCATACATCCATCAAAGGTCAAGGGAGGAGATGTGCAAATAAAGAGCATGTGGAGGGGTGGGAGTACTTGCAAATACAATCGACACTTAGGGATGAAAGGGATGGAAAAGCGTCAAGCAAGGATGAGGATGAACATGCCCCCATATACGCTAGCCACCACGACGACTTGAGCGATGCGTTGATGGTTGGCCAAAACTTTGCAGTGACTGCAAAGAAGCAAGGTGCAGACTTCTACATCCTCAAATGCACTAAGACAAAGCGCTTGACCATAAACTCTAAAATATTTAGAAAAAACAAATTTGTCATTGAGGTACTATTCTACGACAAGGTAAATGGGTGAGATGATACCTATGTCCTTTTGGACAACAAGCCCACTGCTCTTATCTACTCCCACTTGGTGCGATGCATCAGGTTTCCAATGTGCACAAGGGAAGGTGAGCCTAATATATAAGCCCCATACAAGAGCCCAAAGATAGGAAAATTTACATAGTGTTTATATATTAACATCATTTCATACCAAATATAATGAATCTTGACTTATACAGGAATGCTTTTGTGTTGGTGTCTACTTTATCCTTATCTTGAGTGTGTTGTAAAGTGCTAGAGTGTGTCTGTTACAAGTGTTAAAATTTTTTGTCAAGTGGTGCTAAGTGGTAGTGAAGTGCTGGAAATGTGTTGTCAAGTAAAGCTTATTGGTGGTGAAGTGCTAGAAAGTGCTATCAACAAGGAGTGTTGTGTTTTGGTGAAGTAGTTCCTATAAAGTGGTGCTAATTGGTGGTAAACTGCTCTAAATGTGGTTTCACGTGGTGGTAAAGTGCTGAAAGTGTGCTATCAAGGAGTGCTTATTCGTATTGAAGTGTTGGAAAGTGCTATCAAGGAGTGTTGTGCTTTGGTGAAGTGAAGGAAAAGTAGTGCTCAGTGGTGGTGAGGTCTTGTAGCGCGTTCTCAAGTGGTTCTTTTGTGGTGGTAAAGTGTTGGAAATATAATGTCAAGTAATGCTTATTGATGGTGAAGTTTTGGAAAGTGCTATCAAAGTTATGTGTTTTGGGGAAGTATGTCTCATAAAGTGTAGTAAAGTGCTTTAAATGTGCTTTCAAGTGGTGGTAAAGTGTTGAAAGTGTGCTCTTAATTAGTGCTTATTGGTAGTGAAGTGCTAGAAAGTGCTATCAAGGAGTGTTTTGTTTTGGTGAATTAAAGGAAAGGTAGTGCTCATTAGTGGTGAGGTCCTATAAAGTGTTGTCAATTGGTGACTTTGTGGTGATAAAGTGTTGGAAATGTGCTGTCAAGTAGTGCTTATTGGTGTGATGTGTTGACAAGTGCTATCAAGGAGTTATGTGTTTTTGTGAAGTGATGGAAAAGAAGTGCTTAGTGGTGGTGAGGTCTTGTCAAGTGCTATCAAGTGGTGCTTTTGTGGTGGTGAAGTCCTGGAAAAATGTTGTCACTTGGTTAAATTACTCCTACTAATTGAGTACAACTGTGGGAAAACTTTGAATGATCACATAGATAGAACTTACAAGTTCTCCTATGGGGCCATGCTATTATAGGTTTGTTCAAATACATCATTTGGAGTATGGCCGGGGGGGGAATTTTTTGTTAGGATATAGAACGTAGCTAAGTAGATATTGGAGTAGTTTACTTAATGGAGAGAGATAATTTTCACACACGAGCGATTTGAAAGTATATATATATATATGTATATATATATATGTATATATATATATATATATATATATATATATATATATATATATATATAAAGAGAGAGAGAGAGAGAGAGAGCACGATATACATGGTTCACTTAATGTGGGCTACGTCCATGAGAAAGCAGCCACTGAATAGCTTTAGTACTTCAAACTAGAAGTAGGTTACAAAGGGATTATACTCTAATGGAGCTCCCACCTTGCTTCACTCTCAATGCCTCACATACACCTTGTTTCATCAACTTCACAATGCATTTTGTGTGTACAAGAGACCTTCTTGTATAGGCCAAAAGGGATGTCCTCTCTCATGAGAGGTAGCCGTGTGTAGCTGTAGACAAGTCCAAGTTGGACTCTCCAATGCGCCTATGTGTGGCCACCTTTGAGAAGATAAGTTCGTTTAGAAATCGATCATCGGCCATTGAATTCAGCCACCGATCATTCGCCATTGACTATCGGTCAACCAATCGACCATTTTTCGACCACTTTTCGGCTGTCGTTTGACCATAATATTTCGGCAATTTTTTGGTTTTTTGGCGAGTGCTTTTTCTCACGCACGATGGCTTCTCCTCATAACGAGGACCGTACAAATGTGCGTTTTTAAGACTGATCTCCACACCAAACCTGTGATTGCTTTTTATCCTGGCTTCTTATTCTTGAATGCCGATTGAAGATGAGCAAAAGCTCAACTTCTCTTTGTTGACCACCTTTGTAAAAATGCCCATAGGATTCTTAGTTGTGTGCACCTTTCCTAACTTTAGTTATCCCTCTTCCAAAAGAGTACGTATGAAATGATATCTCACCTCAATGTGCTTTGTCCTTGAGTGAAAGACTGAATTCTTTGCAAGATGAATGACACTTTGACTGTCATTGTACAAGACACAACTATCTTGCTTGTATCCAAGCTCCTCCAAGAATCTGTGAAGCCACAAAAATTATTTGCTTGCCACCATCATTGCTACATACTCTACTTTCGTGGTAAAAAGTGAGACTACTTTCTGCAGCTTTGAAGCCTAACTTAATGATGCACCTCCAACTATGAAGACATAGCTCGTAGTGCTCTTTTGAGTATCTTGTCACCTGCCATATCCACATCAACTTACCCTTGCAAGAAAATATCAGTGTCTCCAAAATACAAAGCATTTGTTGTTGTCCCTTTTAGTTACCTAAGTATCCACTTCACAGCTTGGTAGTGCTCTTTACTTGGATTTTCCATGAATCTACTCTCAACTCCCACTACATGTGCAATGTCTGGCCTTATACAGATCCTAGCGTACATTATAGAATCTACCGCTGCAGCATATGGAACTTTAGACATATAGGCTATCTCCTCTTGTTCCTTTGGACATATATACTTGGTTAGTTTAAAGTGACTAACCAAAGGTGTAGAAACTGATTTTGCATCTTATATTGCAAACCTTTCTAGTACCTTCTTGGTGTAGTCCTCTTGAGATAGCTTCACTGTCTTCTTTGTCCTAACCCATGTTTTCCTAGTTGCATCATCTACGAATGTTACATAGTACAATAAGCCACCAAGGATGGTGTACTTGCAGGACCACCCCAAACATCAGAATGAATCAATTCAAGTTTTTTATTTTTTCTTTCATTTCTCGCCTTTTGAAATTTTACCCTCTTTTGTTTACTGTAAAGACAATCTTCACAAAACTCTAAGTCCACTTCTTGCAAACCTGGTAGAAGCTTCTTCGATTGAAGGATTTGCATTCCTTTGGCACTCGTATGCCCAAGCCGGTAGTGCCACACCGCATTGTTGACTTCTATAGATGTTGCGCAAGTTGAAGATTGCATGCTGATAGTACACAAATAAAGTGTACCAAACCAATATTTTCTCCTTTGGCAACCACCAAAGATCCCTTTGAGATCTTCCAATGTTCGTTCTCAAATGCCATGTTGTGACCTTCATCATCCAATTGTCTTGTAGAGATCAGATTTTTGCGAAGAGAAGGAACATGCCTCACATCTTTAAGCTTCCATTCATTTCCATTAGTAGTTTTACACAAACTCTACCTTTGCTGATAATTTCACAAACTTTATCATCTCCCAAGTACACATACCTGAAATTACCTTTGTTGTAATCTTGGAAATGTTGTTTGTGTGATATTGCATGAAATGAAGCCCCATAGTCTACTATTTAGGAATTAGACACATTACCAAATGAGAGAATTAGAGTGTCTTGTTCTACTTTACCTGCCACATTGGCCTCTGATGTTGGCTTGTTGACTTGAGACTCCGACTCGTTCTTCTTCTAGGACCAGCAATCCTTCTTGATGTGGCCCTTTTTGCCGCAATTCCAACATTCAAGAATTGAGCGTGACTTGCTCTGCCTTAATCGATTTACTTTTCTTTCAGTTTTTGAAACTCTCCTTCGATCTTCCCCTCGTTTTCGCTATGTACAGTCATTCATAATATTTTTGACCGGATTGCTCTATTTTTTTATTTTTATGCCTAAAAATTGCCATTTTTACATATATACACAGTCCCACAGGGTCATTTCTGGCGTTTGTCCTCATATCTCTGTAGAATCATATTAGATAAGGGCATATATACTTATATTCACCAAAAAAAAATTGCAATCAAGCACAACATAATCCAAAAACATAGAAAATAGTGCCCTTTTAGTATTTTCCAAGTCTGTCGGGTTCACATTGAGAATGCCTCCCCCCCTCCTAGTCGGAGTCCTTCTGGACGACAGTATATCGCCCTCGGGTAGCTGTGCTAATGAAGGCCATGTCAATGCATGGAAAAATTAATGTTGTGCAAGAGGATGGTATAAGCAATTTGCTTATTGGCATTCGATGTTGAGGTTTCCTGTTATGGCAGTACCTATAATAGAGCAGTGAAATAATAATCGTTCTAATTGTGCCGCCTGTTGTTTGATTGACAATGGTTTGTGTTGCCACATTTGTTGATAGTCTTGTTTGAATTTAAGATCCACATATGGCGTTTCTGTTGGCCTTTGTGTAAGTACCCAAATTTGAGGTTGGTCTTTTTGAGCTTGCCATAATTGCATTTTGTCTTTGGACAGATGGCCTTGGTGTTGGTTGGATAGGAAAGATTTGTATTGAAGAGAGGTGCTTGTTGTGTCGCTTTGAGGTCCAGATTTGCGCTTGATTACCTTGTGCAGCAATCAACTTCTTCAGTACCCATACCTGATTGTATTGTTAAGGTTGTTTGCGGGGTTCACCATTTGTCTTTGTTGAGGTAGTTGGAAGCTTGGTTTGCTGAGATTGTGCAACCTCTGTCTTTTTAACCATGCTTAGATGTTGATTGTGATTGCAGGGGTGTTTGTTACCTGGTTTGTTTTTCGGATTGAGCCCTTGGATTATTTTTGGTGCTCGGCTTTGCAGTAGTAACCCCCTGTGTTTTGTTCTTTGGAATCCATTGCTTATTTGGTGTAGGAAGGGTTTTTTGCCCTTAGCTTTTAAGTCCGTTACTGATGGATTTGAGTCTCCCGCAAATGGAACCACTTGATTTTCTTTTGCATGCTGAATGCTGATTGTATCAGAGCTCCAATAAATGTGTACACTGTACTCCCCTTGCCATGGCTGACCGAGCAATAAGGGATCCTGCACTGGCTTATCTACCACATAAAACTTATGCTATAGAGGTATTGATTAATCTGTACATGTATCACCATCCATCACATTGCCTTGATTGAGTGCTCTGAATAAATGTGAATATCCTGTTGTGTTGGTTGAATCTTTCTCTCAAGTGTCAACTGCTTGTATAGGCTGTAGGAAATAAGATTTCCTTGAGGTCCAAAATCTAGGATTGCATTGGCCTCCACTTGATTACCTCCAAGCTTGACTTTTATGGTTGGATCCATCGTATGTTCCTCTTTAATATCTATCACTTTGATTACATTGATCTGTAGTGGTCATCCTTGTTACTGATGTTGTTGTAGAAGCTTTTGTTTTGCCATGTGCTCCCTGGCTGCTTCTTGAGCTTCTTTGACCACTCGCTATTTTTTTTTAGATTGTTTCTTTTTCGCATGGATTTGTTGAAGCATGCTTTGGGTTAGTGGTAGATGATACTTTTTAAGCTGACAGTCACTAATCCAATTAGGCATTTCTTCACTATCCAATGTAGCTAGCTTGACAGCCCCACTTGATGATATATCGATGATCACCAAGGGTCCCATCCCTCGCTTTTTGAGTTTTTTAGCATGCTATTTCAATGTATAAACCATGCCATAGTCTTGTATTTTAAACTCTTTTGAGCGTACATGCTTATTGAAAAAAATAAATTTTCTCCTTTTTTGAGCGTAGATAGAGGCAGGCAAAGCTCATCTAGTTTTTCAAGGGCATCGACTCTTAAAGACAATTCATGGCATGTCCATTTGAGTTGTTTAGCTACTCTTAGTGTTGGGATCAAGAACTCTAGCGGCAAGATCACATTAAGGCCAAACACCATGTTGTATGGTGTTGTTCCAATAGATGTTTTGTATTCTACCCTATAAGTCCACAGTGTAGCATGTAATTGCTGGTCCCAATCTGCTCTTGAATCGAATACTATTTCTGTCAAGACAGTGCATCGAGTCTTATTTTTAGCTTCAGCCTCTGTCCATTAGCATGTGGATGTTATGGAGCAGACTTCCTGTGAACTACCATGAATTCATTCAAAATATTTTCAATAACTTCATTAATGAAATGTGTGCGATGATCACTGACAATTTCTATAGGTAGACCATATCTAACAAAGATATTTTCATATAGAAACTATGTAGTGGTCCTTGCATCTGATTTCTGTGTGGCCTTGACTTCAGCCCACTTTGTGAGATATTATGTATCCACAATTATATATGGGCATGAGTTCTGTAAGCGGGGGATGAAATTGGTCCCACAAAATCTATGACCCACTTAGCAAAAGCTCTGGCTCCCATCATTGGCCTTAGAGGCATCTCATCTCTCCCTATTGGTACTTTGGTATGTTGACATGTATCACATCTCTTAGCATATTTGTTAGCATCCATGTGTATTGTAGGCCACCATATTCTAGCGGTTAAGACAATTTTTTTCGTCTTATCCCCTGAAAAATGGCCTCCACCGAGTCCTTCATGTGTCTGCTCTAGGATTGCGAAATACATGCTTTCCATTGCACATATCTAGAGCTGATTGTTCTTTCCTCTCTTATACAGTTGATATTCAATTAGTGCAAAATTTCAAACCTCTATTTCTATGGTCGTCTGTCGTGCTTTAGAGGTATGTTCATGAAATTTTCTTGTTGTCAGGTAGTCAATTATGTATTGGCTCCATTTTGGTGCAAGTGTTATCTGGAATAGAGTAGCATGTTCTATCGGTGGTTTAGACCTACAGATTGCATAATTAGTAATGTACTCTTGAACATCGTTGCGCATATTTGGCCAATATACTCCTAACTGTTGCAAGCACTGCGATGTTTTCTTTTGAGAGCAATGAAATGCCAAGTCCTGAACATGTGCTTCCAAAATATAATAAGTCGTACTCCTCCGGACTTATGCATAATTGTAAGATGTTTTCTGAGCCTAAATGATACAAACGTCCACCAAGTAATTGGAAATATTGTGATTGTCAAATCTTTCGTCTTTTAAGTTCCTGACCCGTCCTATCAAACTCACCTCCATAAAAGAGTAATTTGATTATCTCTTGAGACCATTTGGGTATCATTTCAATATTGAAAAGATAAGCATCAGGGATGTCATCTTCTATCCCTTCTAGAGCTTCTTCGTTTGACAATCTTGAAAGGTGATCTGCTCGTAGATGCATCTTTCCTTTTTTAAGCACGACTAGTAAAATCAAAATCTAGTAATATGATAAACCATCGTACAATCCTTCCAATATTGCAAAGTTTGTCTACGAAGTATAAGAGGGCTTGATGATTAGTGAAAAACACAAATTTGTTTGCAACGAGATAATGCCAAAAAATTTTAACAACATATATCATCCCTAGCCCCTCTCTCTTTGTGGTTGTGCAGTTCTTTTCAGCACTGTTAAGCTGCCTGCTTGTGTAGCAAACTGGGAAATCCATGTTTCCTCCTATCAAGATTCATCCAATGGCAAATTCCGAAGCATCGATATGAACATGAAAGATCTTCTCCCAATCTGGTGCTTTCAGTACTAAAGCAGATATGAGTGCTTTTTTCAAATTTTCAAAGGATTCCTCACACTCATTCATCCACACAAAGGCTACTATAAGTCTGTATAGGGGTTGAGCAATGACTGAATACATATGTACAGACCTCCTGTAGTAACCACAGTGTCCTATAAAGCATTGTACCTACTTTGTGATGTTTCGTTTAGGCATCTCTACAATTACTTTTATCTTTTCTAAATCGGTAGATATGCCATTCTTCGAGACAATATGTCACAGGATTCTGCCTTGTTTAACCATAAAGATGCATATAAGTCATGCACTTCTTGAATACTTTTTTGAGGTGCTTTGTATGTTAATCTCTCAAGAGAGAGAGTGCACACATAAGTCATCCATGTAGATTTCCAAGAATATCCTCAAGTATTCTTTAAAGGCATGTGCCTCAATCTTTGAAAAGTAGCTGGGGCATTGGTCAGGTCAAAAGGCACCATTCTATATATGTATATAACCCATTCTATAGCAAACACTATCTTGTATTGATCTTCAGGAGCAATGGTGGGATGGTTATATCTTGAGAACCCATCTAAAAAGGAGTATGCCCGCTTACCTACCACTCATTCCAGGACATGGTCAATAATAGGTAAGGGATAATTGTCCCTTATCGTGGCGGTGTCGGGGGATGTGTGTACAGATCTGCAAACTGCTTAAACTTCAAACTAGCATAAATTCCTTACCGTACCTCCAATCGACAAGCCGTAAAGATAGCCCCGTAGAGAACCTCGAGTACTACAATTCTAGTCTATAATCTTCCATTCATGCTCACTTCAAACATTCTCTTTTTTAGCACCATCATTAAGGTATCTGTTGGCTCTTTAAAGTCGCATCTGGCATAAATAAAGCTTAAAATAAGGTAAGCTTCAATTAAGAACAATGTGCATCCTTCTAGTCTGTTTCTCATCATGGAAGCGGAGATGCACGACAGCGTCACTAACCTTCTTTAAATTCACACACACTCGTAGTTTACCATTCTTCTTAGGCATTACCACAATGGGAGATACCCAATCGGTGTGTTCTATCTCGTAGATAAACTCACGCTCTTTTAATTTATCAATCTCCTCATTGATTCACTTAGCAAACGTCTCATTGTACATGTACGGTCTATGTCGGCTAGGCTTTGCATCGGGTTTTAATGGGATTGTGTGTTGGCATATCGTAGGATCTACTCCTTTCAGGTCTTTATATGACCAAGCAAACCCGTCCTTGTACTCCTTGAGAAGACTTATGAGCTTCTTCTTCTCCTTCAAGCGTAGATCTATTGCTATGTAGGCTGGCCGTGGCTCTTCTCCTCATCCTGTCAAGTCTACCTTCTTTGCATCCTCAGGCCCATCGTAGGACTCCTTGTCCTTTCGCTCTCGTAGAGGTTGTGTCATCACTATCTTTCGATCCTAGATAGTGAACTTTTTTTAGTGGGATGGCACACTCATTTTGTTCGCATTTTTCTCATGTTCTTCTTCCCCACTTTCTACTTCCGTTGTCATACTTCCCTGAGAGTCTTCTTACGCTCTCAATACTTCTTCTTTCTCTCCACCTTGGTCCATTTAGTTTCTCCAAACTCGTTTAATCCTAGTTCTTTCATTTGTTTGGGTTTTGTCTCAGATTCCAACCTTCTGGTTTGTTTTCGCAGGTCTCTTATGCTCTCTTTTGTTTTTGGATTTTGAGCTTTAGAGAACCTTCCAGATATCTTGTCATTGACACAATCTTCAGCTTTTACAAGCATCCAAAACCATGCTTTGCCCCTTATCATAGTCATAGGGGTATTTCTTGGTTTGTTTTTAGCTCTCTTTTTCTTGTAACACTCTTGGCCTCTAGGTTTTGCTTCAAAAAATCATAAAACCTGACATCCATGAGTGTTTCTTTCTATTCACTCGGGTCATCGGAGCATTCATCATCAGCATCATCCTCACGTTCAAAATGCTCTGGAGAGTCATAAAACTCTTCGTCCCCTCTTTTTATCAGTTGATCATCTCCAATTTTTTCCAATTCTAATTTCTCATCATTCGCATTTGCTATATTGACCATATAGTATGGAACCACATCATATCCGTCTTTGTCACAAAAATTTATTGTGGGGCCATCCAAAATAGCACACACATCTAGGATTGCGAGGATATGAGTCCATTTAAATGGCTTTAGAGCTTCTTTAGGGAAGGGTTTAAGAATGTATTCCTTATCTTCAATAGATCTTTTGAGAATACACTCTTCTCGTTTCAAGCTCCCACAATGTGAGGCTCCACACATCCATAGCTCCTTTGGCTTGCCTAACCAAGCTGGAAGTTTTGATCCTACTACTGTAGTTGAATCAAACTCCTCAATTGGGGTCCGGTTCACGTCTCTATAGCTATGGTCTTTGAGGTTTATGCACGTCGTGGTTATCATGTGCCTGAGGTATATGTGATCATACCCCCAGTCTTGGACCGTCTTAAGTTGTCAAATAAATGGCCGTCCAAGTATTATGTCGTAATTGTTCCTCTTGCCCAATCCACTATACCAAAGGTAAGCTCATATTTGATGTTGCAAGAAGTAACGATCATTTTCTCTAGCAATTCTAGGGGTCTCTCTGTATACCCATCAGCTAGTTGCAATTTCATCTTGGTGTCTCTCAAGGCAGGTTTTCCCCATTTTTTTTAAATTTCCTTGGTGGTGATGGATACACCAGCTCTGCTATCGAGAATTGCCAAAGTTATCACACCTTGGAACTCTACTGGAAGTGTAGTATTTCCATCTTCATCCTCGCAATACTTGGTCAATGGTATGGGTCGTCTTGTGTTCATTTGAGGTTTTTCTAGTTCTCGAATTCCTTCTTTTATCTGTGATGTTGGATCCCTCAAACTTCTCTAGACATTTTTCAACTATAGCCCACATGTTTGGTCATATTTGGAGAAGCTATTCTAGCGTAATAGTGCACGTCGTAGGCATAGACAATATGTCTATCAAACCCTTAGAGTCCATCATCTTCTTCAAGGAAAGTCTTTGTGATGGCACTGCCTTCACATCAAACTTTGCTTCATACTCTCCCATGTAAGATGGTAAGGTTTTCAAAGAGTTAGGTTGACTTCTAAAGATCGTACAGATCCTCTATCCCCCCAATATGAGAAAATATCCAGGTCTGCTTGAGATCCTACCTCGAATTTCTCTATAGGTGGGAGAAAGACATCCCCCCTTTATTGGTCTGATTAACTCTTTGGCTCAAACCATTTACCTTGTTTCCTTCTTGTACTTGTCTCCAAAGCTCATCTAAGCCATGATACTCTCTATAGTCTTCTGGCATCATAAGATGGAGACACCCTCAGATGCCCGATATGTGGTATGCATCACTATCCTTGGACTTTCTAATTGAGCCATGGGCTTTTCAAATGTTCCTTCAGGTTCATGCCTAGGTGGGATTATCGGTGTTGGAACTAGAGCTTCTATCCAACCCTTTGGCTTACCTGCTGGTGGCTCTAGCAAAGCTTGGGCAATTTGGATCATTTGACACTTCTTCAACCTTTTCTTTTCTAATTCAATGTAAGGATACATCATCTTGGTTTTGGTTAGTTTGGAGCCGCACTTCGTAGGCTTTCATAAGTGCATCTAGAGTTTTGTTCACCTTTCCAACTAGTATAGATTTTCCAAAACTTGCACTCTTTGGTCTCTTTTTCTCATTAGGTTTTTTGACCTCTGGGATTTCCAATTCAAGATTAGTTTGATTCTCTAATCTCTCTAACCTCTCCCTAATTTGTTTTAACTCCTCCGCTAGGGTTGTTTGTTCACGTTCCTTCCTAGATTTCATGTGTACCTTCCTGGCCTCTAGGTGTTTCGTGACTTTTTTGTTCATAACTTGGCACATTTGTTTTGGGTTCCTCAATTATCAGTTCTTCCCTTGCTTTTTGAGCTTGCGTCCTTGTGACAAACTGTATAGGTATCACCGTTTCATTTCCAAAACCGCTACTTGAAGACATTGCACTTAGTATATTAAATGTTGTTTTCATTATTTTATTTGGGTTTTTTGGACAGTCACTAATCAAATTAGTAATGCCGCAATCTGAATAGTACACATTCACTCTAATGATCTTTGTATGAGAACAGTCTTTCATAAGGTGGTCACCACCACGCTTGTAGCACAGTCCTAAAAGTTGAAGAGGGGCTTCTGGAGCCACTCTCTATTGATAGGCAGGCCTTTGTCCTACTAGCCCACCAGCGTTGGCTATGAACAGCAATGTGTGTTCATCCAAATTGTATCTACCTTCTCCAGCAGCATGGGCTGCTATTGATGGTCCAACATTTCCAATCATGCTCCAAGGTTTTGATGCTTTCGGCTCTTTGGGTATGCTGAACTAGCCCCGTATTCACTTGGTTCTTCGTAATATACAGGCACAAGTACCAAAGCTTGTTCCTCCGATTCCTCTATAGTGGGTGCATACCTAATGCCCATTGGTCGCATTCTTGGCGGAGGTGGCTGTTGTCCCATAATTGGTTGTGGTTGTGCAACCCTCGTTGGTCTTGGCAATTTCTTGCTATGTACCTAGGCACTGGTGGTACCTAAGGAGGTGCCACTTGGGCTGGTGGGGCATATTGTTGCTCTCTCACATGTCCCTTGTTGTCGTAACACTCTTCTGTAACATGATTCATCCATTTCTGCTCAATGGCACAACAACTAAGTTGCTTAGCCTGTGGCTTCGCAAATGGGCTTATCCTTTTGAGCACTTCTTCAATATGTCTCTCCTAATTTATCGTTACCTTGCTCTTGTGTTGACTTTGTAGACGTAGCTCCACTTTGTTGTGGTGCTTCAATCCTTGTTGGATTTGCCATTCTTGTTCCACTCTCATCCTGGGATTGTTTCTAAAGTGGTGGTCTTGGTGGTACTTCTAGCCCTGACATGGCCTGATATCCACCCCCTTTTGTTTTCAGGTCTGGTGTTGCACTCTGCTCAAGCCATGCTTGAAATGATAGTGGTGATGTTTGTGAGTATTGAGGGTTAGGCTATGGTTAAAATTTGATTTTGTTATGGTGTTGTAATCATCTGAAAAGGTATTTTTAGACTTGCTTGGGGTTTCTATGGGCTCTTACTTCCCTACAAAGCTTGCGCCACCAGCTCTGGCATTATCACTCTCTCTACATGGTCTGGGTGAATTGGTTGGTATTCTCATTTGTACTTATCGACAAAAGTAATATGGTTTTCCGTTATCGAATCATACAAAAATAAGTACAGGACTTTGTCCATACTTAACTCGTTCACATGGGGTTCCATGCACCAATAGTAAGAGGAGACTCTTCCTTCCTCGTGCTTGTAAATCCCCATATTCTCCTATTCTCTCCACTCTCTTGTCATGAATGTAGCAGGCTCCGAAAAGATTGAGTTAAAGAGGTATTTATTGGGTCTCGATATCCATCTTCCCTTTTGCTACATTGTCGCCATACTGATTATAATTTTTTGGGTCTTTGACAATGAGATAGTGGTTTCCTTGCTCATCACAAAGCCTATCCCCATCGTCAGTTACCATGATTACTACTAATCCTCTCGCTGATTGTTCTTCAATACAGACGTCCTCAAACATCAGCATACATCAAGGCTCCATGGTCATTGGTTCCCTTAAGAAAAACTGCAGTGTATTTTGGCATGTTTAAGGGTTTTTGAGAGGTGCGACCTCACATGGTCCCTTGTTGCTGGAAACCTCCAGGTTGTTGGTTAGCCATCCATTGATATGATCCTTTGGAAGAGTAGTCAGTATCACTGCCTCTTGTATGATTGGTGCTAAGGGATCTATCCTTGCATGGTTTACACTCTCTTCTGTTTGACACTAAGCTAACTTGATCCGGCCACTCGCTGTTCTCTTTGAATACACCTTTTGGATCTCAAATTCATCAAATTATTCAGACAAACAACTATCAACCCAAACCTCTTACCTTAGAAGTCTGCTTGCAATTGTTCCTTTGTCTTGGTTTGCTTCCAAGCCACTTTTTCAACTTGTTAAGTTCTTTGCACTTCCAACTGATCACCAACTTGCAGGATACTTGGTTCTAGCTATCTATACAAAACTTTGACTCTGCAATTCTTTGTCAAATCAGTAATAATCACTTACTATTGCATATAAAGACAAGACCCTTATATGAGTTCCAAGGCCTAATATGATAAAACATGTTTGTGAAGGTTGTATTTTGGGTAATATGCAATGTTCAAAGTTTTCTAAGTATGGTTCAATTAGGGCCACCTGCAGATTGCAGCTTGTGCATAGTGATGTTTGTGGACCCATGCAAACTCTGTCCTTGGACGATTACCTTTACTTTGTGACTTTCTTTGATGATTACTCTAGGCATGCATGGGTGTACCCACTTAAAGCGTAGTCCGACGTGTTAATGTGCTTCAAGCAATTTTTGGCTATGGCTGAAAATGTCTCGAAATGTACTATGGGGACCCTCTGTTTTGCTCAAGAGGGGGAGTATATATCTCATGAATTTAATGAATTTATGGATAGTCGTGGGATAAAACACCAATGTACAGTGCCATATACACCTCAGCAAAATGGTGTTGCTGCGAGGGAAAACTTGCCACTAATGGAAGTGGCAGGATGTATGGTCAGAAGACAAGCTTTGCCGCATTCATTTTGACTTGAGGCCATCATGTGTGCCGCTTATGTACTTAACAGGTGCCCTACAAAATCTTTGCAGTCTATGACTCCATATGAAGCATGGCATGATAGAAAGCCTTCTATTGAGCACATGCGTGTTTTTTGGCTGTTTGGCTTATGCTTTGGTGCCACAAACACAGTGCAAAAAATTGGATGATAAAGCTGTTAAGTGCTTTTTTGTTGGTTATAGTGCTGAAAGCAAAGGTTACAAGTTGTACCATCCACAAACAAAGTGTATATTGGTTTCATGGGATGTTGTGTTTGTGGAAGGTTCTATTCAGTCCTTCTTGTCATGTACTAGAGACAATAATGTTGTTGTCTCTTTTCAATGATGGAATTTTGAATGTAAATTCAAATGAGGCAAATGTACAACCTATGGGTTTTCTAAAAATGTTACAGATCAGCCTATTACAGATGCAGATAAACATGATATACTTGATGAAGAAAGGGCTGAGAATGAGCAAGTTAGAGGTATTCCAAAATGGTTGGTGCATACTTTGCGTGATAGTAAATCGGATGCACGTTTGTCTAGTCGTACTCGTTCAGGTTCTTGCCATGCATCTTATGCATCAGATTGTTATGCTTTGGCTGCTTGTAGCTTATGTGATGTTGAGGAACCTCTATCTTTTGATGAAACAAAAAATTGGATGGCTTCCATGCAATCTAAATATGATGCACTTATAGAAAATGACACATGGACTTTATGTGATTTGTCTCTTGGCGAAAAGGCCATTAATATGAAGTGGGTTTACCATCGAAAGGCAAGTCGGATGGTGAGATTGATCACTATGAGGCTCAACTTGTGGCAAAGGGTTATGCACAACAAAAAGCATAGATTATGAAGAGACTTTTTCTCCCACTTATCATATGACTACTATACATTTTCTATGTGCATTGGCAGCTCATTTTGGTTGGGATGTACATGAATCAGACATTGTTACTGCTTTCTTGGATGGTCACATATTTCAGGAAGTTTATGAAATGAAACCTTGTGGTTTTGTTAAGAAAGGACAAGAGGATAAAGTGTGCAGATGTAAGAAAGCTTCGTATGGATTGAAGCAGTCTCCTCGTGCTTGGTATGAGAAAGCTAACACTCATTTGGTCAAACGAGGCTTTTGTAACAATCCAACAAAAAGCACATAGTGCTTTTGTATGTAAAGCGTGAGGGTGATGAACTTCTCATTGTTGTCCTCTATGTGGATGATTTGCTAATCACTAGACCAAATGAGAGACATAATGTTGAATTTAAGACTGATTTGAATGTTACTTTCAAGATGAAAGATTTGGGGCTATTGCATCATTACTTGGGTATACAGTTTAAGCACTGTCATGGTGGTATTGCCTTGTGTCAGACAAGTTACATAGAGACATTGCTATGTAAGTTTGGACTTGAGGATTGCAAACCTATTGCCACTCCCATGGAAATAAGTTTGAAATTGAGCCTTCATGATGCTGTGATCTTGCTAATGTCACTCTTTACCAAATTGTTGTTGGCTGCCTTATTTATGTATGCAATATGAGGCCGGATATTCAGTTTGCAGTCTCACAAGTCACCAAATTTATGCATAGCCCAGGGTCTAAGCATTAGTAGGCTGTCAAGAGGGTTTTTTGCTACTTGAGTGGCACTTTATATCTTGGCTTTTTTTATCCCAAGGGGGGATCATTGCCGCCTAATTTACATGCTTTTTTGGACTTGGGTTGGGCTGATTGTTTTCACACGCGATTGTCCACGACTGGTTTTTGTTTCATGCTTGGCAGTTCCTGCATATCATGGTTGAGCAAGAAGCAACCTATTGTGGCCACTTACAGTTATGAGACTGAGTACAGGGCAATCTTCATAGCTACGATTGATTGTGTATGGCCCGAATGCCTTACTATTGATTTGGGTGTTGGATAGGACACTTCCAACACTATCTACAGTGAGAGTCATAGTGCATTGGCAGTTGCAGGAACCCAATTTTTCATGCTTGCACAAAGCACATTGAGGTGCATTACCACCATGTCACGGAGAGGCTCTTTGCAAGAGAGATCATCTTGGCGTATGTGCCAACACAGGACAACCTTGCATATCTTTTCACAAAGTCATTGTCTTGTGAGAAGTGAGAAGTGAGAAGTGAGAAGCTTTTTGTGAAGCTTTGGGCTTACTCCCCTTTGTGGACTGATCATGTCCTCAGGGCATGGCACTTCCCTATACTCTATGTGCCATCTCTCGTTCACCGCACCACTTCCAGGGGGATTTGTTACCATATACATGTGGTAGTGATGTGTGTGAACACACTTAGGACCGTCGGGGCATTTTTCCCTCACTAGGAGGTTTTTTCCCCGTGCATTCTATATAAGCCCATCACTCTAGGGCTATCTTATCTTTCCATTGCACACTAAGTAATACACTCTTTGTTGTGTGCCTTGAGCTTCCTTCGTCTTCTCCAAGTTGTGTGTGTCCCCTACAACCCTAGTTCCAACATACTTCAGCTCCTTCTTGCCTTTAACACTAGATTTTCTAACTTCGTGTTGTTTAGAAGTGAATAAAGATTTGATGCTTGAAGAAGGAGCATTGGAGGTGGAAACTATAGTATTCTATTGAGCAACCATAAATTCTTATTCAATAGCATTTTGCTTAGCCCTATTTTTTATAGACCGAGTCTCTTGTAGCAAATAGAGGCAATCTCGCCAAATTTTATAGCATCGAGTCTACTCCGCTACAAGTCTCCAAGTGAAGGAAAAATTCCAATAAGAATGATCAGGAACTCACCATCAACCCCATCAATTCATCCTTGAGATATTTGATTTCTACAAGGATACCTCCATATCAACCTCCTCCCACATAATATATCATTTCAACTCCTAATGTAGGTAAGAAATTTTTGGCTCATTCTGTTCTACAGAGAACTTTTACTTAGAGAATATCTGGAGTGATAGGATGATCAATATTGAGCACAATTAATGTATGAACTTTCTCATCTCTAGCATCTAAATATGTCTGCTCAGCAATGGGCAAAACATCTCTAACAGCAAAACTGCTAGAATATGCACCATCAACCATGTACGCACCAAACTTGCTTATACATGACCATGCACAATGTTGCAAGCACCCTTTTCCAAGCAAACATGGTGTATCATGTAAGCCTACAATGGGTAATTTCCCCATCTAGTTTTCACTTAAAAGACAAAACATCTTTGTTGTCAGCCATGGTGGGCAATTGCATCTCATATAGAAGTTGAATGTGCATAGAAAAACTATGTTCTATATAGCACAACCCATTAAAGACTACACAGAGCCTATTTTGCAAAAAATTATTATGAAGAGTGCATGCACAGAGATGTGTGTGCTCAACGTGTTGTGGGAGGAACGAGCACGCAAAGAGTTTGGATTGAGATCTCAATGAGCATAATAATTCCTCACTACTCTACCAATGAATAGATATAAGGTTAGTATGGTCAATAAGATGGGTGTCCGGACAATTGTCTTGAACCCTTACAATCTCCCACTCGAAGGCCAATGTGGCCTAAGTGGCTATGTGTGTAAGTATGTACATCTGTGTAACTCGTGAAGCATTCAAGTGGCTTCACCCTACACCCATCATCTCCATGCAAATGTGTAAATCACTCTAAGCGTAGGCTCTTCATTAGAGCATATGTAGGGTTGTCAGTTGTATGAATGTTGACTAGCTCAGTGCGTCTGTTAGCTAATATATCCCGTATCCATTATGGACTTTGCATGGGCCTTGTAAGGAATCTTATTTTTAGGGATTAAGGCTAATGTTATGTAGGGTTTTAGGAACAATGGCATTCAAGAAGCTAGTTTTGAATAGGCTTTTCTAGCCTTGTTTTTAGGCACATATAGGATGTGGGCCTAGGAGGTCCCTTTCTCTGTGAAGGAAGTAAAGGAGTGTGGCCACATCATCAAAAACGTGCATAACTAAGGGCCAAAAATTGACTTCTTCTCAAAAAAATTAATTTTACTTATTTTTTACTTAAAACTCCACCCAACATATATGCATATAAAAAAACCCTTTCTTTTTTTCCTACAAGCACTGGAAGTCCACCTTTTAAAAAAATATTTTTCCAAAAAAAAACCTTTATTCTCTCCTCCTCCTCCCTCCTCTCTCCCTCTCCTCTCCCTCCCTGCCCCCTTCTCTCCTCTTTCTCCCCTCTCCCTCTCTCTTCTCATCCATTGCTTCCTCATGCATCAGCTGCCATGGTGCTCACCAATATCACAAATCATGTGCCTCCACCACCATGTACTCCTCCTCCTCCCTCCTCTCTCCCTCTCCTCTCCCTCCCTGCCCCCTTCTCTCCTCTTTCTCCCCTCTCCCTCTCTCTTCTCATCCATTGCTTCCTCATGCATCAACTGCCATGGTGCTCACCAATATCACAAATCATGTGCCTCCACCACCATGTACTCCACACACCAAATGCCTACATCTTTGCTTGCCTATGGTGTTTGCATCGAACGCCGCACGTGAGGGTGAGCTGAGACATCATCACAAGAACATCACGTCGCTAGTGAGATGAATGTTAACATTTGGGTGGATGGCCATCTGTACCCTTACGATCCTATAAGCCGCTTTCATTCATCATTTGACAACCTTTTGACGTTTTTTCAATATCTTGGGAGGGAAGAAGCATGCTTGTTAGGCTATTGCAAGCGGTTTTCTATGGGAGCAGGTGCTTCTTTGCATTCATAGATGCACCAATGTCAAGTGCTTCAACTCAAGACATTGGCATTACAAGAGACTATTGCCTCTTTGGAGAGGGAGGTTGCAACTCTCCAACAACAAATGCAAAAAAAGGATGCCCACATTATGAAGCTTGGCAACACCATCACACATTTGAAATAAACACCCCTTGGTGCAAGAGAATTCAAGCACACATTTTAATCCATTGAAACACTTGCACATACGGGTGAGCGGCCTTTATGGAAACAGCCTACTGCTCATTGGAATCTTTGACGATGGAGTCAACCTGAAGGTGTAACAGTCGCACCTCCTCCAAATCAGGTTCCTTGTGCTAACAAGGAAGATGAAAGTAGACAAGTGAGATATGTACTCCACCCCCAAATTGTGCTTCTTCAGTATTGGCACCCCTGGGACTTTCTTGTCCAAGAGATAGCATGTATCAACAGCAATTTCTTGGTACCGTCTCAACCACTTAGAGAATGGGAAATCTCCTTTGTGGATGTAGTGCAGAAGATTGCAAGGCACCCAGATCCCTGCATGTGGGGGGATAGTCACGACATATTTGATGGTGTACTTCTCCATGAATGCTAAAATCTCAGCAAATGCATCTATGTGAGGGAAACTATGGAGTCAAGGATGGGGAGACGAGTGAAGAAGGTGTGAAGATCCAACTTTCCCTTGTAGTTGGTGTCCTCAAGGAAGAGGGTGAAGTGTGACAAAGGGGTGGATGTGGGTGCAAATGCAAAGGCTATGGAGGCATCCTCGTTGTGTTGACAGAAATTGGAAGAGATCAAGGGTTTTGAAAGTGAAAAGTTAGAATGAGTTATTGAGTCCCCCCTCCCCTGCCCCCCCCTTATAATGGTGGCACTTTTTCCACACAAAAAAAGGCACTGTAAAAAAGACATTTTTTTCAAAAATGGACTCTCGTCTCATTGTGAGACGTAGAATTCAATAATAAGTAAAAATGGTACTGAGACAAGTTGTACACAAGACCACTATTATAGAATGAAAAACTACATTCAAAGTCCCAAATTTACCAAAGCTAAGCAAATTGATTACAGAGGGGATTGTTTCCAAAAATGTAAGAGTTACAAAGCTATAATAGCGATAGCATAGTTCCATCCATGCCCCAATCATCTTGTACCTTCATTTTGTCTTCCAATCTGCAAACATTCAACAATAAGTAGGCAATGATCGTCAAACTTTGATGGACTGCAAATTTGGTGGAAGGATTCTGACCTTGTGACCTTGGAAACAAAATTGAGCTTGTTGAAGGTCCTCAAAACCCATAATGGCCAAATGTTCTCACACGTTGCTGAGAGTCCAATGCTTGTTCACTTCGACAACTTCCAAAGCATCATTGGGCATCCTCAATATAATGAAAAAGCTTGCAATAGTCCATCTACACATTCCACACTCCAAGCTTGCACATCCAACGATCATAATGAAATTGTATATACAAGGAGGTGCGGGATTTTAAATAGCTCCCAATACATGATGCCCCAACCTTATGACGATACCTATCCCCAAATGATTTTCTCATATTGAACTGATCACTTATTGTAGGAAAATGAATGGAAAAAAGAGTTAGAATATAGATATGTGCTTTTAGACCTATCTCAGCACGGGACCAAAGGGAGAGAAGGCTACATCTCATGAAGGGCCCAAAAGGGAGATGGTTTAGCAAAGAGCAATGAGCAGGTAATGGAGCTTAAAAGACCTTGGAGTTAGCTTCATTAAAGACCTCCAAAGGTTAGTGTTAAAATTCTTTAGACCTAGGACCTTTAGGTACTTTAGACCTTAGGAAAGCTAGGCATGTGCTTGAGGTGCTTGTTGTGCTTGAGCTGACTAAGGTACTTCAGGTGACTAGGATTCTTGACATGCTTGTCGTGCTTAATGACTAAAGTTCTTGAGGTGACTGTCATGCTTGATGACTAAGGTGCTTGTCATGCTTGATGACCAAGGTGCTTGTGATGTTCAAGTCAAAGATGATCCCTACAAAGGAGGGGGCAAGCCCTAAAGATAAGGGCATGAGAGGGAACACACACACACACACACACAAACACTCAAGGCAAGCCCAAGACTCAAGAGGCATTAAGGACACATGTCAAGCCCCTAGCCCTGTTGCCCTCATGGTGTGCCTAAATCCTATAGGATGGCCTTTAGGGAGGTCCAATGAAAATTTATATGCATGTACTTAATTAATTAAGCTCTCTCTCTCTCTCTCTCTCTCTCTCTCTCTCTCTCTCTCTCTCTCTCTCTCTCTCAAAGGGGGAAAGAAGGATACTTGTCCAAATCCTACCCCTATTGCTTGATTTGACCATAGCTTGTGATTGGCCAGCCTTGGCATAAGGCAATAGGATGCAAGTCAGAGTAATGAGAGAGAGGGGTCGACCAAGTCAAGGAAGAGACCTCCTTTTTTCACATTATCACACACACACTCACACATTCTCTCATTGTGTTGAGCAAGAACTCCATCTCCTTCTCCAAGCTTAAGAAGTAGAGAGCCTACACCAACACCTCTTGGCTATGGAATCCAAATCCAACTAAGAGTCAATCTTCAATGGCATGCTCATCTTCTCTACCATCTATATTACTATGCTAAGCTAAGCTACAAGATTGATCTATGGTGAGGAAAGGACTTCTTTCTCATATGCTACTTCTTCTTCCTCTTTCCTTCCCTCACTCCCTGCTAGTTCTCTCCACCTTTGAAGTTGTTTGAGGTCTTGGGATTGAGGCCGAGGACAAGTTAATGCTTTTGCAAGTTAGTTACATGCATAATATTGGTGCATGAATCTTACCAGCTTCATGGAATCAACAAGGTCTCAAGGAACACAAAGTATGTATTGTACCAAGGCTCTCTTCAAGGGAGAATCTATAATACAAAAGCCTGTTGGAGGGGGGGGACGGCTCCAAGTAAATCCTGTCCTCAACTGTTGTGATTTCCCTAATTCTGTCTCTCTTTTGCAAGTATTGTTCATGCCAAGTTACCTAGGTATATTGTCCATTTTTCTATCTTTAATCAAGTACTCTCCTTATGCTCTTTAAGAATTCTCTTAAGGAAATGCTCACTAGTGTTAATTTAATTCCGCTACAATCAATATTATAGCCATATTCCGTTACATTGGTATCAGAGCTATTGTTTTCTCTTTTCTTGAGAGGTCATTAAGTTGTCCATGAAAGGTTGGACCTGTTCATTGCAAGAGGATAAGTGGGATAGGGATTTATTATCCCGGTTGGAATGAATTGAGTTTGAGGTACACCGTTGGGAACTATAGACTTAAAAATGGAGTCTTCGAGGCTTGCCTTTGGCTTAACCATTATTGAGCTACTAGCAAGCTCAACAGGAACCATAATCAACCAAGCACTGCTAGACCCTCTCCACTACTCTTTGCAATCAACAATCTCTAAACCATGGGTGTGGCTGCTTGAGAGCTAATTTTCAAAAGTTAAGAAGCGTAGCAACTAAAGTTTTGAAGTTGCCAAAGCACAAAGTAGAATAGATATAAATTTAGTTAGCATGGCTGAAAATAATAATGAGAGTAGAATGAAAACTTTGATTTTGCACATGAAGGTGCTACTAATGATGCCCCCATGTTTGTGAACTATCTTGTTACTAGGTTGCAATAAGCTATGGGCAACCCGCCTTGCAAGCCAAATTTAATCAACAACTTTGCACTCATGGGATTCTATAAACTCCCCAAGAAGAGAGAGAGCTTAGGAAGCCTCTTGTAGAGACTTCCATAAGAAGACTCTCTCCGGTGAGAGAAGAGGACGAATCCAATGAAAGAGAAAGAAGTGAATCTCCAAGTTTTTTGGAAGATGTGGCTCCGCGAAGATGGCAGACTTGACGATCCCCAACTCCTCCCAAGAGGAAAAGATCGTCATATAGTCCTTCTCCTTGTCATTCTAAAAAAGAAGAGAGGAATCAAAAGAATAAAAATGTGAGAAAGAGGCCACCCTCTTCTCCATCTTCATCATCTTCCTCCTCTCCCAATAAAAGTAGTGGTTTTTCTCCTAGAGAGTACAAGAGGAGAGGACATTGCAAATCCTATGCTGCTTGAAAAAGGTCCTACAAGCTTAACAATTCAAGGAGGGAGGAAATAGCATCTCTTTTCTCACCTATGATGGCACCTTTGTTGCTACGGACAAAGTTTTGGCCTTCATTCAACAATTTGATGCAGCTTTTGGAGATGAGGGCTTTACGAGTCTTGTAAGCTATGTCATGTAGCTATGCATTTTCAAAAGTTTGCCCGACAATGGTGGGCTAGTCTACGAGGTAATGGTGAAGCTCCAAAGACATGGAAAACTCTACAAGTTTCCATAATAAAGTAGTATCTTACAAGCGGTGCCAAAGACAAAGTGCTTACCGAATGGCGAAGTTTGAAGCTAACTCCCAATGAGTCTATCCACAAGTATGTGGACAAGTTTTGGGATTTACATCTCAAAGCTACAGTCTACCAAAAGATAGACTTCACCAAACAAAAGCAATAATTTTGTGCGGGTCTACGTGAAGATATGGCCGAGTATGTCAACTCTCAAAGGCCTAGGACCATCACTGAAGTGATTCACCATACTATGGTTGCTTTGCAAATCAATTTCCAACAAGGGGCTAAAAGGAATTTTAAGCCATGGAAACTGGAGACCAAAATGAACTTAAAGGAAAGAACGCTCAAAATTCTTCCCAAGGCAATTCTAGCAACAACAACAAGACCAAGGTGAAAAGAGTTTACAAAGGTAAAAATAAACTCTTTGGGCCTGAAGAGTTAGAGGCTTTTTGCAAAGACCATAAATGTTTCAAGTGTGGGGAGCACGGACATGGATATCGTTCTTACTCCAAAAGAAATTCACGCAATGAGACTCCTAGAGCTTCCATGGTCAAAGCTCCAAACGAGGATACTCATTGCAAAGGATCATCCCTTTCCTATGCTTGGTGAGGGAGCATGATGCCTTTATCCTTTTTGGCCCTGTCTCTACTCACAACTTCATATCAACGGAGTTGGCCAAGCTGGACATACAAGTTTTCGAGATGGGAGATATTGTGATTGCCGATGGGGCTCTCAAGGGACAACATGCATCCGTTACTCCCTTGATTGGGAAATTGAAGCTTCATGTTCAAAGCTACATTGACAAAGAGGACTTTTTCATCTCCGCTCTCCAACATGAGGATTTTATCCTAGGGGCACCATGGTTCAACCGCATGGCTACCAATATGAAATTCCTTGAAAGAAGAATTTATTTCACCTATAGGAAAAAGAACATGTACATAGATGCTAATGAGTCGGGTGATACTATACCTCTTGTAAATTCACTTGCTTTTGATAAGTCGATGAAAAACTCAGTTTCCGCATATATGATTTTTGTCAAAGAGTCCAAAATGATTATAATGGCTTATCCAATGGAAATGGTAGGAATCAAGAGAAATTAGAGTTGTCTAATTTTCTAAATAGATTCCAAGATGTTTTTATCGATGACATCCTTGGAGAGTTACCTCCAAAATGAGGAGATGATGACCATAAAATAGAGCTTCTACTTGGGAGCTCACTGCCTAATAAGCCTCCTTATAGAGTTTCTCAAGCTCAACAAGAGGATATAATGAGGCAAGTACATGAACTAGTAGATAAAGGGATAGCGAGTCTTATTCCTCTCCCTTTTGTTCACCAGTCCTTTTAGTGCAAAAGAAAGATGGCACATACCGTATGTGTGTTGACTATAGAGCACTACATCAAATCACTATCAAAACTAGATTTTCATGCCGCGGGTAGAAGATATGTTTGATAAGCTACAAGGCTCTACCTACTTCAGTAGGATTGACCTTTAAAGTGGCTACCATCAAATAAGGATAGTCGATGAAGATATTGTAAAGATTGTATTTTGTACAACATTTGGTCTTTATAAATATCTTATCATGCCTTTTGGCTTGACAAATGCTCTAGCCACATTCAACCGATTAATGGAGAAAATTTTTAGGCCCTTCTGCAAGTCCACTGAAGTATTGTTTAATGATATCATCATCTACTCAATTCTCTCCAGGAGCATAAGAAACATCTCTAGGTAATGTTTCAAGCTTTGAGGGAGAACAAACTTTTCATTAATCAAAAGAAGAGTGAATTTTTCCTTCAAGAGATTCAATACTTAGGTCACATTATCTCTCAAGATGGTATTCGTATGGATCCAACAAAGTTAGAGGTAATAAAAGGATGGCCTAATCCAAGGAATCTACATGAGCTATGAAGCTTTATTGGTTTGTGTGCATACTATAGACGCTTCATATAAAAAAAATTCACAAATATCAGGACCGTTACATGACTTAACAAAGAAGAACGTTAAGTAAAACGCTACTGTAAAGAGAAAAACACTTTTGAGAAGCTCAAAGAAAAGCTTACCTCTCAATGTGTGCTTACCCTACCAGATTCTCAAAACCATTTGAGGTCCAATGTGATTCTTGTGGAGATTGCCTTGGAGCAGTCTTGATTCAAAAAGGGCATGCCATAGCATACGAGAGTTAAAGACTCAATTTCAATAAACAAGTATTGGGAATATACAAAAAGGAGCTACTAGTTGTTCTACATGCCCTAGATACGTGGAAGCATTAGCTTTTAGGGACTCCATTCATCCTACAAACAGATCACCAAAGTTTTAAGTACTTCATGATGTAAACCAAGCTTTCCGAAAAACAAATGAGGTAAAAGTAAATGCAGTGTATATAGCAACTCACAATGATCTATCTTCTATGATAGATGAGTATGCTATTGATCTTTATTTTAAGGATATAATTTCAGCCCTTGCCTTAGGGAAGAAAGAAGAACCGTTCACCTTGCAGGATGGTTATCGTCTCCATAGCAATAGGCTGTGTGTTACTAACTCCCTTTGTGATAAAGTAATGTAATCCCATGCTCCTCCCTATGCGGGGCATCGAGTGATTCAACCTAGTCTTCGAGGAGTAGAAATGTATTTCTATTGGCCTACCCATGAAGTAGACACACAAGAGTATGTTGATCGCGATCCATGTACCTCAGTGGTAGAATGTGACAAGACTTGACACGGCTTGCCCTTGGTACCATGACCCTAGCTATGTGATTTTTGTGTAGTTTGGACTTGGTTAGATCAATCAAAAGTCAAACCTTTGATTTGTCAAGGTAGCTTTTAGCCTGGAAGTGTTTTTGGCCCTTCTGACCCACTTGTTAGATTCTTTTGACAACCTTACTTTGGGAATTTTCGCTCACAATGGTTTTTACATGCTAGTAAAGTCTCTTCCCAAAACTCAAATGGGGTACATGGACCGCAATCCGTTCCATCACTTCTGGACCTGAAATTTGGCTTGTTGATTACTTATGGTGTCTATAGCCTACTCCCAAAATCCTTTTGGATTTGAATCACTCTTTTCCAAATCAAAAGTGAATTTTTGTGTCTACTTTGCTTTTCTAAATTTTTCTTTTTTGACCAGCTTTTTTCAACCTTTTGCCAATGTCCCTTTTGGAAAAAGTGTTTCAAATAGTCTCAACTATGATGAGGTACACGGATCTCGATCCATGTTTGACCTCATTTTGACATGAAACTTGGTCAGCTGGTTTTCAATGCTATTTGGAAGCGAATCTCCAAAACTTTTTGAGTTTGGATCTCTAAAAGTTTAAAAACTCCAAATTTTGGTCGAGTTGACTAGCTTTTGGTGATTTTTCCCAATTTCCTTGTCTTGAGTGTGATTTTGGTTTCAATTTGACCCCAAATTTTGGTTTCAGTTTGCTTGGAAGCAGTATGACATATCTGAGGGTCTCAATTCCTGCTCAACCTGTCTCTAGGATACATGGATTGTGATCCATGTTCCATCACAAAACTGGATGAAACTTCTCAAATTGCTTCCTTGAGCACCAAGTTTTTGAGTTTTGATTAGACTTTAGGCTCTTACCATTGAATTTTCTAAATTTCAGAGTTATGGTCTTTTTTGCTAAAATAAGGTCTTAAGCAATTTTGGCCCTGATCTGTCTGAGCCCAAATTTGATGATGGTAGTTTCTACTTACCCTACTCTTAAGTGCTGAAAAAAAAACTAGGAACAAAAAAAAACAAGACGATACAAATTGAAAGCAAAATGGAATATGGAACAATACTTCCAAAGCATCAAGAAATTTGAAGAGTGAAATGCCTTTTGTATCTCACTCACAACTCTCTTTGCCCCTCAAGAGTAGATCTAGCCGATCCCTTGAGTCTAGAATCTATCAAGCACTAAACCCCAAGTCTTGTTGCTTTACTACTAAAGTGTAAATAGAATGGGTAACAAATCTTTTGAAATGAAGGTTGTGATTATGACTAGGTCACTCACCACCTAAGACTCATTCCCAGCAATGGTGCTCATGTTAGCAGATCACCGTGGCGGACGTCTGTAGCATAGTTATCTGGGTGAACCTAGCAAGCTAACCTATCAACACAATAAGCAAACCATCACTTTCTGATTTGAAAATCTGCATATGTCCTATCTCGCCGCTCTAGGTCATCACGCCATTTCATCGACTAAACAAACTCAGATTGTTATGAAGCTGTAAGGAAAGCTATATTAGATCCAAGGGCACCATTCTGCAAAGTCCGACAATGTACCAAAATCCCAATCCATCATGGTCTAGGTCAAAAAAACTACAACATAATAGTCCTGATAGGTTACCCTAAGGTCTAATAGCACAATCCTATGGTCAAAATGTCAAAAAACAATCATTTTAGCACTCAAATATGTAGATAAGGTTCACACACTTGTAGTTGCGAACCCACAACAAAACTTGGAATGATTTTACTTGATTGAAAGAGCAACAGACAAGGAACACAGTGCAACTTTTGAAATCAAATTTGGATTACTAGATCATGAGAAAATCTAATTACAAGTTGCAGCCAAGTAGCCACTCACAGTCGTGCATACAAAAGATCTTCAAACTCAAGATAATGCTACAATGTTGTGTTCAAAGTAAAGCTATTGAGCTTTATACCTAGGCTTTTTAAATGGCCTATGGATGGCTCACAAGGCTTGGAGCTTAGGACAAAAGAATACAACTCAGAGTAAATAACATTTGGCTCAAAATTACATGAACTCTATTACAATTCTTTCCAAAAAAATAGGATAGATTACATCAAAATTTGAGGCTCAAACAAGATGTAGTCGGCTAGGAGGCCGCCCGTCAACCGCATTGACTAAGCAGTAGTGGAAATTTTTCAGGCCATGTCAGGATGCTAGTGAGATAGCCAATTCAAAATGCAAAAACTTGTTGCATTTTGCAAAGGTCAACTTGAGTTTTTAAGGTTAGTGGACTGTTTACACCAAATCTAGGCTATAATATGGTGAAAATTTGTGGAGATTCCTACAATTATGAAGCTATGTTGAAGGATGATAAGCATAGGTAGAAGTGTTCTATGCAACTGGAAATGGATTTTTCGTACACAAATGAGACTTGGGATTTAGCACCTTTACCAAAAGGGAAGAATGTTTGGCTATGTAAATGCTAATACATGTTGAAGTTCACACCAAGCCTATGTATAAGGCTAGATCAATGTCCAAAGGGTTCAAGAAAAAGCAAGGTATGAACATTAGATAAAGTCTTTTCTCCCATTGTTCAAATTACTATTCGATGGATTGTTCTTGTTTTGAGTGCTAGAAAAAACATGGAGCTTGTCCAAATGGACATTAAATTTGCATTCTTACATGGTGGTTTGCATGAGGATATTTACATGTATAAATCAAAGTTTTTTTAGAAAGGAAAAGAAAAGCGGGTGTGTAAGCATTAAGAAGCATCTATGGTTTGACTTAGGCATCAAGGGAATGGTAGCATTGTTAGGCCAATGGTAGGACCACATGCAAAGCCTAAGCTAAGCATGCGGTGTCGGAATATGTGCGGTCTAGCTGGGAAGGTGCAAAACCTCTGGCTATGAGAGTTCGTGATGAGAGTCACAAACACTTTGTGAGAAAGTGTTTGTGGAGAACCACCAACCCTCTTTCTAAGGTTGACTGAAAATCTAAGAGCGTTGTGACAGCAAAGTCACAAACCCTCTTTCCTATCGTGCTTGAAAATTGCTTGTTTTCGTAGTTGAGATAATGATGAGAGGATCATCAAATCACATTCAATTTCACTTAAAAAGACCATTTAAAAACACTAAAGTTTCAGCCATGAAACCTCAATGCTCATACAAGCACAAATCTCAATCAAAACCCAAACCTCTTTCATGGTATCATGTAGCCTCACCCCCAATTACATATTCGTAGCACCAAACAATTGAAAGGAATGCATGAGATTCCACCTTCACGGCGACAAATTTTTGATCTTGCAGAGATTTATGAGCTTCAAAATTGAATCCCACACACCATTTTGATAAGGGGAAACCCTAATTCACTCCCTCACAAGCTCATATACAAGATTACAAAGAGGCGGGATTGCAGCACACATAGATTGGGCAACCATGGAAGCTATTGCACAATAGAGCAAAATTGCAGGTTTTTTTTATAAAAATCAGCCCTCTCTCTCTTACCCATGGCAATATGAGCTGATGTGTCAATTGTCTCTCTATGGGATTTTTTGTGGGTCTACCAACCACCATACATGGTCATGGCTTGGTATGTGTAACTGTAGATAGGTAGACTAAAACCTGTAAGTTTATTCCAGCCAAGTTCACTATTAACCATCCAGAGTTAATAGTTAGATTGACTAAATCTTTAAGTTTATTTCAACCAAGTCCACTATTAACCATCTAGAGTTAACCAACTTGGCTATTGACAATATATATAGCTTAGATACACTGCCCCCCAATATTGTGAGTCATTGTGAACCCACGTTTAACTATCATTTTTGGTAGACTACCTATAAATGGTTGGTAGCACAACTCAATATCAAGACTGCCAATCATCCAATGACAGATAGGCAGCTTGCAAGTGTTAATCTAATGCTAGAGAATATGCTAAGAGCGTATGTAAGCGAGCAACAATCCAATTGTGAAGATTACCTCTCTGGTTTGGAGTTTGCTTATCATGATGCAAAGCATGTTACACTAGGTTTAGTCCCTTCATATTCATGTCAGGTTTTGCTAATGAGATATGTCAGCAAGTCACTTTCAAAGAAAGTTAAGAAGAGGGATTCTTAAAAAATTTGAAAATTGATCATCATTTAGTTACCTCTTAGTTGTTGTAACTCGTTTAAAATACTCAAGTGAGTCTACACACTATTGCATTCACCGTGGTTGGATGTCAAAAACGCTTACAAAAGGACAAAAATGTAGATGATCAAGATGTTCTTGTTGGCTTCATTAAATCTCCTACTGAACCGTATGAAGTATTCTTGACTATCATGGTATCATTCAAGTGGACAGCTAGAGGGAAACATTAGTGTCTTTAATAAGATATCTTTACTTTTGTTTTCAAGGACAAAAACGCTCTTTGAGGGTGGAGTAAAGTCAGGCCAATGGTAGGACCACACGTAAGGCCTAAGCTAAGTGTGCGGTCAAGGGGACTCTTTGTCAGGACAAGGATCCTAAGGAGAAAGGCTCGACCTAGGGGGTCAGGGACTTGAGCTAGGGATCAGACTGGACCACTCTGGACTGGGGATCCGTATTATGTCTAGGGATAGGAGCCAGCCTATATATAGTGTGGTAGGGTGGTGGATCCGACATCTCAATCTCCTAGGTCTTATACTAGTATCAAAGTTCAGGGGAGAGGGGCATGGAGGAGGATCCATGGAGGAGGAGGGAAGCGGTGTGGAAGGCGTCGGCCATGGATTTTTTCCTCTCTCTCTCTCTCTCTCTCTCTCTCTCTCTCTCTCTCTCTCTCTCTCTCTCTCTCTCTCTCTCTCTCTCTCTCTCGTGAGGAGTCCTGTAGATGGACATAGAACAGGGGATGCATGAGCGGTCCCTTGCATGAAGGTGGAGGGTTTGACGGGGAAAAAGGCCATGGGGGAAAACCCCTTGCATGCGAGAGAAGATGATGGTGGACCTGCACAATTGGGGGCACGAGAAGAACCAAAACGGAGCACCCCATGGTACTCTACAAATTTTGTTTCCTTGTCGAGGCCACTCGGAGTCAACAAAAGACGATGCAAGCATTTTTCTCCCTACGTCACTATCTGCAAAATATGCCATGGCCAAGGGCTTGAAGTTCACACTTTTGAAGATCAAGTTTTATTTAGGGCACCCTATTTTTGGGCACCCACTCTCGTTAAAGGCTGAGGCCCATGGTGGATAGGCCACGCAAGCAAGCAATCCGTGGATGGTGGCAACAATGATTACAGAGGTCACATTAGTATGGCATGCAACATGCACAACTTTGCCAGGCGGGGCCATTGTTATCATATGTTGAGGCCAAGGCAACACAAAATCCATAAAGGGGAATCAAGCCTGGGCATTGAAACCGCATTCGTATTGCAACAGTGATATGGATAATTGGCACACAAATACTGCAAAGATTTTATGAGTTTGCAAATCATAGTGATTGGGTCGAGCAAGTTGAGCAAGGCTTGAGCTTTAGCGGGTAAATCCTCACGACTGCAAGCAATAAGAATGGGAGATTTTGATGGCCTGTGTGTTATCAGTTTCATGAGATGTAGAGTAAGAGAAGCATGATATTTTTGTTGACAGGTGAGTCTATCCATCACGGTAGTCCTCAAGCATCAAAAGAAAGCAAGGTAAACAGAAAGTTATCCTCAGGTTTGGTGTAGCTACGAGCAACCATAGACAATTCACGAGCAAGCACGACATATTCATGCAAGCTTTTTACCACCTTAGTGGGTCGAGAAGGTCGCTCATATGCATATTTATTTAAATTTTAGTTGTTTTTGAGATTATTTTGCAAAAAAAAATGTGTTATGTAAAAGCAAGCTTCGAGACCATGACTTATGGTGGAGGGGGAGCTTGTTCCAAGGGATGTTTGTCAAGGAAAAATGTCATAGTGTTCAGGCAAGGCCTGTTGCATACATGATGCCTAGTAAAAGTCAAGGTATGGTAGTGCTTGAGAATCTCATGGAGATTGGCACGGCCTGTTACTACCCTTGATGAACGAGGCTCAGGGACCTAGGCAAGGCTGACCATTGCCTACAATTTGACAAGGTCAATTCTCTATGCATGCTCAACAAGGTCGACTTTCTTTGCTATTGTAAATTGGCAAGAGTATGTGTTTACTATGAGTACCATGACTCCATAAATACTTAGGAAAAGCAAGGCTTCCCTTCCGGCATTTGGCATAGCGGTTGCCACAGTTTGGAATATGTTATTAGCATACAAACTGGGGGGAAACTTGCCAAGATGTTTGCAGGTTTTTAAATCACACGAGGGCGTATATGATACATACACTACCTCACTCGAGTAGCAAATATGGCTATGAGCCAGATTTAAGCGAGTTTTTATTTCAAAAACTCAAGACAGCTCGCCACAGCACCGCAACCAGGTTAAGCAATTACATGTTTTCTTGTTTTTCTACATTTTAACTTTTAAGTTGGCAAAGATTGCCTATTGTACAAAGCAGTGCTTTGAAAGCATTTATGAGAAGCAAGGCTTCTAACCCGTGCCAAGATCTTGCAGTTGACTTCAAATCAACGACATTGGCACACAATTCTGGGCATTCGGCAACGTGCGGATATAAGCTCACAATTTACGTAAGACAACGGCAAATTGTGATGTGTCCATACTCGATTGTGCAAGGCACTTCTAGTATCGGCTCAATCTATTGGGCCGTCAATGTTTCCAAGGGCTTACACCTCTGCGTGCATGGTATGTCAGTGAGATTGACATGATTCCATCTCATTACTATTTACGCTTCTGCTATAGCACTAGCTACTCTGTCAAGGAGCAAAGTTGTTCACAAGCAAAGTGCCATACCTAAGTCACTCTAGTACAGTCATGACCGCATGCATGCTAGGCGGGTCCAGATATGAATTATGGTACACATTTTTTTAATGTGTACATTTTTTTATATGAACAACATTTTTTTAATGTTGTTCACAAGCAAAGTGCCATACCTAAGTCACTCTAGTACAGTCATGACCGCATGCATGCTAGGCGGGTCCAGATATGAATTATGGTACCACTCTCTACAAGAGCGTTGTACACACACGCTGTTGTGCGCTTGTAGGATAAGCTATGACACAAACACGGTCTGCACTAGAGCATATGCAAGGGGCATACAACACATTAGAATAAGGGGTTTCCTCATCCCAGCATTCTCTCTTTCTCTCTCTCTTTCCAACTTCTCCGTGGGAAATGTGAAACTAGGCATGATTTTATTGAAATCTTTCTATGTCAATACGGTAACAGGAAGGGCTAAGAGCCATCTATTGCCACCTATTTTGGAATGGCTAAGAGCCATGTGTTTGTAATCCATCAATGAAAGCTTTCAAGACCGAACAATTTTATTCAGTTGAGTACCCATCGATTCTAATGGACAAGCAAGAGTCTTGCCATTAGCAATTTTTTGGGCATTATTTTAGCACTAGACACTTTAAGTATGAAAATCAAGTTGAGTTTTTAAACCTTTAAAACTCATAAGGGCTTAACTCTACCAAGGTGTATAGATGAAACCAGCATTTCAGACAACACGACTGTTCACAAAAACCCAAGATTATGGACTTTTGGGTCTGAAAAAGATCTAGTTGCGCTATGATTCCAACTCCAGTGGATCTCTTATTTTATCTATAGCACTAAGAGTGTCTATATGAGTACATTTTGGGGTAAGACCCAGCTCGTGATTATTAAATCACTTATTAAGGGTTGATGGTTAATTCTTGAAACCTTCACACTTGCACTATCAAGGAAAGAAGTCTACAAACTACCAAAGGGTAGTGGACAATTTCAACTTCAAAAGTACTGTAATTCCAAGGGCAAACCCAAGGGGTCACAGACCTAGGCCACGAGCTGGCTGCTAGTTGAGTAGTTTTCCTACAAAGTTTAACCAAAGGGTTTGACAATGTCGATTTCAACCAAGGGGTTTAGATTGCAAAAGCAACATCCACGGTTACATGTGTAAGACTACTTGCATTTCACTAAATTTCAATTAGTGTTGTTAGGCCTTTGCAGGCGGGAAACTTGGGCAGGTGCCTTTCACTACAAAAAAGTGAACACTATGTTCAACCTCCAGGTACGCATCTGATTTGGTTTTGTTTCTATGTTTTGTTTCCTTTCCAAGTAGGATGCATAAACTTCTATGTTTTCATCCATTTTTGCTCTTCAGCAAGATGACAAGGTCATCTAAGAGCCAAGAAATTTGGGCTGTAGTGTCCAAAATAAATTTTTGTCTTACAAAGCTATGGACCCACTTGTAGGTTTTTATTTGGCACATGTTTTCACATGGGATACAACATGGTTTAAGAACTCAAGGAGTTTGTTTTAGCCAATGTGGAGCAAGATTTATGAAGTTCCCTCTCACGTGTTTGCAATTACCTCCACACACTAGTACATTTCGTACTTGAAGGATGTTCGTATTTTAGACATCCTTAGTTGAGACATATTCCACATGTGGAGAATATGAGTCTTTGGGACTAACACTGGTGCCGCTACTTCAATCATGTGTCACGACGATGTCCCTAGGTGCTGGTCAAATCCGTTTTCTAGACCATTTTTAGCAAGTCGTATCAGGAACAATTTTAGTGGCCAAAAATTATTGGATATGCAGAACGACTTGTTAAGGTTACAAGTGCAGCTAAACAACATTAACGGATGGTTGTTTATGCATATAAAAAGCCTATGAGTTATTAATGAAAAGGTTTTATTGTTTGTACCTAGAACTAATTAATGTTTCACCTTCTATTATGGTTCAAAGTTTCAGCAAAGCTTGGAAATGATTGCAACAGAAAGTATTTAGTTTCTTTTCAGAACTATTTACACTTCTCTTTAATGTGTGCTAGGAGCATCACATTCGCCATAAGTACTGACAAGTATGATCATGGATATGCAGGTTCGGATCTGTTTTTGCATGCATTAGGTGTTATGGGCCCTAGTGATTAGCAAAGGCTGATTTGGAACGGCATGCATATTCATCACATTAGTTGCTTATGAAACATTTTGCACTCTATGGTAGTATCTGTATGAGATTACTTTGGATCTACCAATCACCAATAGAGGTCATGGCTCGGTTTGGGTGCTTGTGGATCTTTCAAGTTAACCAAGATGGTTATGCATGTCATTGTTGATTCCTTAGCAATATTGTACGACATTGGTGATCCCTGTTTGGAAGACTGTCTATAAACCTGTGGGGAAACACATCTCAATACTATCAGTATAGGGGATAGGAAAATTACAAAGTGTAATCTCGTGTTAAAGGATATGTGAAGTGTGTACGTTAGCACCAATCAATCCAATTAGAAAGCATTTAATGCTCTAGCTGGAGTTTGCTTACCATAAGTTAAAGCATGTTTGTGAGTAGGTTTAGTCTCTTCATGTTTAAGTCAGGTTCTCAACCTTGAACACTACTTATGGTGGGGTTGTTTATTGATGAAAATTGAGAACAAGTCAAGGACTTATATTTTATCGATAAGTTATGTTAGTCAGTTACTTTCATGGAAAGTAAAAAGAGATACTCTTTTGGGTACATCTTTGTTGTGATAACTCGTTTGGCATGCTCGTATGTGTTCTAAATGGAGTCTACACACTATGTTGGATAGGAGCTGGGAACACATGACGGTTGCAAATGGACAACAATGTGGAAAATCAAGATGTTACTCTTGGTTTCATTGAACCTCCTCTTGAACCGTGTTTCGGTCAAGCAAACAGCTGGATCCATGAAGGATGCCACGGTGGAAAACATTAGTGTATCACCACTCTTGTTTTCAAGGACAAAAATGCTTCTCCAAGGGGGGAGCAATGTCAGGACAAGGATCCTAAGGAGCAAGGATCGACTAAGGGGGTAAGGGACCTGAGCCAGGGGCTCGAATTGGATCAGTGTGGACTAGGGATCCGTATTATGGCTAGGGCTAGGAACCAACCTATATATAGGGTGGTAAGGTGGGGGATCCGGCATCTCAGTCTCCTAGGTCTTATACTCTTGTACTAGGGACAAGGGCCTACAAAGGGAGTATAGAAGAGTGGAGTTGAGCATAGCCCTCAACCTTTCAAGAATAAAAATAATGCTATCATGAAGTGTCAATGCTATATAAGGAGCAAAATTGTTCATTGTCTCCATACAAAGAAGCCTATGAATAATAGTATTTTTATCTTGATCCTTCATGGAAATCATGTGCTTTTAATCGAGGTAGAATCTTTGAGGCAGATGCTTTGAAGTTAAAGTTGCATGAGAGCTTTGAGTTGAAAGATTTTGGTGAAATGACATATATTCTTGGCGTGCTCGTTATGTTAGACATGTCTAAGAAACTTCTTTATTTGCCTCTAAAAGAGTACATTTACTGAGTGCTTGCATGCTTTCCAAGGGGGACGAGGTAGCTGCTAAGTACTCCATCCCTGAGGTTATGGAGGATAATCCATTGAGCTTGTCAAATTTCATGCACGTGACAACCCTACAAATCTTCTTTTGAAAGGTCCAAAGTTTACGAAGTTTATACGTTGTTCAATGCTAATGGGTATGGACTCTACACTATAAATACCTTGTCCATAGCTTCCTAAAAGGCACAATGGCCTTTAAGTGGGAGGTCATAGAGGTTAAAGTCCTATATGCCTACTGGTCTAGCCTTTATTCTTAGGTTTCCATCCACTAAAATTTGACTAGTCCATCATTCATATTTCAGTTGTCCAATAGGACATTGAGGAGCAAACACCTATATGTTGCCTCCTATTGCTCAACCCACCTTTATGTATCCTCTTGTTTCCTCTTTTCTCTTGTATTGTGTGTGCATATCTTTTGACATGCATCAACATTGTACCAAGCATGTACTGCATTAAGTTGACACATTGTAGAGAGCCCTCTTATTATCGTGAAGCTATGTTGGGAGTTAAAAAGCTGACGTATAAGCGTCTTCATGGATTCCTTATCTAAAATTCAGACTTGGGACTTAAAATGTTTGCAATGCTCTACCATGTAAACAGGCTCATGAGTTGAAGATCACACCCAAAGATGGTCATTCTAATAAAGTAGAAGACTAGATTGGCTGCCAAAGTATTCAAGTAGAGCCACTGTATAAATTTTGACAAGGTCTTTTCTTGCATTCTCAAATTAACCACTATGTTGCTTTGGTTGCCAGAGAGGACTTGTCCAAACATGATCTTGATGAGGACATTTACATGCAACAACCATAGTTTTTTGGTTGCTACATGCATAGAGAAATGGTAACGTAAGCCTAAGAGATCTCTTTATGGTTGGAAGCAAACACCAAGGGAATGCTATCACAATTGATGCTTTCATGAATTATCAAGGCAAGATAATTAGTGAATTTGATCATTATCCCTACATTTAGAAAGTTATATGGATGGTAGTTTGTTGATCTTGACCCTTCATGTAGATGATATGCCTATGGCCAAAAAGAATAGCTTTCATATGAATGTTTTGAAGTCCAAGCTACATGAGAACTTTGATTATGTGAAGTTAATCATATTGTTAGCTTGCAAATTATGTAAGACATGCATAAGAAACTTCTTTATGTTTCTAGAAAAGATCACATTTGGAGAGTGCTCAAGTGTCTCCATTGCTTCCACATCTGAAACTTAGCCAGTAGGATTGTTTTAAACTAGACGAGGAAAGGGCTAAGATAGTTGAGGTTCCTTAATCATGGAGATGTTATTGGTTCTTTGATGTATGTTAAAAATTAGACAATGCGTTTGTAAGGGGAGTTGATAGCAGATTTGAGAAACATCTTGGAAAGAAGCATTGGGAGGCAATGAAACATGCAATGAGATACTTGAATAGTACAAAGGAGTTCTGAGACCTGAATCAAGCTATCCCTTTAGAATCACTCATGGTGCATTCATGGAGAAATATTGTTTGCTACATTGGGCATCTTAATCTTCCACAAAGCTAAGTGTGTTGCTATGCTAGAGGCCAACAACGAAGTTGTATGGCCTACGACCATTATTGCAAAGGCTGTAGGTCTTCAATGCGATATTAAGCGTGATACCACACTGGCACAAAATCTAGCCATCTTGCAAAGAGAAAGCACAAAAGCGAAGTAGCACTTCGCTCACAAGATGCTTAAAGGACAAGATTTTGTGCTTGCTAAGATTCATACAGATAATAACGTACAAATTTTCTTATGAAAGGACTAACCTTCAAGAAGTTTGCACATGATAGAGTGCTTATGTTAAACTCAGACAATACATACTCTATATATGTATCCATAGCTTGCTTAAGTGGGAACTTGTTGGTTACAGGCCCTGGCTAGACATTAGTGGTCGGCTTCCCACTAACAATTTACTAAGAGTGAGTCCAGACGAGCCCGATGGTATATCACCTTTGCTTGCTGCTGCCATCGCATCGTCTGAACAACCCTATAGGCGAAAGAGTGCAAGAAAAAGAGCTGTTGAGAGAGGTGAGCACTTGTTCCGAGGGGTAGGGAGGGGGGGGGGATCGAAAGATATCTGGCAGGGCCGGAGGAAAGATTGGTTTCGCTGCAGCCAACCAGCTTTCTCCACGCAAACTGAATGCCCGTGTGAAGGTCTTTCCCGATGCATCGTCTGAACCGGCCTAAGTCCCGATCTAAGTTCATATCTTTTATATGGTGTTCGTGCCATATAGGTGTGTGTGGTGGCCCTCTCAATCTTACTATATACTAAAGGACGTTGAACACCCTAAAAGTAGGGAGCTTTATATGTTTGACACATGGCATGAGCTTTTCACTTCTAGAGCCTCACTAAACACAGTGCGCACAACGCGAGAGAGAGAGAGAGAGAGAGAGAGAGAGAGAGAGAGAGAGAGATTCTGTGTTGTCAAAAAGATGTCTTCTGAGGCCCTTTTCGTCCGTAGGACGGGTGTCGCACTCCTAACGATAATTGTTATAGAGAACCAACGTAACAAGAAGTTGGTCATACTGTGTGATTCGAGGTGCATGGCAGTGTTGTTAAGGTGTCCTTTATTACTGAATGCGTGTGCTTGGAGACGAGACAACCTCAGACGCGCCTCTTCTTCTGCGTTATCTGCAGGCGGAAACCTCATGAACCCCTCCAGCAACACCGATGGAGAAGACTTCAATGCGAAGAAGGTGACCAGCTTGCAGAGCATTCTGAAAGCCTCAAGTAAGTAGGATACCCGTGCTTTAATTTGCTTTGAGCTAGGGACTCATGGTTATTCTAGGGTTTTACACAGTGTGAATTCATGAAAGCACGCTGCTTTACATCCTGTACCATATGCAGACAATTATTTTGGTTTACTCTAGAGATGTGACTACATGATTGTACACACAACACACACACACCCGTTTGTGCATTTTAGTATCAATTTATGTGCTTTACAATCTGTTTACCACACATGTAAGAGAATATTGTGCTACGCATGCAATTTTTCTATCACACATGTAAGAGCGTATTGGGTTGTTGGAAATGTCGAAGTTAAACTTGAAACATTGTATCTGGTTTTTCTCTGAGCATCAAACTGATCATTGCGGCTTATATGGGATGTATTCTTTAAAGCCTTTGTTATTTGCCGTATGATATAACAAGTATGGTTTTCATATTAGCTCTCGTCTTTTGTAGTTGCTAATTATCATTCAAAATTTTGGAACAGATTCTTGGGAGCAATGCTGGGTCGAAGATGTAACTCCCTGGGACCTTGGGAAAGTCACACCTGTTGTTGCTGACCTTGTGGAGAGAAATAACTTGCCTGTTGGCCGTGCACTTGTTCCTGGTTGCGGATCAGTATGTTTTCCTTATGCTCACAAAATATCTATATGTTCTGTTGACATGCTTGACAAGTTGACATTGAGATCGCTCAAAGTCTAAAGATATAAAGCTTCCAGTTCTCTATTTACACTTAAAGCCATCATCATGTGCATGCGGTTAAGAGGGGACTGCATCTCTTGGACATTCCTAAGTGTGGGTTGAGCGTGTTTTTCAGCCTAGAGACCTTGTTTGTAGGGCTGGAAATTCACCCAGGTTGGTGTCCCCATGGCTTCTTTCGTTGTATCATCATTTTCTAGAGCGGATTGAATACTTTGGGACCTGAAGCTGAGGACCTTGGGGCCCACTGTGGTACAATGTCAACTTTGTATATTATATGTTAAGCATTAAACCATGTATATGTTTAACATGTATGCACATGTATCTGTGTGACCTTTATGTGAATATAAAGCATGTTTGCTGTTCAGAGACATATAGAAACATAGTACAATCGTCACACTTTCATGATTTATGCAACCTTGGAACCTGCTATTGATTTCTTACTTGGGTGTCCAAGCCTATTATACAAAACACATCCCGACATGAGAAACCTACCTCACTCCTGCCAGGCACAGCCACTAAACAGCCCTCACTCCCTATCACTTGTACGCGCATGTGCACCCCTGCTTGAAAGGATCACACTGGCAGCAGCAGAATCCTGAGCACTGTGTGTGGGCACGTGGGGTGGGGGTGTGGCACTGGGGCTGGGAGTAATGTGGGTGGGTCCCCCCCCCCCCCCCCCCCCCCCCCCTTTTTTTTTTCTTTTTGGCGGGGGGAAGGGGGGGGGTTGCATGGCTGTGGAAGCTGTAGGTTATTTGCAAGGGATAATTTTTTGTGTTGTATTTTTCCAGTGAATTATACTTTATCTTGGGTTTTCAACAAAATGGTGTCTATTTCTATTCAGTTTATTTATTGCCTTCAGGGTTATGATGTTGTTGCATTGGCATCTCGTGCGAGGCATGTGATTGGACTCGACATATCTGCAACTGCAGTTGAACATGCTCAAAAGGTGAAAACCATGCACTTTTACCGACTCTGTCAAGGCTGCCTATTGTAGAGTACAAGTTTATTCAGCAATAATTGCATCTGCTGTAAAGACATGAAGGTAAAGTAACACCAAGTAGATTTACTTAAGGAGGCAGGTGTGCTTGGCTTCTGTATGTCAATTGAGCAAGAGAAATGTTTGTGTGTGGTTGGCTTCTGTATGTTACTTGGCAATTGAGCAATAGAAATATTTGCAATCTCCTAGCAGATTAGCTAGTTCAGAATTTGTCACTTTTTCATTATTGATTACTGCAAGTCAAATACAGAAAATTGTAGACATGTAGTAGTGTTAGTGTGTATACGCGCTTCACCAGGGGCACTTTTCTCCCACTGGGTTTTTCCCCCTGGACATCCGGTGTGAAAGGACACCTTATCTCTTAGGGTTTCATATAAGCTTTGTAGCTCTGAGTTTGTACACACAATTATTATTCCAATACAGAGAGAGACTACAGAGATCTCGTACACAAGCTCTGTGTCTTCTCCTTCTCCATCTTCTTCCTACTCTGAGTTGCTGTCTTCCTTCTGTTTCCTGTTTCATCATCTTCAACAATTGGTATCAGAGCAAGGTGATTTCCAGAGCCTCTACTTGCGTTTTCGCGTCCGCGCGCGCAATCGCAGTTTTCAGGCAGTTTTCGGAAAATTTGTTCGTGGGAGCATCCTCGACGTTCCGGGAGTATTCTGAACAGGCGACCTGGGGTTTTACCCCCCTTTCGAAACCGTTCGAGCCCTCATAATTTCGTTCTGAGCAGCGTAGCAGAAGTTACTTTTCCGAGGCGTTTAGATCAAGAGGGTGTGCTTTTTGACAGATTTTCTTCAGGTAAACAGTTCTTTTGGGAAGCAGCTTGTCTTAGCTTTGTGCTGAGATTTTGTGTAGAGTTTTGCTTGGATTGGAGAGGAGATTTGTGAATCTCTTGGAGGTTCTTTTGCTCTCTTGTGTGCATCTACAGTATGGCTCAATCTACGGAGAAAGAGATTTTTGGTGCGTTTACATCCGAAGACAAATTGGATGGTACCAACTATTCTCTTTGGTCTTTTATGGCCAAAAATGTTTTGGTTGGTAAAGGATTGTGGGATTATGTATCTGGAGATGAAGTTCGTCCAGGTAGCATTGCACCTGCCACGCCTGGTCGTGGTGCAGCTGTTGGGGCAGGACCCTCACAAGTCACTCCAGAGCAAAAGAGATGGGATACTAAAGATGCACAGGCTATGGCTGTGATTGCCTTAACCATAAAGAGGACAATCACACCACATATCAGATCTTGCAGAACTTCTGAGGATGCTTGGAACACTCTGCAAGCTATGTTTGGAGGAAGAAACTCTGCCAGAATAGAGTTTTTGAAGAAACAACTTGACAAAATACAGATGGACGAAGGTGACAATATTGTCGAGCATCTTACAAAAATCAGGGATCTTAAAGAGCAATTGCTTAGCATTGATGAAGTGATTCCAGAGAAGGACTTGGTTTCCAAAACACTCAATTCACTACCACCATCTTATTTGACTTTTCAGACTTCTTTGACTCTGTCTTTGCGAGCTAATCCTGACCCTCTTCATTTTGAAGAGTTAGTGGCTTTGCTATTGCAGGAGGATCAATCACGTAAGAACAAGTCTTTACAGGTGGATGGTATGGATCATGCTCTTGTTGTACAAAACAAAAACAGGGGTAAAGAGAGTGCTCATTACTCCAAGTCTAGTGCAGGACAATCTTCAGAGAAGTCTAAAGGTGATTCCGACAAGTCCAAGAAGAAAGGTAAATGTCACTACTGCAAGAAACCTGGTCACTACATTAGTGAGTGTAAAAAGCGAATTGCTAAAGAAAAGAAGAAAGAGTCAAGTTTGGTTGTTTCAGCTTCTGGTGATTCTTCTACAGCTAAAGAAGAGTCTGCAAACTTTGTGCAGGATTCTTATGCTTTTGTAGTATGTTCAAATTTTTCTGCTTACAGTGTTGACAAGACACAAATGATTTGGTACTTTGATAGTGGTGCATCCAGGCATATTACTTCAAGGAAGGATTTGTTTTGTTCATTGGATGCAGCTCCAGCAGGAAAGAAGGTGACATGTGCAAATAATGCTTCTTATCCAATCAAAGGCGTTGGTAAGATTTTGATTACCATTTCAGATGGTTCAGATTTATGCTTGCCAGATGTCTTATATGTTCCAGGGATCAAGAAGAATTTGTTGTCTGTATCCTCTCTTGCAAAAAATGGTCTTCGGGTCATTTTTGACGATGACAGATGTGTTGTACGAGATCGAGAGAATGGTTATTCTCTTATCACTACAGGTACGCTGGAAAATGGACTATTTGTGCTAGATCATTATGAAAAGCAGATTCAGGTATGTATTGCAGAAACAAAGACTCAGGCCATGCAGGATGCTGAGTTGTGGCATGCTAGATTTGGGCATGTTGGTTATGGCAGTTTGATGACTTTACAACGTCATAATATGGTGCATGATTTGTCTTTATTGGAGATGCCACCAAGACATGTATGTGAAGGTTGCGTTCTTGGAAAGATGCACAGATTTGCATTTTCGCAGGATGGTTCAGTTAGAGCGACACGAAAGTTGCAGCTTGTACACAGTGATGTATGTGGTCCTATGAGGACGCCATCTATAGGAAACAGCCTTTATTTTGTGACCTTCATTGATGACTTTTCCAGGTTTTGTTGGGTGTATCCACTCAAAGCAAAGTCAGACGTGTTTGCAGTTTTTCAACATTATGTCGCCATGGTTGAAAATGAAACAGGTTGCAAAGTACAGACTCTTCGTACTGATCGAGGAGGTGAATACATGTCAGGTGCATTTAAGGATTTTTTGGGAAAGAAAGGCATTAAACACCAATGCACTATGCCATACACACCACAACAGAATGGTGTTGCAGAAAGGAAGAACAGGTCTTTAATGGAGACGGCTAGATGTATGCTCAAGGCTAAGAGTTTGCCTCATAAGCTATGGATGGAGGCAGTTGCTTGTGCAGCACATGTTTTGAACAGGTGTCCTACTCGTGCCTTGAAGACCATTACTGCATATGAAGCTTGGTATGATAGAAAACCTTCAGTCAGTTATCTTCGTGTTTTTGGTTGTCTTGCTTATGCTCACATCCCTCAGCAGTTACGTGGGAAGCTTGATGATAAGGCAATCAAATGTATATTTGTGGGGTACAGTAGTGGAAGTAAAGGTTATAGACTTTACAATCCTGCTACAAACAAGATTTTTGAAAGTCGTGATGTAATTTTTGCAGAAACTACTGCTCAACCTATGGTTGCTTTTGATGTACCTCATATGCAGACACATGATGTATTTGAAGGTTTGCTTCCTTCTTTTGTGGAAAATCAAGATTCACAACAGGTTGATAATCTTGATCAATCTTTTGATCAGCATGTGACACCTCATGATGTAGAGGAAATTGTGCGTGAAGAGCAAGAAGTTCTCAGGGAAGAAAGAACCTTGCCTAAATGGGTTCAGAAAACTTTGCAGGATAGCAAGTTGGATGCACCGTTGCCACGGAAAACACGTGCTGGTACTACTTTTGGCAGAGAGCAAGTAGATTTGGCTTGCTTTAGTACTCTTTGTGATGCAGATGAGCCTGATTCATTTGAACAAGCTTTAGAGTGTGTTCAGTGGAAAGATGCTATGCAGCAAGAAATTGATTCTATTCATAAGAATCATACATGGGATCTAGTGGACTTGCCTACAGGTAAAAAGCCTATTGGTACAAAGTGGGTTTTTAAGGTAAAAAGGAAACAAGATGGTACTGTTGACAGGTACAAAGCAAGGCTTGTGGCAAAAGGCTATGCGCAACAGAAAGGCATAGATTATGATGAAACCTTTGCTCCTACTTCTCGTGCGTCCACAGTTAGATCACTAGTTGCAATTGCTGCTCATCATGGTTGGAAAGTGCATCAGTTGGATATCAAAACTGCTTTTTTGAATGGTGATTTGCAGGAAGAAGTTTATGTAATTCAACCAAGTGGTTTTGTTGTAAAAGGTCAAGAGCAAAAGGTATGTAGATTGCGTAAAGCTTTGTATGGTCTCAAACAGGCTCCAAGAGCATGGTATGAGAAGATACATACTTATTTGATTGGCCAGGGATTTCAAAATAGTCCAACAGAAAGTACTTTGTATGTCAAAAAGAGAGATGGAGTTCTCATTATGCTAACACTTTATGTGGATGATATGCTTCTTACAGGCAATAATGCAGATGAAATTGAAGCGTTTAAAGATGCTTTGAGAAAAACCTTTGAGATGTCTGATCTTGGTTTGCTACATTATTACTTGGGTATTCAGTTTGTGCAATCAGAAGATGGCATATACATGTTGCAGGCAAAATATTTGCATAAAATTTTGGACAAGTTTGGTATGCAAAATTGTAAGCCAATCTCTACACCCGTAGAAACTGGATTAAAGTTGAGCATGCATGATGCTGGAGAACCTTTTGATGTACATACTTATGCAGCAGCCGTTGGTTGCTTGATATATTTGGCAGGCAACACTCGTCCAGACATTCAATTTGGGGTTTCACAAGCAAGCAGATTTATGCACAGCCCAGGTATGCATCATTGGCAAGCTGTGAAGCGCATACTTCGTTACCTTTCAGGTACCCCTCATCTTGCCATGTTCTTTCCAAGGGGGGATATGTATGGAAAGCACAGTTCTATGCAGCTTCTTGGTTACAGCGATTCAGATTGGGCTGGTGATTTTGACACACGACATTCCACAAGTGGCAATTGTTTTTTCTTGGGAAATGCATGTATATCTTGGCTAAGCAAGAAGCAACCCACAGTGGCTACATCAACTTGTGAAGCTGAGTACAGGGCAGCTTTCACGGCAACAGTTGATTGTGTATGGATACGCAGGTTATTGGCAGATCTTTGTGAGTGTCAACAGGTACCCACTACCATTTTCACTGACAGTCAGAGTGCTATGGCAGTTGCAAGGAATCCAGTATTTCATGCAAGAACAAAGCACATAGAGGTTCACTACCACTATGTCAGGGAAAGGCTACATGCAGGGGAGATCACACTAACTTACTGTCCTACACAGGATAACATTGCAGATCTATTTACGAAGGCGTTATCACGAGAAAAGTTTGAAGCTTTCCGAAAAGCTTTGGGCTTACTCTCATACACATGATGATCTGCTACCTTGTACGGATTCACACTATCACTACAGGGGGGATTTGTAGACATGTAGTAGTGTTAGTGTGTATACGCGCTTCACCAGGGGCACTTTTCTCCCACTGGGTTTTTCCCCCTGGACATCCGGTGTGAAAGGACACCTTATCTCTTAGGGTTTCATATAAGCTTTGTAGCTCTGAGTTTGTACACACAATTATTATTCCAATACAGAGAGAGACTACAGAGATCTCGTACACAAGCTCTGTGTCTTCTCCTTCTCCATCTTCTTCCTACTCTGAGTTGCTGTCTTCCTTCTGTTTCCTGTTTCATCATCTTCAACAAAAATTTATTCTTTCAGAACATTCATAGCTCGCAGATCAGTTACCTCAATGACTATGAAAGCTGTTATTTTGTTCATGTTTTTATTTTTGGGTATAATGGAGAATCTTAACATTTTTTTGTAGCCTGTTTCTCTACAGATATGGGCAGGGACAAAGTCCATCAATGTTGAGTTTGTTTGTTGGGATTTCTTCAACTATATGCCAGGGGCTCCCTTTGACCTCATTTTGGATTACACGTGAGTTTTCTTTCCATTTGTAAGGATGCTTGCTTGAGTAGCTTTTCAGTTTGTTCATGAGTTTTCAATAGGTGTGGTCATAGATGGAAGTGCAAGCTAGTGGTCTTTGCACAAGATAGTGGTTACCACCCATCGAGGTATCTTTATTTATACAGGCATATATGATGGCCATGAAGCAAAATTCGGAGGACGGGGTGTTCTTTTTGAACATATCTTATGACATGAAAAGATCTGCAAAGGCATCAAATGACAAGAAATAAATGAGTGAACATGTAAACGGTTGATAGGAGCCACTGTGGAGGTGCTTATTCTCTCCTCTTGCTAGGGCCCGGAGTATTTCCATTGTACAGAAACAGTTTGTTTCTACAAAGTCTTAAAAAGATGCTCTCTTCTAAACTTGGGGGCTTGAAGAGTGTCACAAGGTAATTCTACCCTCCACTCAGCATCTGAATGACAGCTTTTTGAGAAAGTACTAGCACTTACAACTCGACCTACTCCATCTTGTCACACCAAATGCACCATCAGTTCCTACTAACCAGAATGCCAAGAATTCACTGTGTGTCATCTAGCAAGGCTACAAAAAAACTATGGTAAACAAAACCCCGTAGCTAGGTCTTGCTCAATCCCTGTCAAGGTTCTCTACCCTCAAAAGCAAGGGTAAACTTGAAAATGAAATACCAGGAATATTAGGGTCAAGAACTCTCACTCACAATACCAAACCTTTACTTAGTGAAACTCATTTTCAAGAAACCTATGTGCCATGGAAAAGCTGTCAAGGTTAAGGGTTGCAACTGCAAGATAGCAAACCCAGTTGATGCTAGTTACGAAGTCAACACATTTTGAGCCGGGCTGACGAGAACAATGCACTAAGCTGTCAAATATAGTTAGTGGCATGCCAAGGAGTCAAGAGAAGACATGAGTGGTTGCAGTGTGTATTGTAAGGACTCTTTAAATGTTTCACCTTAACTATCATGTATAGCTTGTATGCAAATACTTATGCCTTTATGCAACAAATGTCAGCCTTATAAACCTTTCTAACAAGTCTGAATAGTTTCAGGTAAAGACATAAGGGCTATAAGTCTGTGTGCCTTTGCAGTTTCTTCTGCGCCTTACAACCATCAATGCGGCCTCTTTGGGGATCCAAAATTGCTGACTTGCTGTCGTCTGAAGGTGAACTGATTACAATCATGTTCCCAGTAAGTGCTGAACTAATCTGCTCGAGTCTAATTTTACCACAACTTAGTACCCCTAACTCAGTGACTGATAGCTGATGGCTTCTCTATTTTTTATAGATGGATAGTTTTGAAGGTGGCCCTCCTTATGCAGTTTCCTTGGCTGCGTAAGCTTTTGTCTGTTTCTCTCTCATCCCTGGTTTTGCAGCCAAGTTGTATACTCACTTTTCAGTTGACATGCATTATCTGACGTTCTAACTGCTTGTTGCAGATATGAGAACGCCCTTCATCCACAAGGTTTAAGATGCACCTTCTTTCAGGAGAATGCTCTTGCTGTTGGAAAGAGAAAGGTAAATTACTCTTGCAATATTTTGGACGTGAAAGACATAATGTGGCAAAGCATTTGTACTAGGTATGTTCTCAGGTGTCAAAACGGCTCTTTTGAAGCACAGTAGAGACCATGCAAGAGTCACACAATTGTTCAAAGGGAAGATAGACTTGTACGGAGGTGCAACAATTAAAATACTACGGGTCGCAACAAAATTAGGATGGACGGGACACGAGCTATCGGAGAGACTAGACACCGTGGAACAATTAGATGAAACTAGAATGAGAGCGGTAGCCGGGACATATGCAGCAATTAGGGATGTAGGGCTTTCTTGGACTTAGTGTGGCACACCCAATCGCCCATTAGGCCCTTAAGAGAAGAGCCTACCATACCTTCTCTTGTATGTGGTCAAACACATCACTTTCAAACAACCTTGAAGAGAACAACCTATTTTTCCCTCTAACCCTGAATGACTCTGAGTGAACATTATAATGATGGCTTTTACATTCAATCTCCTCAATTATTATATGGTTTCTCACCAGGGGAGAAGTCGCTCAACTTCTTGAGTGACCTAACCCTTTATAAAAAGAGCCCTATCCTCACGATTTTTGATAAGCTCTCTAGGGCGCCTAGCAGATCCCTCTCTCCAGCATTTTGTGCCCTTATTGCCCTGTCCTTCTCTTGCGTTTTCAGCCAGATCGGCCCCTCTGTCTGCAGCCAACTCTGGCGTTTTTGGCAGCTCATCCCCCTCCTCTATCTGGTAACGCCATCTGGCCCTAGGGGTCGTGTCACTGCTGCCCCATCTCCGCCTCATCAGCTGCATTATTTCAGCCTGCATAAAGTGTTAGATCTGCTGCAATTTGTCGTTCCAGATCTGTGTTTTTGCAGCCAGCATTCAGCCCTTGGTTTGTCTCACATCAGATCTGCAGATCAGCCCAAGGTCTGTCAAAACACGTGAGAGAGATGATGATGATGATGATGTATTTACGTCCTCGGGGGGCCAAAATGACCCATGGGACCCAAAATCTCATGTATGAGACTCCCCCCTTCCCATGTGAAGGAGGGGACGTGTCATGATTCTGTGGTGATTTTGTTTGTGAGTGTGGTGTGATGTTCTAGCACTCTGGCAAGATAGATGCCTAGTGCTACTGGAGAGGGATGTGTTCTTGAGAGAAGCTCCTCAAATGTAGTACATCCTTGAATAAGTTGGGGAAAGTCGACCCGAATGTGCGCATATGCCGGACATTCAAGGGTTACATGTGCCTCATTTTCCAACGAATTCAACTTGCATTGAGTGCATCTCCTCATGTTTGCATCAATATTAAGCCATCCTCCCGTTTCACTTTTGAGCACGTGTGATCTTGTCTGCATCAAGGTGATGGCCCGTTTCGCATGGTAGGACATGGGTGTCCTGATATGTATTTGGGTTTCCCCGGTTTTGTATTCTTCTCAGTATCGCGTGTTTATGTGCTTGCAATAGTATTCAAACTTGGACCTGTGCATTACATTCTTCCATTTGCTGTGAAGGGCCTCAAGTAATTGTAGTTTAAAATTCAGCTCGTGCTCATGCTCGGTACCTTCCTCTACATGCATGTCCACATATGCTCCCACATTCCATTTAGAGAACCATTTCCTGATGTCCTGAACAAGGCTAGAGGTGAGAAACTTGCTTTTTTGGTTCTTTTGCAGCTTACATCCTACCTCCCATGCTATGTGAGGCAAATGGTTATTAGGCATCAACTTCATCTTCAAGAGATATCTATGCATTCTTTGCAAAGCAAGCATTTCCAATGGTCTTTGTCTAGTCTCCAATAGCATCACTGAGTACGGTGTTGTGGTTTTTATCCCCAAATGTCTACATAAGAACTTTTTCTGAATTTTCTCAATGTCATTCCATGTGCTAGCCGGAATACTTGGTCCCCATACAATAGCGTTTGGACCACACACGCATTGAAAGCCATGGACTTTATTTCCCACCTTCTAGTGACGCTTTGTTTGCACATGTTTTCAAACTCGTAATACCTTGCTTGTCCTGCCTCAATTCTTGTTTTTGCACATTGCCCCCATCTATGATTCGAAGGTATAATGATGCCTAAGTATTTAAAGCTGTCCACTGCTTGAATCTCTTGCCCATCATACATAAGGGCGGGTTGATCCTTTGATTTGTGTGTACAAGTCACCATACATTTTGTTTTTGTGGCATTCATTGAGAGTCGTGTAGCTTCGCAGAAAGCATGCACCGCATCCAAAAGTTTTTGCAAAAGAGACATGCTATGTGCTAAAAGAACCACATCATCAGCATAAATGAGGAGTAGCAAAGTAATGAGGCCTATGTTTGGTGCATCTCCATTATCTTGCGTCGTTTGGCATATAAAGTCCTCAAGCTCATCTATGCATAGCCCAAATAATGTTGGGGACAAAGGACACCCTTGTTTGACTCCTATTGTGCTAGAGAACTCTTTGGAGAAGCCTGTTTGCATATTCAGTTTACATCGAACCGCATGGTATAGGCGTGTCACCGCAACCTCAAATGTATGGGAACCCCAATGGTCTCCATGCGGGACCATAACCCATGACGAGATACCGTATCAAACGCTTTCTTAAAGTCCACAAAACAGCAGTACATAGTTTCCCCTTTGAGTCGCGCCTCTTCCATCATAATCCGGATTGTAATCAAGTGGTCTATGGTACTATGTCTTGCTCTAAAACCTGCTTGACTGATAGCCCTCTTTCCACTATTTTCAGCCCATGTGCTAATATCTTTTTCTATCAGACTCCCAAAAAGTTTTGCCATGCAAGAGCTGTCACGAGGACGTGGCAGTTATTAACCATGTCACAGAGATGTGGCAACTGCTAACCTTGGTTGTTGGTTTCTTTCCAATGGGGTTTATTTTATTTGTTTAAGACCCTCTTTTTGAAGTAGCAAACGGTCGGACATTGTATGGCCAATGTGAACGGTAGATTCACCCGCAGACGGGAAGGGGTCGGCACTGGAATTCGTATGGTAAGAGGATGTCTAGGCTCAGAGCAAGATCATATAGGTCCCCCCATCGCACTTAGCAAGTTGGTGGATACTAGGAAGTGAACTTAATTAAGGCGTAAAGTCAAGGTGGGACTACCAACAAAAAGTATCCGACAGTTGGGCCACATTGCATTTTTGGATGCGGTCCCAATGAGGATAGATGGTCAGAAGACCAGTGGGAGCCCAACGGAAGCATCTCCTAAAAGTTAGGGAACTGCTATTTTGGGCCACGAAATGTGTTCGCGTCATTACCTTCAGTATGACTAGGGGAACACTTTACAACTCTGCCGCGAAGTCAACTGACGCACCAGTTGAGATATTTTTAGCAGGGAAAGCCCAAACTCGGAAACTGGGCGACGTGTCAGCTTGTGAACGATTCTGCCACTCTGGGAGGAAAAACGAGCTGCATATCAACAAAGGGGGCGCCATTTTCAGCCACAGGCGGATTGCAACAGGTACAGAAGCTATGGAATGCTTACCTTGCCCTCTATGCACAGTATGGTGACGGGAGTGATGCCCCGCACGCTACATACTGCTCTTTCTCCCCTACGTGCAGTTATGTGATGCCCCACAAGAGGGCTACTCATACAACGGATGTACAGTTGTGTGGGTTCATGCTTTTGTGGTGAGGCAAGAGCCTCCGTGAGCAGGAACAGGGGTAGCTAACTGCTGCTCCAAAGCAGGCACTGGTGAGGGTCATAACCTCACCGTACAGGTGCAAAATCAGCGCTGTGTATGCGCTGTAATTTGACTGTTTTTCAGCCATACGGACGCCAGGATCATTGGGAATCGTGCCCCACTGGCAAAGGACAGTTAGGGGACTGTTTGGGGCTGAAAACAGGGCAAAAACCAGTAAATACAGCGTGCTGAATTTACTGTTTTTGGACAGGAATCAGAGGGTATACGACAATGCAAGCGAGTTCCAGCAGGGGAATTGGTTTCGCGCAAGTTTTGGGGCTGTTATGTTGCCGAAATTTGGCCAAATCAAATGGTATCTAGGTGGATACACGTGAAGGATTCCCAGGACCTTACCTTGTAATTTACCCTCCTAAAGAATAAAGAAATACCGAAAGGGGCGCCAATTTTGGGGCCTACAGGTTGTCGGCGTCTGCTCGGAGCATTCTAGCTTCCGAGCCGTGTGTGTGATGAAGTGTTAATTCTCGTTACAGGTCTCCTTTGCAAAGTGCTCTGTGTGTGTGTTTAAGTAAAGAATTTCGGGTGAAAGCCAACGCCTACCGCCCTACGGGCCGGTTTCATGGTTCCATTGCCGGGATTTGAACCCGGGTCGTCTGGGTGAAAGCCAGATATCTTAACCAACTAGACTACAACGGATGTACAGTTGTGTGGGTTCATGCTTTTGTGCTGAGGCAAGAGCCTCCGTGAGCAGGAACAGGGGTAGCTAACTGCTGCTCCAAAGCAGGCACTGGTGAGGGTCATAACCTCACCGTACAGGTGCAAAATCAGCGCTGTGTATGCGCTGTAATTTGACTGTTTTTCAGCCATACGGACGCCAGGATCATTGGGAATCGTGCCCCACTGGCAAAGGACAGTTAGGGGACTGTTTGGGGCTGAAAACAGGGCAAAAACCAGTAAATACAGCGTGCTGAATTTACTGTTTTTGGACAGGAATCAGAGGGTATACGACAGTGCAAGCGAGTTCCAGCAGGGGAATTGGTTTCGCGCAAGTTTTGGGGTTGTTATGCTGCCGAAATTTGGCCAAATCAAATGGTATCTAGGTGGATACACGTGAAGGATTCCCAGGACCTTACCTTGTAATTTACCCTCCTAAAGAATAAAGAAATACCGAAAGGGGCGCCAATTTTGGGGCCTACAGGTTGTCGGCGTCTGCTCGGAGCATTCTAGCTTCCGAGCCGTGTGTGTGATGAAGTGTTAATTCTCGTTACAGGTCTCCTTTGCAAAGTGCTCTGTGTGTGTGTTTAAGTAAAGAATTTCGGGTGAAAGCCAACGCCTACCGCCCTACGGGCCGGTTTCATGGTTCCATTGCCGGGATATCAATCACTTTTTCCTCAAAGAGTGAGCCTGGATTGTTCAGGGTAAAGACACACAGTGCAAGAACACGGGGATTACACTATGGCCGACAAGGGGAAGGGAATTATGGAAGAGGGTTCCTCTCCAAAGGACAGGCAGGAGATTCCTATGGTTTTTGAGATTGGCGAGAGCTCACGGCCACGTCAGTCTGTACCTCCTGTCAACGTCAATGTCCCTCCAGTAGTACAGGGCTTTATGACAGGGCAACTCGAGGATGATGCGTTTAAGACTCAGTTAGTTGCCGCGGTGAATGTCTTTTCGCAGCTGGTGCAGAATCCGAGGTTTATGGAATTCTTGCAAGCGCCACCAGTGCAACAGCAAAATAGGCAACCTACGCCGCGTACGGAGCTTGTTGAAGCTCAAGCCCAGGTACTTCATGAGGCGCAGGAGGAAAGGGAACACTCGCATGTTGCGGAGTCGGGGGCTCCAAAGCAGATTCCTCCCGTGCTTGAACAGGTGGCTAGAATGCCTATTCCACAGGTTATGCCAGTTCAGCCCGCCACCTTTCAGAGCCAGCATGCTGTCTTGAATGGACAGGGAGCTGGATACCAGGCTATGCACTCAGTTTTTCCACCACCCACGGTACATCCTGGGTATTTCGGGGGTGGATCAGTGTTCCAAAGTATGGCTGGTTATGCGTCTGGAAGTCAGCCGTACATGCCAGGAACAGTGTTCGGGGGTATGCAAGGCATCATGCCAAACCCCATGTATGGTACTATCGGCATGCAGCAAGGTTTCCACGGCAACCAGGGCCAGTTTGGGGTGCCACAGGGTCATTTTGGCATGGCTGGTTTTTCTGGACAGCAGCCAGATATCGCACCTCTGACGCAAAATGTGAATGGCCAACACGTGCCGATCATGCCTAGTACAGTGCCCATGTTGCAGACCATTCCGTATGACAATTTGGGGGCACTAGAGAAGCCGAAGGCTTACAAAGAAGGTGGTGCAGCAGTAAAGTTCAGTACCTTCAGTGGTTTCGAGGACAAGACCAAGGCACTCACTTTCCTCCAGCAGTTTGATACAGCTTATGCGGGAGGGAATTTTACAGAGGCCTTGAAGGTCAGGAAAGCTGCCACTTTCTTAAAGGACAATGCGCTTACATGGTGGACGACATTGTTAATGCAAGGACAGGCACCCGCCACTTGGGTTTACTTCAAGCAAATGTTTGCATCTGCTTGGCTATCAAATGAATTTGAAGCCGATGTCTTGACAGATTGGCACCAGCTTACGGCAGCTTCGTGCAAGAGCTTGCTGGAGTACAATAGGAGGTTTTGTAAAGCATTACTCTCAGTGACCTCCTACAGATTTGTGCCACTGACAGAGCAGATAGAGAAGTATTGTTGTGGGCTGCCTAAAGGGCTTCGTGATTACTGTACAAAGAACAGAGTGGCTACCCTTACTCAGCTTATGGAAGCTGCGAACACTGGTCTTGCCCTGTTGAAAGGAGAGGACAGTGGATTTCCGAGCAGTGATAAAGGAGGGCAGCAGAAGAAAAATTCAGCGAAGAAGCCCTTTGTGAAGACGGCTCCTGATGCGTCACAGGGGTCAGAACAGGCCACCAAAGATAAGGATTCAGCTGGGACTTCTGGAGCGCAGGCAAAGAAACAGAAAAGGAAGCCTTTTGTGCGCAAGTCGCTCGAGGAAAAGAAGGTCCTAATGGCTGAGAACAAATGCTTTATATGCGAGCAGCCTGGTCACTTTTCTATCAATTGTCCACAAAGGAAAAGGCCAGCTGACTCAGAGGATAAAGAAGACCAGAAAGGCAAGAAGCCAAAACCCACGGCAGGTTTAGTGCCAGACATGGTGGGTGACAGGCCCAGCACAGATGCCAGTGAGTTATGCAGGGCATGGGGTAAAGTTAGGGATCAGACGGCACTCATCTTCTTTGATCCAGGTGCCAAAGCCAACTTTATCTCACCAGAGTTAGCTATGAAGCTGTGCATCAGAGCTGAAGAGATGGGGTACACCGCAGAGGCAGGGTTGGCATGTCCTGGCCACTCAGAGTGTGTTACTCCCATCATTGGAAAACTGCGTCTGCATATTCAGTCGTATGTGGACACTGAAGAGTTCTACATCATGCCGCTGGAAGATTGTGACGCCTTGTTGGGGATCCCGTGGATGTTCCGAGTGCATGGAGTCTTGGATGCCTACAACAAAAAGATCACTGTACAACATAGGGGCAAAACTCACATCTTGGATGTAAAGCTTAAAGGAGAGTCAGTCCCTATTGTATCTGCTTCTGCTATCACTTCTATAATAAAGAATCATCTTTCTGTGTACTTGATTTTTGCACGTGATGTCTCAGATAGGGATCAGTCAAATTTATCTGTGTTAGATAAAGAAAGGTCAGCATTTTTGCAAAAGTTTAGTGACTGTTTTTCTGATTCATTACCGTCGCAATTACCGCCAGAGAGACCTGAGGACCATCGGATAGATTTGGTGCCAAGGTGTAGCCCACCAAATAGACCTCCCTACAGGGTTAGTGCGGCGCAGCAGAAAGAGATTATGGGCCAGGTTGAGGAGTTATTAGAGAAGGGGCTGATTCAGCCTAGTTCTTCACCCTTTTGCTCCCCAGTGCTCCTAGTGCAGAAGAAGGATGGCTCATGGCGCATGTGTATTGATTACCGTGCGTTGAATAAGAATACCATCAAGAATAGGTTTCCTATTCCTCGCATTGATGATATTCTCGATCGTTTAGAGGGTGCTGCAATTTTCAGCAGGATAGACCTGAAGAGTGGGTACCATCAGATTCGTATAAGCCCAGAGGATGTGCACAAGACTGCGTTTAGAACGACATTTGGTCTTTATGAGTTTCTGGTGATGCCGTTTGGGCTAACAAATGCTCCAGCCACGTTCAACAGAATGATGGACCGGATTTTCCGCTCGCATCAACAGTTTGTTGGAACATTCTTCGATGACATGATTGTGTATTCGAAGAATGAAGAGGAGCATAGGCGTCACTTGACCATTGTGTTCGAAGAGCTGCGCAGTCACAGGTTGCTTGTCAATCCTAAGAAAAGTGAATTCTTCCTCGAAGAGATCCACTTTCTGGGCCACATAGTCTCAAAGGATGGTGTAAGAATGGATCCTGCAAAGGTCGAAGCTATCAAGACATGGCCAGACTTGAAGACTGTGCACGATGTCAGAAGCTTCTTGGGATTGTGTTCCTACTATAGAAGGTTTATTAGAAATTTTGCAGAGATAGCATCGCCTCTTCACGCATTGCAAAAGAAAGAGGTCACTTTCAGATGGACCCAAAAAGAGATTTCAGCTTTTAGTCTCTTAAAGGAAAAGTTGACTTCAGATCCAGTTATTGTTCTGCCAGATCTCAGGAAGTCATTTGTGGTCCAATGTGACGCGTGTGGCAGTAGCATCAGAGCAGTGCTAATGCAAGATGGACGGGTAGTAGCCTATGAAAGCCGAATTTTGCAAGGGCCAGAGAGGACTATGCAAGTCTATGAGAAAGAGCTCTTGGCCGTGATTCATGCGCTTTCTAGCTGGAAGCACTACCTCTTAGGTGCTGATTTTGTTGTCCAAACAGATCATCAGACCTTGCGATACTTCTTGACACAGTCAAAGTTATCCGAAAAGCATATGCGATGGGCAAACATTCTTTCCATGTTCCACTTCCAGATTATGCATGTGGAAGGCAAGAAGAATGTTGTGGCTGATGCGTTATCAAGAAAGCCACAAATTTCAGCTGTGTCAATTCCTTATCATCATGAGTTAGATGACATGAAGGAACAGTATATTGCTGATGAAGATTTTGCAAGGATCTTTGAACAGTTACAAGAGGGGCAACATCACGAGCACTACCTCCTCAGAGATGGTTTTATGATGATGCATGGCAGACTTTGTGTCACTAGGCCACTGCGACATAAGGTCATGGAAGAGAGTCATGTCCCACCGTATGCAGGGCATCGTGGCATTGATGCAACAGTTAAAGTGGTAGAGACGTTCTTCTATTGGCCTACCTTGAGGAGAGATGTGGATGCCTTTGTGCGAGCATGCATAGTTTGCCAAAAGGTCAAGTTTGACAGGCAAAAGGCACCAGGGTTGTTACAACCACTGCCGATTCCGGATAAGCCATGGGAAAGCATTGCTATGGACTTTATCTTTGATCTTCCAAGGACGCCAACAGGGAATGATGGTATATGGACCATTATCTGCAGGTTCAGCAAGCAGGCCCATTTTATCCCTGTCAGGAAGAAGATAAAATCTGATCAGATGGCACGCTTGTTCATGTACAATGTGTTTAAGTACCATGGTATGCCACAATCGATTATCAGTGATCGTGATCCTCGCATGACCAGTTTGTTCTGGAGAGGATTGTTTGAGAACATGGGTACTACGCTCAAGTTCTCGTCTTCGTTTCATCCACAAACTGATGGACAGTCAGAAGAGGCCAATTCTACTGTCTTAGATCTGCTGAAATGCTATGTGTCAGATAATAAGGGCAAGTGGGAACAGTATTTGCCTATGCTTGAGTATGCGTACAATAATACAGTCCATTCGTCTACTGGCAAAGCACCTTTTGAAATTGTTGAAGGCGGCAAAAAGGTTCCTCCCATTTTGCATACAAAGGACAAGATTTTTGAGGCAGATCGATATGTTGAGAACTTGGATGAGATGTATAAGAAGATTAAAGTTGCCTTGGAGAAGACTCAGGCAAAACAGAAAAAGGCTGCTGATCGTCACCGTCGTGAATTGCTACTATCACCTGGTGATTGGGTTCTCTTAAGGTTCGAAAAGGCAAGGTTAAAGAAGATGAAGGGTAAGGAACAGCTGTTTCCTAAGCTCAGCATGCGTTACTATGGGCCTTTTCAAGTGCTTGACAAGATCAGCGATGTGGCTTACAGGCTGAAATTGCCTGATGCGTGGAAGATTCATAATGCGTTTCACGTGAGTCTTCTAAGACCCTTCGTGGGTGATGTGCCAGAAGATATGCCAGTTGAGGATCAGCCAGAAGTTGAGGAACTTGATGAGATCCTGGTACTTGAGCAAGTTTTGGCACATAAGGACAAAAAAGTTAAAGGACAAGTTGCAAGACGCTATTTGGTGAAGTTCAAGAACTATCCGCCTATGGATGCAAAGTGGATGGAAGAGCATGAACTGTCAGAGTCACCAAATGTATTGCAGCTTTACCTTGAAGCCTTTGGGTTACAGCCTACTTATGCCCCAACCCAACGTATGCAAAGGAGGGGTAATGATAGAGCTAGTACATCGAATGTACATATGAATTCAGTGCCATAGATGGAAATGGCAAAAGTATGAAGGCCTCATTAAGTCATTTGTATCTATGTATGTTACGACCTTTCTTGCGGATACATGCGATGATAAAAGAGTGTTAATAGCACAAGATCGTCAGTGGCGTGTATTTATGGTATGCAATCGAGGACGTTTGCGATTTCAAGAGGGGGGTATGTCACGAGGACGTGGCAGTTATTAACCATGTCACAGAGATGTGGCAACTGCTAACCTTGGTTGTTGGTTTCTTTCCAATGGGGTTTATTTTATTTGTTTAAGACCCTCTTTTTGAAGTAGCAAACGGTCGGACATTGTATGGCCAATGTGAACGGTAGATTCACCCGCAGACGGGAAGGGGTCGGCACTGGAATTCGTATGGTAAGAGGATGTCTAGGCTCAGAGCAAGATCATATAGGTCCCCCCATCGCACTTAGCAAGTTGGTGGATACTAGGAAGTGAACTCAATTAAGGCGTAAAGTCAAGGTGGGACTACCAACAAAAAGTATCCGACAGTTGGGCCACATTGCATTTTTGGATGCGGTCCCAATGAGGATAGATGGTCAGAAGACCAGTGGGAGCCCAACGGAAGCATCTCCTAAAATTTAGGGAACTGCTATTTTGGGCCACGAAATGTGTTCGCGTCATTACCTTCGGTATGACTAGGGGAACACTTTACAACTCTGCCGCGAAGTCAACTGACGCACCAGTTGAGATATTTTTAGCAGGGAAAGCCCAAACTCGGAAACTGGGCGACGTGTCAGCTTGTGAGCGATTCTGCCACTCTGGGAGGAAAAACGAGCTGCATATCAACAAAGGGGGCGCCATTTTCAGCCACAGGCGGATTGCAACAGGTACAGAAGCTATGGAATGCTTACCTTGCCCTCTATGCACAGTATGGTGACGGGAGTGATGCCCCGCACGCTACATACTGCTCTCTTTCTCCCCTACGTGCAGTTATGTGATGCCCCACAAGAGGGCTACTCATTTGACTGATGTACAGTTGTGTGGGTTCATGCTTTTGTGCTGAGGCAAGAGCCTCCGTGAGCAGGAACAGGGGTAGCTAACTGCTGCTCCAAAGCAGGCACTGGTGAGGGTCATAACCTCACCGTACAGGTGCAAAATCAGCGCTGTGTATGCGCTGTAATTTGACTGTTTTTCAGCCATACGGACGCCAGGATCATTGGGAATCGTGCCCCACTGGCAAAGGACAGTTAGGGGACTGTTTGGGGCTGAAAACAGGGCAAAAACCAGTAAATACAGCGTGCTGAATTTACTGTTTTTGGACAGGAATCAGAGGGTATACGACAGTGCAAGCGAGTTCCAGCAGGGGAATTGGTTTCGCGCAAGTTTTGGGGCTGTTATGTTGCCGAAATTTGGCCAAATCAAATGGTATCTAGGTGGATACACGTGAAGGATTCCCAGGACCTTACCTTGTAATTTACCCTCCTAAAGAATAAAGAAATACCGAAAGGGGCGTCAATTTTGGGGCCTACAGGTTGTCGGCGTCTGCTCGGAGCATTCTAGCTTCCGAGCCGTGTGTGTGATGAAGTGTTAATTCTCGTTACAGGTCTCCTTTGCAAAGTGCTCTGTGTGTGTGTTTAAGTAAAGAATTTCGGGTGAAAGCCAACGCCTACCGCCCTACGGGCCGGTTTCAAGAGCCCACCATGATGGTGCGGTAATTCGTAAGTAGGTTATGGTCTCCTCCTTTAAACAAAGCTTTGACCCAATTCTCTTGCCAATCTTCAAGTATACCTTGGTGGATAGCTTGATTCATCATGCAGTGTATCCATTTCTTAGCTTCATTACCCGACCATTTCAACATTTCGGAGTTGAAGTGCAAAATGTCAGAGGCTTTCCCAGTGGCTAGTTTTTTCAAACCTCTCAAAGCCGCTGCAAAAGTTATAGGTTCCTTAGTGTCAACCTGAATTTCAGCATTCATCATTATTTGAGCATCGGTGGGAGCATAGAGTTTTTGTGCATATACATACATTTCGTCCATGCTGAAATTTCCGAGTATATCCTCCTTTTTTCCTTTCATGTTGCGCCATGCTTTCTTGGGTTCTTTCTTAAATCGAATCACCTCTTGCTCCTCCTTCAAAAGTTCATGCATCCTTCTCTTTTTCCTTTTCAGCATTTTGTATTGCTTGGCTGCATTTTCCCACTCCTTTGTGGACTTATTGAAGCACTTTAACTTGTGTTTGGTTGCTTTACATTCTTCATCAAACCATGGGTTATGAGGGAGACCCTTCACTTGTTGGTGGTTTCTTTTAGATCGCCCCATAGTGACCTCTGCTGCCTCTTCTATTGCTTGACGAAAGGTAGCCCAATTTTCTGAAATGTTTTGGGATATGCATTGTCTACTCAATAGGCTGTCCAGAAAAGTGGCATAATCAAATTTCTTTGTGACTTGCATTCGATATGCCCAACTTGTCGCCTTTTGGATGCGTTGTGTAGGCATGTGTGGGAGGTCTAGACATACATGAATTGGAGTATGGTCCGAGTTCGGTGACTGAGCACCAATTTTAAAGTGTCCTATTAAATCCAATGCATTTTGGCTAACTAACGCATAGTCATTAGTGCTTCTTCCATGGTTTGATGTATAGCATGTGTATGTTCCAGAGCTTGCAAATTTCTTGGTGCCATTCATGACTACAAGTTGCATAGAATTCATCATGGATATCAAAGCTGAACCTTATTCATTCATGAGGTGATCCATGAGCATCTATCCCACATTGCATCTAATACGAGATCGCCATCTTTGTCTGTGGGATGGATTGAGTAGTCAACCAATTGAACCTCTATGTTGGCTATGCGAGCATTAAGATCCCCGAGTATCATCACTGCCCCCTGTGGTGTGTAGGTTGCAATATCTGCATATAGAGAGATTATGCAAATCATAGAACGGGGATTCCCGATGTGGGATGTAGCATCCCGCAATGAACATCGATCTCCCAGATGTACATATCTTAACCCATATGTATCGTTTGTGTTCATCTATCTTGCATATCTTAACCTGATTTTGCATTTCCTCCTTGTACATTATAGCACACCCCCTTGCCCGCGCATCTTAGTACCAGGCCACCAAACCGAGTGTGTAATATATCCTTGAATACTTGGCAGTCTACATGTGTCCTGTTCCCACGTTTCAAGTAGAAAAAGTATGTCTGCTTGTGGTAGAACCCCCCTGTCATGCTTCTGGTGGTGTTGCCCCTGTGGAGGTGGTGTTCTTTTTCATTCGTTCTTCATATGCCTGTCTTCTTTCTTTTTGTTTCGCGGGTGTCTTCACTGATGTAAATTGGGCTGTCCCTTAGATAAATGCAAGCATTTTCGAGTATGATGGCTCTTTTACGTGCATCCAACATTGTGCATACAATTGCGCGATTGTTCTCAGGCCTCTGCTTACCCACACGGTGTGCCCCATACACCACTACATCTTGCATGCCAAATGTGTTTGCAAGGAGGTCCGTGATCTCCGCATTCAGCATTAGTACTTTCTAATTGTTAGATTCGGATATGCCTCGGATCACAATATTCATACTGCGTTTCTCTCGCTCATTATACTCTGTGTCATCTACATTTGCATACGTCTCATGTGTCTGCGGCATGGTACTTCTTACTACATGTGCCCAGGAGGTCATATTTCCTGTTGCATTATCACTCGTGTGCAAGCTTCTCATCGTGTGTAGCTAGAGTGTCTTGCACATTAGAGAGAGAGAGAGAGAGAGAGAGAGAGAGAGAGAGAGAGAGAGAGAGAGAGAGAGAGAGAGAGAGAAATGAAATGTTATATTAACGTCTTCAAAAGGCCAAAGTGACCTATGAGATCGGAAAGTTACAATGTGGTGGATCTGATACAAAGTCAGAGTAACAAAAATGACAAAATAAAATACTATGGAATCCTAAACTGGTAGGTGTGAGCTAAGCAGCTAGGTGGGATAGCTAAATCACAAAAGATCCAGCATCGGTCGCTGGCGGATCTTATCAATCTCCTCCATGGTCAATAGCGTGACCGGGCGTTGTGCATGTCCGGCCAAAGTGATCCGAATCCTCTGATGCAGCCTCCGTCGATGCTGTGTAGTCCTCCGCAATCGTGGGTGTCTGGATCTCCCTAGCTCGGTCGCTCGGTCGATCAAGGTGCCTCTGGTGTGAGGCGACGAGCTCTCCTGCGGTAGTAGCTCCTCCGGGTGCCCAGTGTCTGCTCTAAAGAAGTCCGTGATCCGTCTCTGAGACTGGCTAGGCTCTCCCCTCATCAGGCTCTCTCTGTGTCTGCGCAGCTCGAGCAAAAACAGACCCAAGTATCTCTGATCCTCGTACCACATGACTTTGGAGAGTGGTCCGAAGCCCTCTTTGAACAAGCAATGGAAGCGGTTACGTATCTCGGAGTAGACGGGGCAGTGGCATGTATAGTGCAACTCTGTCTCAGGCTCCATGTCACACGGGAGGCAAGTCTTGGCCTCTGTCAGTACTCCACTGTATCTCCTAGTCTCGATCCGCAGCTGGTGTGAAGATGTGCGTATCTGGCCAATAGCACATTGTATCCCATGAGACAAGTGGATGTCCATGTGGGCCTCGTCACAAAAGGCCTCGTCACAAAACCGTCCTCCGTAAGCTGGAGAAGATGCTCTCTGTAGAAAGCCATCTTCGTGCCCAACTCCTGTGCTGGCTGTATCCATGTCCTCTTGGTGTCTAGCTGAGTCAGGTCTTGGCGGATGAGCCTGGTGATCTCGGACTGTGTAAGAGTCAGAGAGGGTGCATCCAGTGAGTACTGGAAGGGGGGCAATCTGTCTATGCTGAACCCATGCGCCTGAAACCATGATGTCATCTCCCCATACCAGGTGCTGTATCTCCTTGCATGGCTAACTGTCGGGAGGACTCAAGTGCAAGGCGAGCATATCTGTCTTTGGGAAGTTCCCACATGCGGTGTATGAAGGAGATAGATTTGGTGAGCACCTCCACCACTAGTGGGGGGGCAGCTAGCTCTGCCCGGATAATGGCACGTGGTATTGAAGCCTTGGCTCTAATGAGCCGCGAGATCATAGAGACTAGTGGCTTCCATGTCCCCCCATCCATCAGTGCGACCTGTCCTCCCGTGATGGTCCAATGAAGGTCCCCAAATCTCAGCTCCATAGAGCAATGCAGAAGCCACCAAAGTGTCAAAGAGCCAGAGCTTCGTCCGAGGCTCCTGAAACTGAGCATGTGAACACATCCTCTCCAATCTACCCCATGCTGCATGGGCTCTGGTTAGTCTAGTCTTTGCTGCTCTCCTCAATGAAATTGCTGGTCCACGGAAAACCACTCCAAGGTAAGTGTAAGCATCTGTATACTCCACTGTCTCCTGGCCGTATGTGAATGCGGGCGCTGACCTCCTGATCCACTGTGGGGTGGTATTAAATACCATGACCTTGGTTTTACCAAGGTTGACAGACAAACCACTTTCATGGGCGAACCTATGCAAAGCATCCAAGTGACGTTGCATCCCCTCCGGAGAGTCGGAGATCAACACAATATCATAACAATAGTGGAATCCATGTCCCTGTCAGCTGTGCACCTCTATCACCATCTCTCTCAATGTAGTCAGAAACCTCATCCACATACATACCAAATAGAGTAGGAGAGAGCGTGCAACCCTGCTCCACCCCAATAGTGGAGTGAACTGCTGTAGATAAGCCCTTTGAGGTGTGTACATGCTTAGAGCAGGACCTATTCTTGAGTCAAGACTCACGTGAGGCATGGCGGCTCTTTCATGAGCATCCCCCCCCCCCCCCCCCCCCCCCCCCCCCCCCCCCCCCCCCCCCCCCGTCATTACCTCTACAGAGGGCTGGGCCAGTACGTGTCATCTCCGTACACAGTTCTCGGATAGTTGCCCCTTCCCGACCCCCCCGATCCATGTCCCCACACATGTGCTTTTATCACCGTTGAGATGGTGAGGAAGGCCATTGACAAGATGAGGAATGGGAGAGCATATGATCATGATGGCTTAGTGGCTGAGCACTTGATGCATGCCAGCAGAGCTTCTAGCAGTTATGTCTAACCGTGCCATGTGTGAGGGCTTGCCTAATACTTGGAGCCTATCTACTATTGTACCTATCTTCAAGTCAGGAGACCCTATGGAGCTTGGGAATTATCGCACTATCATGATCGGACACACATTGGCACGGTTGTACGCATCCATTCTTGAGCAGCAACTGAGCAGAGAGAGAGAGAGGATATGCGCAGCCGGGCAGGCAGGGTTCAGGAGAGGTTTTTCTACTCTGGACCATATCTTGACACTCAGAGCCATCATTGAGGAGGGCAGATCACATCAGAGACGGATCTATTGTAGCTTTGTGGACTTCCGCAAAGCATTTGACACAGTACCCAAAGCTAGATTGATGCGCAGATTACAGGAGATGGGAGTACCCACAGAGCTCATTTGGGGGGTCATGGCATTATATAAGTCAGTAGTGTGTTTGGTTGAAGGCCTAAATAACCCCTTTTTGGACATTTTTATACTTTGTCCAGGAACCTGGACACATTTTTTAAAGGTCACTTTTAATAAAAGTGGGAAAACCCAAAACTCACTTACTGAGTTTCTCCCAAAAACGTGAGCTCTCTCTCTCTCTCCTTCTTCGTTCTGCTAGCGCTTCCCTTCTGCAACACAGTGCCTCCGCTTCAAGCCTCAAGGCCTACACATCTTCGCGTGCTCTATCACTTGCACACACTGCCGCGCGCTCATCAACAGGTATCAGAGTCCAATTAGGGTTTGCTCCCAAACCTGCAAACGCTGATTTTCAGCCCAGGAGGTCAACTTTCACGCGAGATTTTGCAATTTCATCGCCAAAGGACTCGTCCCCGGACACTAGAGAGCTCCGGTCAAGTCAAATTGACCTAAAACAGGCTGAAATTAGGTCAAAATCAGCAAATCACAGGTTATGACAGCAAAATACAGGTTTTGCAAATGATGTATTAAGGTGTGGGAACACTTTTACTAAGTCTTGCTACCCGAAAACACTGAAATTGCCGAAAAACAGGTGTTTTCAGCAAATTTCAGATTTACGCAGGTTTTTGCAAGTGTTTTCATGATGCGACTACATTGGGGAAAGTGCAAATTGATGCAATCTACGTACGTTTGACAAATCTTGGTTATGTATGACCATTGTGGCTCAATTTCATGCAATTTGATGCTACAAATTGGGGCTTTTGCTCTTACATGCTTCTAAAGGCTGTGTATTAGCCTTATGTATGTTCTGTGAGGTGGTTTTCAAACACAAATTCGCTCTCTGAAATTTTCTGCGCATAAATTTCAGAAATTGATTTTTGTGTCCAAATCGACCTATTTTGCTCATGTGACCATTTGGAGCTGTAGTGCACACCTCTGCAAGGCTATATTCCGGTTTTTGTGCATTTTGCCCAAAAATTCAGCGTTTAGCTCTCTTATTCGTGCAACTATGGCCTCATCTTCTTCGGATGTGAAGAATCTCTTCGAGATTAGGAGGTTCGATGGAACAGGCTTCGACCTTTGGAAAGACAGGATCCAGGGAATCCTATTTCTTAAAGATTGTGAAGGGGCACTTGAACAGGTAAAGCCACATAATATGACGGATGAAGCATGGGTTAGCCTGAACAAGAAGGCTGTTACATACATTAAAATGGCCATGACCGATGAGACAGTCATTGATGTGAAAGGCCTCACAACTGCTTTTGATATGTGGGAGAAGATAAAGGGAATGTATGAGAATACGATGCCTGTCAACCAGGTGCACTTGATGCGAAAACTTGTTGGCATGCAACTAGATGAGTCCAAGAGCGCTGCAGAGCACTTGTCGTTGTTCGCAGGTACTTTGTCACAGTTACAGGATTTAGGCTTGCCTCCTTTTGATGATAAGCTGAAAGCTATCTTCTTGCTTATGACCTTACCTGAGTCATGGGAAACATTGGTGGTTTCATTGTCCAATAACCCCAATCTGACCTTTGATGGTGTTAGGGGTTCTATCTTGAATGAGGAAATCAGGAGGAAAGCAAGTGGAGAGGGAGGCAGCTCTGCCAACATGGTTAGAGGCAGGACAGAAAAGAAGAATGCCTATGCACAAAGGAGTAAGAGTAAGAGTAAGGAAAGGGGAAATGGCAGTAAAGGCAAGGGTGATGTGACTTGCTATCAATGTGGCAGGAAAGGTCACAAGAAACCCGATTGCAGGTACTACAAAGCCGAGTTAGAACGGAAAAAGAATGGCGGAGACAAAAAGAAAGAGAAGAAGGAAGTCAAGACAGATGCATAGGATAGCTCAAAGGACAAAGAGAAGGCCAATGTGGCTTCTAGTGTTGTGATTGAGGAGCTGTCAGATGTAGAGGATATCTTGTGTGCCACTTTGTCAGATGATGATGCTTATGACATTGATGCCTCTCTTAATGTTATTCACAGGACATGCAGATCACCAAGAGTGATCTTATTGATGCTTTGATAACTATCAATGATGCATTATTCCAGACTTGGATTGTTGATTCCGGTGCTTCATTTCATGTGACTCCTATCGAGGAGTGTTTCTCTACTTTTGATGCACGCAAGCGTGGCCATGTATACCTTGGAAACAATCATGCATGTTCCATTGAGGGTATTGGCACTGTGCATCTCTCCATAGATGGCACAAATGAGCTTGTTTTGCATGATGTTAGATATGTGCCGGGAATCAAGAAGAGTCTGTTTTCTGTTGGTCAGATGGATATGCATGGTTACAGCATCTTGTTTGAGAGAGGATCATGGAAAATGACTAAAGGCTCAAGGCTGATTGTAAAGGGCACAAAGAAAAGGACACTTTACTGCATGCATGGAAAGGCCGTGTTGGGCAAGTTTATCGCATTGGCTGAAATTAACTCTCACATGGAGTTGTGGCACAAGAGGCTTGGCCATATGAGCCGAAAGGGCCTTTCTAAACTTTGTACTTTGAACAAGCTTGATGCTAAAGGCACAAAGCTTGACTTTTGTAATGAATGTCAATATGGCAAGCAAGTAATGCGTTCTTATTACTCTGGTGTCTCTCGTAAATCTTGTGTGCTTGATCTTGTACATTCTGATGTATGTAGCATGCCTACTAAGTCTATGGGAGGTGCATGCTATTTTGTCTCCTTTGTTGATGATCATTCTAGAAAAATTTGGGTTTATTTGCTTAAATCTAAGGATGAAGCCTTTGCTGCGTTTAAGAGATTTCATGCATTTGTGACCACCCAAACAGGTAGAAAGCTAAAATGCTTGCGTATGGACAATGGGGGGGAGTTCACAAGTCCTTAATTTAACAAATTTTCACATAACAAATTTTGTGAAAATTTGGGCATTAAGAGGGAGCTTACTGTGCCATACAGCCCCTCTTCTAATGGTGTGGTTGAAAGATTCAATAGGACACTTTGTGAGAGGGTGAGATGCATGTTGTCCACAGCTAATCTCTCTCATGGATTTTGGGGAGAAGCTTTGAAAACTGCAGTGCATATATGCAATCGATCTCCTCACATGTCTTTGAAAGGTGACATCCCTGAAGAGGTTTGGTCTGGCAAGCCTGCTTCATATGATCACTTACGCATTTTTGGTTGCGAGGCTTTTGTGCATGTCAGACCCGAGTTGAGGAGTAAACTAGATGCCAAATCCATTAAAGGCCTTTTCATGGGATATGGTGAAGAAGGTGAAATGGGTTACAGGATTTGGTTACCTCAGCTCAAAAGGGTTGTGCGCAGCCGGGATGTTGTTTTTAATGAGGCAAGGCTGCTTCAAAACAATTTGTTACAGGATGTGGTTACCTCAGCTCAAAAGGGTTGTACGCAGCCGGGATATTGTTTTTAATAAGGCAAGGCTACTTCAAAACAATTGTGCCTCAAAGCATGACCATAAAAGGGTCAAATTTCAGCATGACCAGCCACCTGTTAGGCCTATTTTTGACCCTCAGGATGCACCACATATGGCTGAAAATGTAGATGATCTAGTGGTGTTTGAGCTAGATGATGTTGGACAGCAAATTGAGGCTCCTGAAGGGCATTTGCAGCCACGAAACAATGCTGAAAATGATGTACAGCAGCCCATTGTTGATGATTTTATTATGCTACCTGATGTAGACCCATTACCGGATAATGTGGATCATTGGGTGAGGCGGTCTACTTGTCCAAGACGGACTGTGAGTAGATATGATCCCTCTTTGCATTACATTATGTTGACAGATGAGGGAGAGCCTCTTACGTATAAAGAGGCAAAGACATGTGAGTCAAGCAGTAAGTGGGAGCTTGCAATGCAAGAGGAAATGAAATCCTTGTATGCAAATGATACTTGGGATCTTGTGCCATTGCCTAAAGGGAGAAAGGCTCTTTCTAACAAATGGGTATACAAGATTAAGATTGTGGATGAAAAACCCAAGTACAAGGCAAGATTGGTTGCAAAAGGATATGCACAGAAAGAAGGAATTGATTTTCAAGAAATCTTTTCTCACGTTGTAAAGCTTACAACTTTACGTGTCCTTTTTGCTCTCGTTGCGGTGCTTGATTTGGAATTGAATTAAATGGATGTAAAGACAACGTTTTTGCATGGTGACATTGAAGAGGACATATACATGAAACAACCTGAAGGTTTTGTAGTTCCTACACGTGAGGAACTTGTATGCAAACTGAAAAGGGCTCTGTATGGTTTGAGACAATCATCACGGCAGTGGTATAAGAAGTTTGACACTTTTATGCTGTCTCAAGGCTTTAAACACAGTCATGTAGATCATTGTTTGTATACGAAAAGGGATGAAGATGGTAGTCCCATCATACTTGTTCTCTATGTTGATGACATCCTGCTTGCCGGGAAACATAAGACTAGTCTTGATGCTCTGAAACGTAAGCTAAATTCAACATTTGCTATGAAGGATTTGGGTGATGTAGAGCATATTTTGGGCATGCGTATTGAAAGAGATAGAAAGCTGAAATGGCTGTTTTTATCTCAAGAAAGGTACATTGCAAAAGTGTTGACAGGTTTAATATGGCTGATGCTAAGCCTCTTGGAGTACCTTACCTCCATACACTAAGCTTGGCAAAGCAGATTGCCCAAAGGATGAGGTGGCATTGAAAGTAATGAAGGGAATCCCTTATGCATCAGCTTGTGGTTCTCTTATGTATGCTATGGTTGCCACTCGTCCCGACATTGCTTATGCAGTGGGAGTTGTTAGTTGATACATGTCGAATCCTGGCAAAGCGCATTGGGAAGCTGTCAAATGCATTCTGAGATATTTGAAAGGTACTCAATCAAAGTGTATCTGTTATGGCAAAAGTGACTTAAAGTTGCAGGGATATTGTGATGCAAACATAGCAGGTGACATGGATACCAAGAAATCTAGAGTGGATATATATTTGCCATTGCTGGTGGTGGAGTCTCTTGGTGTTCTAGGTTACAGAAAATTGTGGCATTGAGTACTACTGAGGCTGAATATATTTCAGCCACAGAGGCTTCAAAAGAGGCCATTTGGTTGGGCAGACTTGCAAAAGAACTTGGCATGCATGCTCATACACCCGTGCTGGGTTGTGATAGCCAGAGTGCTGTCTATTTAGCCAAAAATGCCATGTTTCATACGCGTCCAAACACCAAACATGTAGATGTGCGGTACCACTTCATACGACATGTATTGGAGGATGGTCTAGTCAGCTTGACTAAGATTCATACACAGGATAACCTTGCAAATGTTCTCACCAAGAGTCTTGCTAAGGCTCAACATGAGCATTGCATACAGCTGGTGGGATTTGGTTAACTTAAAGGCATCATTTATGCCTTTAAGTGGGAGGTTGTTGGGTTAAAGGCCTAAATAACCCCTTTTTTGTACATTTTTATACTTTGTTCAGGTTCAATATCAGGTTCATATTGAACCTGGACACATTTTTTAAAGGTCACTTATAATAAAAGTGGGAAAACCCAAAACTCACTTATTGAGTTTTCCCAAAAAACGTGAGCTCTCTCTCTCTCTCCTTCTTCGTTCTGCTAGCGCTTCCCTTTTGCAGACAATGCCTCCGCTTCAAGCCTCAAGGCCTGCACATCTTCGCGTGCTCTATCACTTGCACACACCGCCGCGCGCTCATCATAGTGGGGTGAGCCAAAAATTCCCTCTTCTTCCGCCGCACTAGGCGTCGGAAGTCAATCTCTGAGTTCTCTAGAGAGAGAGAGAGAGAGAGAGAGAGAGAGAGAGAGAGAGAGAGAGAGAGAGATGAAATGTTATATTAACGTCTTCAAAAGGCCAAAATGACCTATGAGACCAAAAAGTTACAACTTGGTGAATCTAATACAATGTCTGAGTACCAAAAATAAAAGAGGTACTGAAAAAAGGGGCACTATAGAATCCTAAACTACTAGATGCGAACTAAGTAGGATATGAGTAGGGGAGTGAAATTAGTGAATGAAGGATAATACAACACAATGTGGGTGTATCCTCAAAAAGAGCTAAATCACAGGAGATCCATCATCGGTCTCTGGCTGATCTCATCAATGATTCAATCTCCTCCATGGTCAGTAGTTTGATTGGGCGTCGTGCATGTTGGGCCAAAGTCCTTTGATGCAACCTATGTAATGTTGTGTAGTCCTCCGCAGTCGTGGGCGACTGGATCTTCCTAGCTCGGTCGCTCGATCGATCAACGTGCCTTTGCTGAGGAGAATGAGCTCTGCTGTGGTAGCTGCTCCTCCAAATGCCCAGTGTCCACTCTAAAGAAGTCTGTGATCCGTCTCTGAGACATGCTAGCCTCTCCTCTCATCAGACTCTCTCTGTGTCTGTGCAACTAGAGCAAAAAAAGTCCCAGACATCTCTGGTACTCATACCCCATGACTCTAGAGAGTGCTCCAAAGCCCTCTCTGAACAGGCAACGAAAGCGGCCTCGTATCTCATAGTAAATTGGGCGGTGGCATGTGTAGTGCAACTCTGTCTCAGATTTCATGTGACACAGGGGACATGTCCTGGCCTCTATTGGTACTCTGCTGTATCTACCAGTCTCAACCCGAAGCTGGTGTGAATATGTGCGCATCTGGCCAATAAGCACATCGTATCCCATGAGATAAGTGGGTGTCCATGTATTTGGGTCTCCTCAGTAACCTAGAGAAGATGCTCTCTATAGAAAGCTATTTTCGTGCTCAGCTCCTGTGCCGGCAAGTCCTCTTGGTATCTAGCTGAGTCAGGTCTTGGCGGATGAGCCTGGCGATCTCGGAACATTGTGAATGAAGGTGCTGAGACTGAGAGATAGAGAGAGAAGAATACGACACCAGAATGTTGTCAAAACCCTCCTCCGTAAGCCCCACTCTCTATGGCAAGAGCGGTCTACTTATAATTGCACAAATCTCTACAATGCTTGGACTTGCCGATGATGTCGACGACGACGAGACGGGCTGAAATCTGAAAATGCTAAGGGCTGAAATCTGCAAATCGTTATCTGCTGAATTTTGACTTTATGTCGGTGACGATGTCAATGACGACGATGCGACGACGACGCGCTGAAAACGCAGATGCTTTGTTTGTGTCCATTGCACTCTCTCACTAAAGGAACGGAAGGCTCTCCCTTCTGTAAGTAAAAGGAACCCTTGAGCACAGTTCAGAGTACTCATCTTGAGCAAAGTTCAACATTCACTTCCGTTGCACCTTACATTGGTATCAGAGCTTTGGCAGTGTTCTGTATCACTCAAGGAAAGAACCACAAGAACATTTTTTGCTTGTTGCGGTCGCACGTAACCCAAGTCCACTTGGGCGTGTTGATTCTTAATCGTGTTTTTGAAGAGTGACAGGAAACCCAAGAAAGAAGGGCTTGTCCAGCCTCCCCTTGTTTCTCTTTTCACTCATTGAGAGCGGACCGTGCACTTAGCGGCTAGCCAATCGACATGAGGTGGAATAAAGCAACCTTGGTGTGAGCGCAAGGCTACCAAGGGGTGCGCCCGCAGAAAAGAGCAGAACTCGGGTGAAGAGAAGATCCTTCTCTAACAGAGATTGCAAGCAAAAGAAGAACCTCAAGACCCCTAAGAACCTCAAGAACCCAAGAACCTCAAGACCCCCAAGAACCTCAAGAACCCAAGACCCACAAGAACCCAAGTTCCTCGTGAACTTACGAACCCAAGACTTTAAGTGCATGGTCATCATCCGACGCGGAATGGATACTTCGCATGGAGGTGGTGAGCATGGGAGTGGCGAAGAGGATTTTTCCCCACCAGGAGGTTGTTCCGACCCTCCCCCTTCTCCTTCCCCATCTACGCCAAGGATTGCACTGACTCCTATGGAGGCTTTCGAGAAGATGATGATGGACAAGAAGTTAGAACGCAAAGCAAGAAATGCAGAACGAAAAGCAGAAATAGAGCGTGAACACGAAGAAAGAAGGGCAGCCATAGAGCGTAAATACACAGAAAGAATGGCAGCCATAGATCGCGAGAACAAAGCAAGACAAGCAGAATTTGATCGCAAGAACAAAGCAAGAAAAGAAAGAGAGACCAACACATGAAAGAGTTCTTGCAACTCTTTTCTATTGTGCAGGTGCAGTTTGAACAGAATTAGGAGAGGGAGACTCTCTCCGTCCCTTCTTCTCCAAAGCATGACACACAGGATTTGCATGATGATTTGAATGACAAGCATGATGATTTGCATGATGATCAAGATGTGATTTCTCACGAGCATGATGATTTGCATGAAGATGATGTGATTGTTCACAAGAATGATGGGTTAGTTGATATTGTTTCTAGTGAAGCTAACCTCATTGCAGATTCGATCAATCACGAAGAACCGATCTTGGCTCTCGAGCCTAGGTCCAAAGAACCCTTACAGGAAGTACTATGTGTTCGCATGATTAGTCAACACGCATTGTTCGAGTGTTTCATTCGTGACATTTCCTTTATTTTAGTCAGCGTCTTTATGTGATCCCTTTTCCTAGGCATGACATATTGTACGTTGAGCACGTTTCGCTCATGAATGAGCACGGATGTATGCAGATTATTCATGAAAAGTTGAAAAGTCTACATTCAAGGAAGTCACATTCCATGTCTCTTCCTTGGCACGACACAATCGTAGAAAGAGCACAAGAAAGTTTGAGCATCAAGCATGGGCATTTCTGTTGTGAATTACCATAGTTGATTGATTTAGATCAGCATGACAAGATTCGATCTCATTGTTTGCGTGTGTGTGGTGAACGGTTTGGCACTCGGTCTATTTGTTCATCTACATTGCATGCACAGTCTTTAGCGAAGATGAGATTTTTTCCAGTCACTTTACATGGAATGGGGTATGTTCATGTTTTTGTGATGGAAGTGGTTCAAGAATTTTCCTCCTCGGAGATTCTTGAAGCTGGACCTACGTCCATAGACAAAGTTGAAGCATTGGAGGAGCTACAAAAGACTTTGTGTCGCTCTCGGCGCGGCCCAACGAAGCAAGCGTTGTAGACTTTTATGAAGTTCAAGTATCGCACGATCCACACATCAGAGTGGGCCGGCGAAGAGTCCCTTCCAGGATTCTTGATGCTATTGGCGATCTCCCTCGACGCCATACAGTTCGGTACGAGTACCTCACTTTGAAAAGAAGGGGTGTCACGTGACACATCCAACCCTGTGTGTCCGTGGACAAGCTACAACATGACCAGGGTTGGGTTTAGTTCAGTCAGTCTAGAATAGGAAGTGATCTCGCACCTTTGTGAGTCTGTTCGCAGACCGTGCATGTCCAGACACTTAGAGTAGATGCATATCCTCTGGTTGCACACAACATGATCATCAGATTACTGTCAGAACCCATCAGGAGCCTTTTTACAGTGCATAGACCTATTTTCCCTATTGTTGACATTTTTCACTTATTATTTTTAAGTGACTTTTCTTGGAAAGTAGGTAGAGCAATTTTTCAAAGTTGTATATAAGAAAACCTAGCGCTAGCACTTTCTGGCAGTAGAGGCAGCAGGAGCACTCGCTCAACAGGCAACTTCTCAGCAGAACCCCCAAGAGACCTAGCGTTTTTGCATCTGCAAGGCACTTCAGCGTTTTTGCAGACCTTCACGGCGGAACACCCACAAGCATGAACGTTTTCAGTTTTCAAGAGTTAGACTCCACAGTAGAACCTCCGAACCTCGCATACCTCACCTTCCTGCAGCAGTTCCTCGACGCACGGCCAGATTCCGCGAGGTTTACAAATTCAGCCCGGAAAATGCAGATTTCAGCATCTGCGTTTTCAGTGCGTCGTCGTCGCATCGTCGTCATCGACATAGAGTCAGAATTCAGCAGATAAAGATTTGCAGATTTCAGTCAGTCTCGTTGTCATCCTCATCGTCGTCGACATCGTCGGCAAGTCCAAGCATTGTAGAGATTTGTGCAATCATAAGTAGAACGCTCTCGCCATAGAGAGTGGGGCCTTCGGAGGAGGGTTTTGACAACATTCTGGTGTCGTATTCTTCTCTCTCTATCTCTCAGTCTCAGCACCTTCATTCACAGTGTTCATCCACTTTGTTTGTGTCCATTGCACTCTCTCACTAAAGGAACGGAAGGCTCTCCCTTCCATAAGTAAAAGGAACCCTTGAGCACAGTTCGAAGCACTCATGTTGAGCAAAGTTCAACATTCACTTCCGCTCCACCTTACACCAAGAGATATTGGCCCCAAAGACTGGCGCCCCTTTCGGTATTTATTTTGATATTAATCTTTGAGCAAAGTACAATTGAGGCCGTGAGTGCTCGCTCTTAGACTCTGCGTCCAAATGCTCTGAGAAGAGAGCCCCCCAGGGTCCTTTTAAAGAGTTACAAAGGATTGCTAAAAGCAGAGCCCCCAAAAGCATCTAAATCAAAAGCAAACTGTCGCAAAAGCTGCTAGCGCTATAAACAGCCAGCGGCAATCGCGGAATTCCATACAGTCAGGCCACATAAACAGCTGGCGCGTTTTGCGGCCGTCCGTACAGTAGCCACGTCAGCAGATTCTTCGCAGTTGTCCATAAGTTGGAACAACTTTATAGTCATGCCACGTCATCAGTTTGTGACACACCCCCCTTTTGAAAGAACTGTAATTGTCCTCGATTACACCTGCAAAACATACAGAGGCCATAAACTGTCTAAGTAGACACTGACTGTTAGTACCAACGCACTCTACACGTCACATCTAGCACTTGTACAAAACGATAGTCACATCACAGGACATCACATAACAAACCATAGAAGAATTCATTCCAAATCTCAGACCATGACCATCGGCAACGTATTTAGTAATCGGATCTAGATCTATTCCGGACCTCACTGATGCCTGAGTAACTAATCCTTATTGCAATCATGTCTATAGAGATTTATGAGACCGAAATGCTGCAGTCATTTCGTCTTTCAGTTCCTACACTCAAACAAGTCACATGAGAGAGTACAAATCAATCATATTTATTTTTGGGAATTCAGTGTCATAAAGTCATAAAACAAAATACTAGTCAACCCATAGTATCCCTGAAACCCAAAGGGGACATAGTGACCTTATTCGAAAATCGGGGTAATTTGTTGACAAAGGAGCGGAGTAACTCCCCACTTGTACAAACCCCCTGCACTAGATTCACTCTCGTTGAATTCGGGGTTCTATTGGAGTAGACTATGCTAAACCGAATGCTTCAAGGTAAAGTTTCAAAATCTGAGTATCTGCTAGGTCCTCCTCCTCCATCCACTTCGCATCCAATGCAGGATAGTTCTTGAATTTAACCAAGAACCACCTAATAACTTTACCTTTTATCTTTCTGTCTTCTTGTGCCAAAATCTGTTATGGAACGAGTATCTCCTCGCTTTCCTCCACTTCGGGTTTCTTGTCAGGCTCCCCATCAACTGGCACATCGCCTTTAAAAGGCTTCAATAGACTCACATGAAATGCATTGTGAATCTTCCAAGTATCGGGTAGCTTGAGTGTAAAGGAGACATCATTTATCTTTTCTTTTATCCGGAGAGGGCCATAATACCTCATGCTGAGCTTTGGAAAAAGCCTCTCCTTTACTTTTCGTTTTTTTAGGCGTGCCTTCTCGAAACGTAAGAGCACCCCATCGTCTTCCTTTAATTTCAAATCTCGTCGATGTCGATCTGCTACCTTCTTATGTCGTTCTTGAGATTTCGCTAAAGCCTCCCGGACCTTGGCAAAAGTAATGTCCAAGTGCCTCGTGTACTGGTCAGCTTCAAAAATCTTATCTTTAGTGCTAAGGAAGGGTAGAACCTTCGGAGCACCTTCAATGATTTCAAATGGCGCCTTCTTTGTCGAAGAGTGGATCGTGTTATTGTAGGCAAATTCCACCAAGGGAAAAAACAATTCCCATTGAGTTTTCTAATCAGAAATGTAAGACTTCAATAAATCCAGAACAACTGAATTTGCAATCTCAGATTGCCAATCTGTTTGCGGGTGGAATGATGATGAGAACTGCAACCGTTTGCCAATGTTCTCCCAAATAGTCCTCCAAAACAAACTCGTGAATCGGGGATCTCTGTCGGAGATTATTGTCTCAGGCATGCCATGTAGTGGGAAAATCTGTGCAATGAACAGTCTCGCTAAATGATCCGCCTTGACTGTTTTCTTCACTGGAATGAAGTGAGCTTGCTTGCTAAATTTGTCGATAACAGTCCAAATGCCATCATGCTCACTCTGTTTCTTCGGGAGATCAAAATTGAAATCCATTGCAATACTTTCCTAGGGGCGGGTGGGAATGGGTAAAGGCTGTAGTGATCCCTGTGCCTTATGCCTGTCAAACTTGACCTTGTAGCCTACTAAACAATTGCGAACAAAGTTGTCCACATCCTTCTTGAGTCTCGGCCAAAAGAAATAACACTCCACATCTTTCAAGGTGGTGTTGATGTCGCGGTGACCCGTAAAAGGTGGACAATGGCACTCAGTCAAAACCTTTTCCCTCAATGGTTGTGTGATGCACAACATCGTTTTCTTCATCGAGTAGCCATCCCATTTGGAATATCCCGCTACTACCTCCCCATTTTGTACTTCGAGTGAATACATCAAAAAAATCCGGATTTGTGGCGTACTGATCAACCATGTCCTCGAAGCTTCTATGATGAACCGCAGAAATAACCAAGACTAGGTGCTTTCGAGACAATGCATCTGCCACCAAGTTTTTCTGTCCCTGAACATGGACAATCTGGAAGTGATACTGTGACAAGATGTTAGCCCACCGCATCTGCTTTTCCAAAAGTTGCTTCTGTGACAAGAAGTAGCGTAAACTCTGATGATCAGTGAAGACTGAACATGGACAATTTGGAAGTGATACTGTGACAAGATGTTAGCCCACTGCATCTGCTTTTCCAAAAGTTGCTTCTGTGACAAGAAGTAGCGTAAACTCTGATGATCAGTGAAGACCATGAAATCAGCTCCAAGTAGATAATGTCGCCACTGAATAAGAGCATGGATTACTGCCAAAAGCTCTCTCATAAATCTGTGCTGTTAATTCTGGCCTTGAAAACAATCGGCTTTCATAGGCAATCACATGGCCTTCTTGCATTAAGACCGCTCCCAAACTACGACCACAAGCATCACAATACACTTTGAATGACTTTTGCAAGTCCGACAAAGTCAACATTGGTCCAGTAGTCAGTTTTTCTTTAAGTGTCTGAAAGGCAGTCATCTCTGTCGGTCCCCACAAGAAAGGGACTCCTTTCTGCGTCAATATGTGCAAAGGGGAAGCTACCTCTGCAAACTTTTGAATGAACGCCAATAGTAAGGACACAAGCCCAAAAAGCTTTTAAGTTCATGAACATTCTTCAAATCTGGCCAATCACGTATAGTGTTAACCTTGGTCGGGTCCATCTGTACTCCTGCTGTTGAGACGATGTGTCCCAAAAAGTGTATCTCCGACAAGAAAAATTCGCTTTTTTTTTTTGGCATTGATGACTAATTTGTGATCCCCAATGCTTGAACGACCTGTAGCAGATGGTGTCGATGTTCTGCTTCATCCTTGGAGAAGACTATAATGTCATCAAAGAAAGTGCCGACAAAAGATCGATACTCTCGGAAAATCCAATCCATCATTCGGTTGAAAGTCGCTGGAGCATTGGTAAGGCAAAAAGGCATCACCAAAAATTCATACAAACTGAAACTTATCCGAAACGCTGTCTTGTAGACATCGCCCAGAGCGATTCTGATATGATGATATCCGCTTTTCAAATCAATCCTACTAAAACAAGAGGATCCCTGAAGTTGGTCAAGAATATCATCGATCCTTGGAATTGGAAAGCTATTTTTGATAGTGATTTTATTGAGAGCTCTGTAATCAATGCACATTCTCCAAGATTCATCTTTCTTTAATACCAACAACAGCGGAGAGCAGTAGGGTGAAGTACTCGGCTGGATAAGACCCTTTTCCAGGAGGTTTTTCACTTAATTCATGATCTCTTCATTCTGGGCTCAGCTAACACGGTAAGGTGGCTGGCTCGGTGGTGTGCTTCCAGGAATCAGATCAATGGTGTGATCCTCAGGACGAGATGGGGGTAACTCGCCTGGCAGGCCCTCAGAGAAACAATCAGCATGTGTGTGGAGAAAATCTTGGCGTTCTTTATCAAGTTCAAACATGTTTGTTCTGTGTTCATCATTCAACTCTTTCAAATAGATCGAGTAAACAAAGAGACTGAATTTTATTAATTTGGAAATGGTCGAAGCCGATACAATAGGGATGGAATCTGTAAGGTGCAGCGGAAGTGAATGTTGAACTTTGCTCAAGATGAATTGTGCTCAAGGTTCCTTTTACTTACGGAAGGGAGAGCCTTCCATTCCTTTAGTAAAAGAGTGCAATGGGTACAAAAGAAGTGGATAAACATTGTGAATAACGGTGCTAAGACTGAGAGATAGAGAGAGAAGAATACGACACCAGAATGTTGTCAAACCCTCCTCCGAAGGCTCCACTCTCTATGGCGAGAGCGGTCTACTTATGATTGCACAAATCTCTACAATGCTTGGACTCGCCGACGACGACGAGACGGGCTGAAATCTGAAAATGCTAATGGCTGAAATCTGAAAACACGATTAGAAATCGACACGCCCAAGTGGACTCGGTTACGTACGACCGCAACAAGCAAAAGAAAATTATGTGGTTCTTTCCTTGAGTGATACAGAACACTGCCAAGCTCTGATACCAATGTAAGGTGCAGCGGAAGTGAATGTTGAACTTTGCTCAAGATGAGTGCTCCGAACTGTGCTCAAGGTTCCTTTTACTTACAGAAGGAGGAGCCTTCCGTTCCTTTAGTGAGAGAGTGCAATGGACACAAATGAAGTGGATAAACACTGTGAATGAAGGTGCTGAGACTGAGAGATAGAGAGAGAAGAATACGACACGAGAATGTTGTCAAACTCTCCTCCGAAGGCCCCACTCTCTATGGTGAGAGCGGTCTACTTATGATTGCACAAGTCTCTACAATGCTTGGACTTGTCGACGATGAGGACGACGACGAGACGGGCTGAAATCTGAAAATGCTAATGGCTGAAATGTGCAAATCTTTATTTGTTGAATTCTGACTCTATGTCAGTGACGATGTCAATGGCGACAATGCGACGACGACGCGCTGAAAACGCAGATGCTGAAATCTGCGTTTTCCGGGCTGAAACTGCAAACTTCGTGGGATCTGACCGTGCGGCGAGGATCTGTTGCGGGAAGGTGAGATCTGCGAGGTTTGGGACTTCTTCTGCGGGTTCTAACTGCTGGAAACTGAAAACGCTGGTCTATGGGCTGATTCTGTCGCGAAGACCTACAAAAACGCTGAGGGTGTCAGGCTGATGCAAAAACGCTGGGCTGATTTGGTCTTGCTGTGGAGAATCTGCTAACGCTGGGGCTCCTGCTTGGTCTGCTGTCGCCAGGAATTTGCAAGAGCAAAAACGTTGGCTGTCCTATGGATGCAAAACGCTAGCCTTGCTGCCGTGTTGCAAAAACGCTAGGCATTGTTGGGGGGTCCTGATGAGAAGGTGCCTGTTGAACCGAAGCTCCTGCTGCCTCTTCTGCAAGAAAGTGCTAGCGCTAGGTTTCTATATACACTTGCTTAGGGAATTTTCCCTACCCAGTTCCCAACAAAAGTCACTTAAAAATAATAAGTGGAAAATGTCAAAAATAGGGAAAATAGGTCTATGCACTGTAAAAATGCTCCTGATGGGTTCTAAGATGGTCATGCTGTGTGCAACCAGAGGATATGCATCTACTCTAAGTGTCTGGACATGCACGGTCTGCGAACAGACTCACAAAAGTGCCAGAACACTTTCTAAGCTAGACTGACTGAATTGAACTGAACCCTTGTCCTGAAGTAGCTTGTCCACGTACACATCGGGTTAGATGTGCACGTGACAGAATCGCTCTTTAGTTTTACATCAAGTACAATTTTTTGGCCCTTTTCATTAGTCAAAGTTGCTTTCTTTGCGCGATAGTTGACTACGGTGTTGTTTTTATGGTACCAACGAACTCCTAGGAGGACGTCACACCCTTCCAAAGGCATGATGTAAAAGTCCTCGTGCCCTAAATACCCCTGACAATGCAAATGAAGTTTGCCAATGACAGGTGGCTATGTCCCGTTCGGGTGCCGCTGTAATTGCCTCTGCTGATGGTCCCATCTTGCCGGGTGTAATCTCGAGCTGCGCCGCCAATTCAGGTGAAATGAAGTTGGCCTTGGCTCCTCCACGAAGAAAATCAGGGCTTGTTGATCTTTCACTTTGCCCCAAGCTCGACAAAGTTCTGTACTTTCATCTACTAGGCTTGGGTCAGTACCCATGCAATCTGGTACCAATCCTGCTTTCGTTTTGCCTTTTCTGCCATGTTCCCTTCTGCTCTAGAACTCTCTGGCCTGTCTTTAGTTTGTCCTTGTTGTGCCTTTTTGGGGCACTTTGCGGAGATGTGCCCTTGTTCCCCACAACCAAAACACTTACCCTCTTTGGGCCCTTTCTCGAAGAGTCAGTGGGAGTTGTGTATCCTTATCCTTCTTTTCTTGGGAACTCTTTTTCTTTCTACTTTCGTTGTTGGAGGTCTGTCGGGTTCTTTGAGTCAAGATCTCATCAGTGGGGTAAGTCAAATTCCCCAAATGTATCGAGAAACCCCGTTTCGCATGACCCATTAATTCTTGGATAGAATTTGACTTTTGTTCAAGGCAGTAGTCTCGGATCTCTGTAGGGAGTCCGCAGCAAAACCGCTCAATCTGTTCCTTAAAGGTGACCTTCTTAAATGAGGAGGTTAGTACTTCTTCTCGATTTTGAGAAGGCCTATGATAGAGTTGACTGGGACTTTTTGGAGGGCACTCTACGCAAGGTGGGCTTCTCAGATGCTTGGATCAGAGTGTGTCAGCTCTCTACAGACGTGCACACAATCAGGTGCTTTCGGCAGGAGGTAGAGGAGACCGTTTCATGCTCACACCTTCGGTCAGACAGGGTTGCCCTCTTACCCCCTTTCTCTTTCTGTTCTATGCCGAGGCGGAGCAGATTTTTGGTTTCACAGCAGGTTGGTCTACATGGCTTAGCGCTCCCTATTCGGGGCCATGAGCTACTGGATGCTGAGTTTGCAAACGACTCAGCTTTGTACTTGGAGGGCCAGGAGGCCAACCTACACAGGTGTGAGCAGGCTCTTGAGACATTTTGTTGTGCATCGGGCGCACTAATCAATTGGAGAGAGAAAGTTGGCAGTGCTCCTACGCCTGATTGGCTGCCAGGTGAGGGTTTTAGATGGATCCCCCTAGGGACTGCAGGGCTGTCACGTTGGCTTGGACTTGTTTCCTGAGCAGCAGATTGCTCTTTTCTTCCTGTCCATTAGGAGGAAGCTGTTACATTGGAGCTCGGCACGACTTTCTTTGGCAGGCAAAGTTGTAGTGGCCAACCAGGTGTTGTTGGCTACTATGTGGTACATTACATCTTGTTGGAGCTCCTGCATCAGCCAGGTAGAGAGGCTGATCAGGAACTTTCTTTGGTCAGGGCGTGACCCTCAAATAGCCCGGCAGGTGATCAATGATCACTCTACCTTGTTCTCAGGGGGGGTTGGGGATCATAGACCCTGCATAGCAGAGTGGAGCTCTTCTTGGGAAGTTTGTTGTCAGAGGACTGCTTCGGGGGAGGAGCCCTGGAAGGAGTTTTTGCTTCAGCGGCTTAGAGCTAGAGTGCCTCAGGCAGGAGGCCCTTGGAGACCTCCATCAGATGGATTTTCATAGAGATGCACAGAGTTGGCGTGAGCAGGAGACTGGAGGATCGTTTTGATGTGAGCCTTCTTCGCTCCTTGGAGCAGTTGCGGAGAGGCCTGGAGCAACACCAGCCCACTTGCATGGAGGAGCGCCTGAGACAGCCCCTTGTTTGGAACCCCTTGGTCAGCACTCAGAGAGGCCACTTGGTTGGTAGTAGGCCTCATGTTTCTTGGGAGCATTCAGCTACAAGGCATGAGAGGAGTGCAGAGCATGTGTCAGGACATCACGGAGGTAGTACCAGCTGAGTGGCTTACACCTCTCGAGTCAGCAGCGCCCAAATGGATGGGGGCCTTCATGCGAATGGAGGTCCTCATCGTAGTTTGGGCTTGCTCAGAGACTGTACCCTCCATGTTTTTAGAGCTACAGGGCGAGGATCAATTACACAGTCTCAACAGAGGCCCCACAGGTTGCAGAGTGTTGTTTTCAGAGGATCCGAGTTATGGGCATCTGTGGGAGGACTTGTGTCATGAGACAGGCCACTAGAGGCTGTGGGCTTGGGAGAGTTGTCCACTGGCACAAGTGCAGTGGGACATTGGAGAGTGGTTTTGGAGGGACCCTTTCTCATGAGCCGACCATCCAAGGGTCCCTTTCTTTCAGTACACTGTTCGACTAGGATGTCACATACTGGCAGCACAAAGAGAGGCTCGTCCTACTGCAGCGCCTCATTGGCAGGAGGAGGGTCTCACAACTGAGTTCTTGTTAGCTTTTTGGGTGAGGTTGTGGGATGCGAGACAGCCGCGGCGAATCACGTTGTTTTAGTGGTTGGTTGCACATAGAGCTACAACAGTGGGGAGTTGGCTTGTACATAGTGGCCTCTCGGCAGCATGAGCAGCTTGTGACCATCCTTTAGAGAGTCAGCGTCACTGTCTTTGGGACTGCCCTATGGCACAACAGGTTTGGCTTCGGGTCCTTCGGTTGATGCCAGCTCTCTCCCCAGCACGGGAGTACACTTGGGAGGCAGCTACTTGGTCTACTCTCACGGGCCCTACACTACAGTTTGAGCTATCCTCCACCAGCAGGATGATAGTGATACAGGGGGGTTGATCTACACTCCAACCTGCTCCAGAGCTTACTCCACAAGAGTGGTGCAGTGAGAGAGAGGTGTGTTAGGAGCTCGTCTGTGGCCTGACACTCTGGTTCATCTGGCGGGCCCGCTGCTTCCGCATCTTTGAGGCTCGTCTTGTGCCACTAGCGGAGACTGTTCGAGATTTTTGGCTGGAGCTGATCCATACTCTTAGGGGACAGTTCGAGAGACTTCAGGGCAGCTCCGACTGCATGCGGGAGCGTAGAGAGGCGTTCCTTCGACTCTGGCACCCTAGGCCTTTCTTCACCATGGTCCAGGGTGTGCTCAGATGGCACTACAGGACACCTGTGTGGCTTTTCCCTCCTCCCATCTCCTGATTTAGCCCTCAATTGTACATATGCTGTTTTTTCGTTGGGAGAGTCTCCCGGTATGATTGTTGTAGCCCTCTCTAGTAGAGGTGGTTGTAGCCCTATGGGCAGTTTCATTAACTAATAGAAGGATCTTTTTCTCGGGAAAAAATTTTGTACCATACTTCTGTGTAGTACTCACAGTATAGTGCCAGTAGGGTGCTTCAACAAGAGATTCAACACAGCATATCCTATTTTTAAGAAACAGAATGTAGAAGCTCTTCACAGGGCTCCGACTTGTGAGGTAGTCAAGAAGTAACTTAGGCCCAAAGCGAGGTTTTACTTTTTGCTTCTGCAAGTGCTGTTTTAATGCATGTCATAGTTCCTTTCTTTTTCAAGCTAGGTAAATTCTCCTTCTTTTTCCTAAAAAGAAAGAGCATGCAATCTTAATACTTCAATATATAGTCAAGGAGCTGACCCCAATACATTTCTTGAAATGTGTGACTTCTACTATTAACTTGGACTAAATGTGCCAAAGCTAATGAGAAGCAAGTGAATTGTGTGTATATTTCTGTGATGAGCAGGGCAGAGAGTTTTTGGGAAGATGGAGAAGAGTGGCGACTAAGCTTTAAATTTTAAAATACAGCATTTTTTCAGCAGCCCTTCGAAAGAAACTTTTGAAATCTTTTCCTTCTGATTTTTTGTACTTGTATCTACAAAATATTATTCAAACCCTCTTTGAAAGCTGTCACATTGTAAAGTGCCTTGCTGCATTATATTCATTCAAGGAGCTTGTTATTATGTTTGTTTCTTTCTTGTTGTTGGCGCATTGTTTTTTTTTTGCATTGCCCCTTAATCTCTGTAGTACCTCTGACCCTAAAGGGGCGTATTGTCAACGTCATGATAGACGAATCTTACATCACTAGCCCCCTTTGCATCTCCTAAATGATCCACACACTTTTCGACATTTTCCTTGGTCTTTATTTGATGGTGAAAACAGTTCTTTTCTATGTACTTCTCTTTCACTACTATGAAAAATAATGATGTCTCTTTCACTACTCTCCTTTTTTATTACTGAGATTAGTCTCATTCATAATTGATCTCCTTGCAAAAAGCACTGATCGATTTAATGTGCAACATTGATCTGGATACCCCTTATATCAGGCATAAAAAATGGTTCTTATAGCTATTGATTGATCTTCGGAACTAGCACTAGGGATCACTAGATCACTTTCTCTCTCTACATTGGGACCACTTAATATTGGTTTTTTAATGCACTCTCGGCATGGTCATTTGAATCCTCTTATGTGCGTGTGATAGAATCTCTCTTTAAAACTCTCTCTCTCTCTCTCTCTCTCTCTCACACACACACACACACACACACACACACACACACATATTGTACACCTATAGCATGCTAGGGTTAAGATAGATTTTGGAAGCCTCTATATATCCAGAGTTTTACTTGAGTACGTCTATTTGCTCATCTTTAAAGTAGAAGAGCCGCATTATCCCATGTTTCGAAAGGAACCTGGATAGGAAGACTAGATGACTTCTATTTAGCTACATTATAAGTTCTCTATTTTAGCTTAATTCAGTTTAATAATACTTGTAGTGCATAAGCATACTATTCACAAGTCAATCTTCTATAAACTTGTGCTTGTTCTCCATGCTTGAAGTTTATAGAAGATTGAATTGTGAATATTATTGCCTTTGCTTAAGTTGTGAATGGTGGTGCAATTACCACCCCATTTTATCTTGATTTGTGTGCACTTTCAGATTTTTTTTGTGCAAATGACGTTTTGATAATATGGGATTTTGGGTGCAATGGATAGAAAGACAATTAGGGTGTAATAGGCTCTTGCACATCAACCACATAGGGGGCATTAATTGCAGAAGAAGAGATGTGTGTGTTGTGTGTGATACATAAATATTATATATACATATCACACAGACGTACACATATATAGGAATATGCGTGTGTCCTTGGGTTTTGTTGTGACAATACAACTCTAAGATTTTTAACATTAACGCTAGAATATTCCTCTCCTTTTTTAAAGTTGTATTAGATTCATACACAGCCATGCCATGCATACAAAATTACAAGAATGAAGATGGGGTGTGTGTGTGTGTGTGTGTGGTTGTTCTACTTAAATAATACAACATAAATGAACATTTCAATTCAAAAGACAGCTAGCTTTAGACAAGTGACCATGATTAGTACAAAAATTACTCAGTCTTAAAACTATTTTTGTACATTGCTATAAGAATGAAGTCTCGTCCTAGTGTAGAAGTACAATGGTCGATTTAAAATGTATGTTCCACGAAATGACAAGATCCTGGTATGTCAAAGATACATTTGATATTGTGCTAATTCTTTCTATCTTTTGTGGTGCGTATGCCCTATCAACTACCTTGTTTTTGTGCTAATTTTTCCAATTTAATGCTTCTTTTAGTGCTAGGCTTCATTATGGTTGAGTCTGCCCTTTATCTCCGGAGTCATGACAGAAACTCAGCACGTTGAACTTTGTGTTGATGTATGCTCATGTGTGTGTGTGCGTGTGGTGTGTGTTGTGTTGGGGAGCATATGTTAGTACCTAGTTCTACACCCACTATTGGGCACTGACGACGTTAGTGGGGATGTCGTGGTATTTAGTCAATACTATGCATGATGGAGCTGATGGTTGTATTGTCTTGTGGGTGACTACCATGGGTCTATACCTTGCACTTTCCTTCAAGGGTGAATCTGGGCTTATCTTGGATTCATCTAGGTATATGTATATTTGCTTTAAGCCAAAAAAATTCCAAGAAGGGATAGGGTCCTCACGTGCATCCATTCAAACAAGACAACAACTATGTTAACCTTGAATGTATTTTACATGTGTCAATCGATTATATCAGTTGTTATCCATGTCCATCTTACAACCTTCTCGACTAAAACATCATCCAGAGTAATTATAAATTCCAGTTTTGCCAAGTAAAAGGTGTGTTTTTTGTTCCTTTTAAGTTCATTCTTGTAATAAAAAAGGTCATCATCCTTTAAAATACAAGTGATTTCATGTAGTTTTAATAGATAAGGTAATTATACAACCCGATTTATCAAGACCTTAAATAGCTATTTACATACATATCATTTTAATCGGAAGGCCACCACCCCTCCCGATCCAAGGGTCTTACTCCCAATTGCAGACCAAATTGTTTTGTTCCCTTTATACTAATCTTTCTATATGGCATTTTTGCACTTTTAGGTTTATAAAAAAGGCCAAATGTTGCTATGGACTTTCAAAATGCAACACAACCAGTCTAAAAAATTATTAAGACTAGGCAGGTGATCGAGGTATCAATCCTACCCCCTCTCCCCAGTTTTTAAGGAGAAAACTGAAATCAATTGAGTAGCTCTTTAAACAAAACCAAAAAATTCTTTTGCTTGGCATAGGTAAAAGCATAGTTATGTACATAAAAAAATGCAGAGAGAAGAGTCCATTGTTTTGCCTAAAAAACCAAGGGGTATAACATGATTTTCTCATAACCCCTCTCAGGCAGCATCTTTTTTCTTGGATTGAAGTACTGCAAAAACATAGTTTAAAACCCGTGGTCAATAGTTCAAAACTCCTAAAACCAAAAAAGGCATCAACTACCAGTTATAGGCCTTTTACCAAGGCACAACAACCATCCTGCGGGAGTTTTGAGAGTAAGCCCCATGTGTTTAACCCCTTAATCAAAAAAATATCAAGTCCATTGCCTGGAAAAACATGTGCAGTATGGTAAAGTTGCCCTATATCGAATGTGAAAACATGAAAAAAAACAAGTTGTTAGTATGTAACTACAGTTGACCAAGCTGGGTGCCTTCATATAACCATTAACACATAATGCCAACAACACTCTTTTAATCAAAAAACCCTTAAAAGTTCTATATAGCCCAAATATGTGAATCTTTCATGAAACAAACCGCAGTGTACTCGTAATATTACCAACCATCCAAACGAGCAAGTGCAGATCATATGTTGTCAATAAAAAAAATGAGTTAGTTCCGATGGGGTACCATCCTGAGAAGCACCTCCATGTTCCCAACTCCATAGCCACATAGTATGCAGTCGAGTAGAGAAAGCACCTCAAATACCTCTCTCTCACAAACACACACAATACGCAAAAGACAAGGCTAAGTGAGGGGCATAGAGGATCCCTCACCTCATTTAAATAGTGAAGCACCTCTGATAGATGCACTCAGTAGGGCTAGCAAGGAGAATTCATTCTAGTTTGTTCATCGGCAAGTCAAAATCCCGAGGCTTATAATACAGGTGACAATTGCCATGACAACTCCAGTGGGAGAGAGATGGATCCCTATACCCAGTCGATGCGCATGCATAGCAGAGAGAGCTTCTCGAGAGTGAGGCAAGGAGTGGGGCGTGAAGTGTGCACACACGCCAGTAGGTAATAATGTGTCACATAAATGAGCTAAGCGCTCTATTTGGGGGAAGAATTTTACTCGTAGATTTTGCTAGAGATAGCTAAGCGCCCAGTGAAGGGTCCCATCACATAGGGATTTAGTAGATAACGCACGTTACCCAGATTTTACTAGAGGTGGCTAAGCGGCCGGTGAAGGGTCCCATCACATGGGGATTTAGTAGATAACGCGCGTTACCCAGATGTATAAGTCGCTATAGGGGTTTAAATTTTGTAAATTGTCCGCCCATCAACTAAGTGTCAAAGTATGCAAGAGTGGTAAATATGGTAGGCACCCTATGGGGGGGGGGGATTTCAACTTTATTTTTATCCGAAGGGTGATCCACTCCATGTGAAGTGCCATGTCCAACGTATGTTTAAAAGCATATAGAGTTTATATTGAGATCCTATTTTAAAAAATCAAATTAATATTAGTACTTGTGTGTGTGTGTGTGTGTGTGTAACAAAAGCAACACATTTTTGCAGATGGAATGCACAATTTACATTAGGACTTCCTAGAAACTCATTTTGTTTTTGATTTGTTATGCAATGATTTTATGGAAAGCAGGGAGCAATGGTAAGATACTCCCCTTGCCTTTAATTTCAAAATATAGCTTCCATCTATTGTGTCCCCACTTAAGAAATTTTCATAAGAATACGCCATGCGCCCCTTTGGGGGTAGGTAAAAACCCACATTTAGTTTTTACCAGAAGAGGTCATGCTCTCTAGTGAAGAGATTTATCCCATGGAGATTAAGTAGATGCCCTAAGGGGAGAACTTTAATTTTATTCAGTCCTCGATTGCTATGTATACAGAGTATTTTCCCATTCCAGGGTCCTTTTTACGGTGGGGGAAAATCCTCGACTCTCTCAGGCAGCGAGATTTAGTTTGTAAGCCGATCTGGTCAAGTGTAGAGCTATAAAACCATATCAGCACTTAAATATGTGTGTGTGTGTGCGTGTGCGTGTACGTGTGTAGCTGTTTTAACTTATATAATAAGACATAATTGAAATTTTACATCCAAAAGACTGCTAGCTTCAGAGAAAAGGCAAAAATTAGTACAAAAACAACTCAGTCTTAGAATCTATTTGTTCATGGCATATGAGAATGAAGCCTCATTCTAGTATACAATGATAGTGATCCAATATAGAATTACTTCCCAAGTGGTAAGAGCAGGTCTATTATCTTGACTGACAATAGCTTTAAGATTTAAAAAAATTCCAAGAAAGGATAGGGTCCTCACTTGCATTCATCCAAACAAGACAACATATTCGTTAGCCTTGGATGTGTATTACAGGTGTCAATGGACTATATCATTTATTATCCATGTCCAACTTACAACCCTTTTTAACTTAAAACTACTGTCAAAAAAATGTTCATGTCTCTTAGTTCTTTTCAGAAAAAATTTCAGTAATTGTATGTTCTCTTTATATCCCAATGTTTCAAAAGACCTTTGAAACATATATATCATTTTGATCAAAAGGCCATTACCCCTTTTGATCCAAGTGTCTTATTTTAACCCATAGGTTAGTTTGTTTTTAGAAAAACTGTTACGCCAATTTGTTTTAGGTCCAAATTCTCAAGTATCATAAAGCATAAAGTAACCTATTTATCAGCTTGAGATATGTACCGATACCAAAACGTCCTTGCCAATTTTTTCAGGCTCCGATTTCACTGCTTTAACTAACTACCATGAAGCCATAAAGTGTTTCTCAAAAACAACTCTAGATACCTTCAAAAAACCCTTTCAGCTTTTGTCAAGCCGTCTTAACAATCACATATTCATTATAATTGTCAACCTACCAGAGTTTTTTTAAAAAAAATCACCCCACTAAGAGAGCCCAAGTTAAGAGGATTAGTAAGGAGAAAAAACCCATATATGTTACCAATATTCTCAACTTCATGCGATATAACTTACTATGCGGGATCCTTTGTAAGTGTAGCCCAAGTTAAGAAGATCAATAAGGAGAAAGAACCCATATATGTTACCAGTATTGTTAAGTTTATGCGATATAACTTACTACGCGAGATCCTTTGTAAGTGTAGCAGACCCAAACGTGGCCTGAGGGAGAAAAAACCCCTTTACACTACGTAGTAGTATGCAGAAATTTCCATGTATCTGATACTACATAGTCTCAACGGCCCCAACTCCAGGCCAGAAAAATGATAGTATCAAGTAGAAGATCCCCCATTTTTCACTGTCTGAGTACTATCACATTAAAGCACCACTATATTGGTTGTGCATTGGTTACCATATCATCTAAAATGAGTTACAAGTGTTGTTCAAGCTGAAAAAAACCAACCCCAACCTTTTGCTCAAAATAAACCAAGCCCCTTCTCACTACCCAGTAGTATGCAAAAATTACCATGTATCTGATATAGAGTCTTACCAGCCCCAACTCTAGGCCAAAAAAATGACAATATCAAGTATAAGGTCCCCCATTTTTTACTATCCGAGTACTGCCACATTAAAGCACCACTATATTGGTTCTCCATTGGTTACCATACCATCTAAAAAGAGTTACATGTGTTGTTTAAGCAGAAAAAACCCAACCTTTTGCTCAAAAGAAACCAAGACCTTTCCTACTTCGCAGTAGTATTGCAAAAATTTCCATATATTTGATAAAGTGACAAATAGTTCCGACACTTGGCTAGTCATACGACAGTAACCCGTATAAGAACCCCCATTCCCTTTTCCAAATATTGCCACAACAAGCACCATTTATATGGTTAAACAAACACCTTTATCAAAAAATGATTTACAGGCGTTGTACAAGCTAACAAAGGCAGAAACTAATTCCCCTACAATGGCCAAGAAACCAAACAATACTCAGTATGATCATCAATGTATTTTGAGCCATCTTTAATTGCCTAATTATACAGTCGCAAAAAAAATCAAAAAATACCAGGTACTGTTAGTTGGTAATAACTGCTCGTTTTAGCATAAAAAACATCAACATATCTCATCAAGGTATCAAGGCGAGTACCAACCTGAGATGGTAGCTCAACAACTTCCATAATTGCTTAGTAAAAGAAAAACCCTCACACCTCTTGTTGAAAAACACACGCAGAGGAAAATAAGCCCATAGACTAAGTAAGGGGCCAAAGCACCCTCACCTTATATCGTGCCTCCGGGCAAGTTCAAGTTGAAGATGCCCACGATCAAGTACTCAGTAGCTATTGCTTCCCGAGTTGCTTATATGGCCACTCTTGCTTACATACGGGGAGTTGAGAGGGAGAGAGATCCCGTGTAGGGGGTATCATATGCGTTGCAGTGCAATTAAGTGAGACAGACACAACCAACGGGAATGAGGTTTAAGGTAAAGAAAGTAGCTACCTCAAAATATCCCCCAATGGGTGGGTTCCCATGTTGTGTTAGGGAGGAAGAAGGTTAACCCCCCATTTTTCAATTAATTCCTTTTCCAAAAAGTATTACCACAGGGATTTGTGTACGAAAATACATGATTTTTTTTGTTTCTATATATATAATCAAACTACTGTATAGGTAACAAGTGTGTGTGTCGAGGTGTCTGTATGTGTACCCGCCCTATCCCAAGCACCATACACAATGGGTCGGTAGTAGGTCCATTGTGCATGGGTCTACTGCCTGATTAAAGAGATGAGATTAGAGCGGCTGAATTGCAAGCTAGGCAAGTCATTCTAGGAAATAATTTTGATGATAGTAGCAATTAGGTCATTCCTCCTAAATCCATTAAGGCAAAATTTGTGTATAAAAGCCCAATGTCTTCCCAAGCTAAGAAGCAGTTAGAGGATGAATACAAGATCAAGTAAAGGAGGCTAATGCATGTATTAAGAGCTTCTTTATGAGGTCGGTTACTTTTCTTTTTGATGAACTCAATGGAAGAGATACTCAAAAGATTTCTTTTCCAGGTGAAACGGTATTCATAGCCGCCATTATAGGGGTTATGTAGCATAATTGTAGAGTTAAGGAATTGAGCAGAGGTGGAAAAGAAACTAGAGGATGTAGTGAAACATTTACCATAAGTTAGTTCAATTTCAAGGTAGTTAGGGTAAATGAGGTTAATCTCCTCTAAAAAAGATCTATTGTTGAGGCTTAGAATGCCATCTATGTATCTGTAAGTACGCTTAAATAGGGAGAGCTTATGACCGTTATCCTTATATAAATTACACATAAGACATGAGCATGAAAAACCCATAGGGATGCTTAGGCTTTGGTTAAAACATTGGCCTCCGAAGATAATAGAACATTTGTCAAGAATCTAGGTAATGCAATACACCAGCTTTTTCTTATTAAAGTGGAAGTTGTGAGATGAGTGGGATTTCTCAATCCGTCTTGGTTTATTAGTGAGGGAGATGTTAAAAAAATCTTTTTCCTTAGCGTGCTTAAATGCTATCCAATCATCTTTATTAGAGTATTCTTCAGCCCCGATTCCTCGTTCAGGAGTATATTTTTGTAGCATTGAGTGATATCTGCAGTAAAAAGATGAAATATTTGTCTAGGTAAGTTGAGAGTGACTTCAATGAAGTTTCTTACTAGCCAAAAGGGGTTATAGTGTATCTTGAGGAAGTTTGAACAAATTTTTTGCTTAGTTGCACGCACAGATTCAAACTCAAAAAGTATAAGGTCAAGGAAAAGTTTGATATCTTTAGTATATCCATCTGAATTTATGTTTGTGATGTTTATATGTGGGTTGTTGTCTTAAGAGAATATCCAATATTATTAAGATGCTTAGTGATCCTATCAATAATCGTACTAGGGGAATGGCTAAGCAGCGTGAATTCCCTTCCAGATAGTAAAAAATGTGATGCTTTCCAAGCCAAGTTTTTGCACATAAGAGTAGGAAAATTGGTGCTTTTATCAAGCCCTACCACGAACCAATTATGTGTGATTTTTTTGAAATTGAAGTCCAAGGTGCGGTGTGATCTAAGTACTGTTAGTGGACAGCCATTTGTATGGTAGAAAAGAGATTTTTTGAAAAAAATATTGTTAAACTAATTTAGTTAAGTCCAATATGACCGACTTCTCTAGTTGAAGAGGACTGACAAGGTCAGTTAAGCAGCTAAGTAAAGCTGATAGGGAAAGATGTGGGTTTTCTGGAAAACTAGGGATGTGATTCAGTCCTTTAGCAAGGATTTTTTGGACTGTGGTGTCATCAATTTGTATTAAGATCACAAGTGCATACATGTTTGCCCAAATCACCAAAATCTTTACAAAATGTGCTATATTTATCACAAGCGCATTCTGGTATTGTGTTGTGATGTAAAACATCATTACTGTAGACACGATTCTTGATAGGTTGCTGATACCTCCAGCCAATAAGGACATTATCAAGCATCTTATAGTTTCCAAAAAGTAAATCAAAGCACTCACAAAATATTGTTTTGGGGGGAAACCAATTCAAAAGCTCATTTTGGAAAAGACAATGTAAATAGATATACTCCAAAGTAGCAGTTTTCTTTGTGAGATGCATCCTTCCACAAGGGCCAAAAGAAACTTCCACAGTATAGATGATCATAAGTCAAAGAGGTGCCATATGGGAGTATTTCTACCTCTTCCTCTAGTAAAGCTACGTGATTTTTCCCTATTAAAGCTGGAGGAAGTGTTGGGGGTTAAAAAAGATGTGAAAGAGTTATTGGGGGTGGTTAAAGAGTTAGGTCTTTCTAGTGAGGGAGAATCATCATCCTCAATACAGGGCTTGAGTAAACTAGTGATGATCTTGACACCTTTATAGTTGGCATAAGTAGTTATATAAGTTGTTGGTTCATCAGATTTGAGCTCTCTAAGGATATCAAGCATTAGCCCATGAAAGATGTTAAAAGAAATTTAAGCAACCATCAATTGTTTGGCATGTCCCCCCAACTAAGAGCAGATAAGGGATAAATGAAAGTCCACCGGTTTCTCAGGGAAGAGTTGATCAAGGTGGTTGAGGATATACCAAATAGCATGGTTGAACCACATGATGTTGGACTCACAAGAGGCTTTGGGGTCAAGAAATTTGCAGGCATATTTTAGATAGAGCCGAAAACCATTCGAGATAGATTCAATGTAGAAGTCAGGATTTCTTTTAGCAAACTCCATGTTACCTTTTGTACAAATGTATAACACTGCACTAGAGGAGCACTTAACGGCCAACAAAGTTAAGGTTGAACGGGGCTTTGATGAGTTCTTCTTTGTTTAGAAACTGTCCTCCTTTCAAGATTCCAAATCTAAAATCTTCAATCGTGGATGTTGGTAGAGTAGCCAAATAAATCCAAGTTTCGCTAAGGATTGGTGCCAAAAAGGCTTTGTTGGGGAGGACCCAGAGTTGATGGTCCACACCAAAGGACTCAGGTTCATATTGTCTAACTGGTAAAAAAGAAAAACCTTTAGAAACTTTGGGCACCATTAAGGTTAGAGTGGCTAAGGGAGCAGAGGTTGTTTTGAAATTCCTAACAGCTTCCAGAGCAGCACTATCTCTACAAAAGATGCCCCCCCGTTTGAGGGATAGCTGAAGTAGTTGGGGCATCCATGATAGTTGGTTTGAGACCACATAACTTCTTGAAAAAGTTAGATAATCCAGCCCCTGATGAAGAGAACTGAGCTAGCTCTTGTTGGTATTGTAACAAAAGTATGGGTAGTTGGGCAATGTCATAGCAACCCCGTCTTTGGTGTCTTTGTCTAAAGCTGCCAAGATTTGACCCAATCGTTGAAAGACAGCATGTACAAGATATTCATAAAGAGATGAGAAGCATCCAAGCTGCTTATACATTTGAGGACAAGGGAGGTTGCTACAAAGAGAGGTTCAAAAGTTAATTCCAGGCCTTGTGAAAGAGCAAGGGTCTGCAATAGACAAAATGCCCGATTAGCAAGAGATTACTTAGGGTAAGAGGTTACAATGCTCTTGGCCTTTCTAGCAAGAAAAGGTCTAGTTCTAGTAGCTAGGGCTTTTTTAGAGTTTGGTCCTTTAAGTAAAATCTAAATTGTTCTAAAATTCTTGTATTGTTCTCTGGGTCGTGGATTATCCTCATGCGAGCAGTCAGTTTATAGTGTGGGTGATCCTAAAATTTTATACAAAGTTTAGGCTAGTATTGTAGGATGGACATGCAACCTTTAAACCGGCAAAGCAAAACGACTATGATAGCCATGAGCAGGTATCCAAAATTATAGTCTAAGAAGGACAACCTAACACCAGCCAACCTACATAGGAATTATAAACAGTGGGTCTAACTTAACACTATAATTCAAGCAAAATCCTAAAGCTAGCGTCGTGGTTTCCTAGAGAACTGGGGAAGCCTTATGTATAGGAAGTGTATGTAGTTGTTTTACTTAAATAATATAACATAAATGAGCATTTCAGTCCAAAAGATAGCTAACTTTAGACAAGTGACAATGATTAGTATAAAAACAACTCAGTCTTAGAATTATATTTGTACATTGCTATAAGAATGAGGTCTCATCCTAGTGTAGAAGTACAATGGTCAATTTAAAATGTATGTTCCATGAAATGGAAAGAGCCTGGTATGTCAAGGACAGACATTTTCTTTAAGCCAAAAAAAATCCAAGAAAGGATAGAGTCCTCATCTGCATCCATTCAAACAAAACAACAACTATGTTAGCCTTGAATGCGTTCTACAGGTGTCAATGGACTATATTAGTTGTTATCCATGTCTATCTTACAACCTTCTCAACTTAAAACATCATCCAAAAAAATCATGAATTCTAGTTTTGCCAAGTAAAAGGTGTGTTTTTTTTTCCTTTTAAGTTCATTCTTGTAATAAAGAAAAGGTCATCACTCCTTTAAGATACAAGTGATTTCATGTAGTTTTAATAGATAAGGTAATAATACATCCCGATTTATTAAGACATTAAATAGATATTTACATACATATCATTTTAATCGAAAGGCCACCACCCCTCTCGATCCAAGTGTCTTACTCCCAATTTCAGACCCAAATTGTTTTGTTCCCTTTATACTAGTCCTTCCATATGGCATTTTTGCACTTTTAGGTTTTATAAAAAAGGCCAAATGCTGCTATGAACTTTCAAAATGCAACACAGCCCATCTAAGAAATTATTAAGATCAGGCAGGTGATCAAGGTATTAATCATATCCCCTTCCCCCAATTTTTAAGGAGAAAGCTGAAATTAACTGAGTAGCTCTTTAGACAAAACCAAAAAAAATATTTTTACCTCTTGCTCGGCATAGTTAAAAGCATACTTATGCGCATTAAAAAATACAAAGAGAAGAGTCCATTGTTTTGCCTTAAAAACCAAGGAGTATAACATGCTTTTCTCATAACCCCCCTCGGGCAGCATCTTTTTCCTCAGACTGAAGTACTGCAAAAATATAGTTTAAAACCCTAGTGGTCAATTGTTAAAAACACCTAAAACCAAAGAAACCATCAACTGCCATCTATCGGCCTTTTACCAAGGCACAACAACCATCCTTCAAGAGTTTCGAGAGTAAGCCCCAGGTGTTCAACCCTTAATAAAAAAAATCTCAAGCCCATTGCCTGGAAAAACACGTGCAGTATGCTAATGTTGCCCTATATCGAATGTGAAAAAAAAAAAGTTGTTAGTAACTACAATCGCCCCAGTTGGGTGCCTTCATATAACCATTAACACATAATGACAACAACACTCTTTTAATCAAAAAAGCCTTAAAAGTTCTGTATAGCCCAAATATGTGCATCTTTCATGAAACGAACGGCAGTGTACTCATAATATTACCAACCATCCAACGAGCAGGTGCAGATCATATGTTGTCAATCAAAAAACCGAGCTAGTTCCGATAGGGTACCAACCTGAGAAGCACCCCCATGTTCCACCAACTCCATAGCCACATAGTATGCAGTCGGGTAGAGAAAGCCCTCAAAAACCTCTCTCTCACAAACACAGACGATACACACAAGACAAGGCTAAGTGAGGGGCATAGAGCATCCCTCACCTCATTTAAATAGTGAAGCACCCCCGATAGATGCACTCAGTAGCGCTAGAAAGAAGATCCATTCCACATTTGTTCATCAACAAGTCATAATCCCGAGGCTTATGATCATGCGGCAGTTGCCATGGTAACTTCAGCGGAGAGAGATGGAGCCCTATACCTAGTCGGTGCGCATTCATAGCAGAGAGAGAGAGCTTCTTGAGAGTGAGATAGGGAGTGGGGCATGAAGTGTCCACACACGGCAGTAGGTAATAATATGTCACATAAATGAGCCAGGTGCCCTATTTGGGGGAACAATTTTATTCGTAGATTTTACTAGAGGAGGCTAAGCGCCTAGTGAAGGACCCCATCACATGGGGATTTAGTAGATAACGTAGGTTACCCAGATGTATAAGTCACTATAGGGGTTTAGATTTTGTAAAGTGTTCGCCCATTATCTAAGTGTCAAAGTATGCAAGAGTGGTAAATATGGCAGGCGCCCTATGGGGGGAATTTCACCTTTATTTTTATAAGCAGGGTGTGCCACTCCATGTGAAGTGCCATGTCCCACGTATGTTTAAAGCATATAGAGTTTATACTCAGCTCGTATTTTAAGAATTCAAATTACTATCAGCACTTAAGTGTGTGTGTGTGTGTGTGTGTGTAACAAAAGGCAACACATTTTTGCAGATGGAATGCACAATCTACATTAGGACTTCCTAGAAACTCTTCTTTTTCCAATTTGTTTTGCAATGATTTTGTGGAAAGCAAGGAGAAACGTTAAGATACTCCCCTTGCCTTTAATTGCAAAATATAGCTTCCATCTATTGTGTCCCCACTTAAGAAATTTTCATAAGAATACGCCATGCGCCCCTTTGAGGGTAGGTAAAAACCCACACTTAGTTTTTACCAGAAGAGGTTAAGCTCTCTAGTGAAGGGATTTATCGCATGAACATTAAGTGGATGCCCTAAGGGGAGAACTTTGATTTTAGTCAGAAGGGGTCCTGGATTGCTATGTATACATAGTATTTGCCCATCTTTTTTTGGTGTGTGTGTGTGTGTGTGTGTGTGTGTGTGTGTGTGTGTGTGTGTGTGAGAGAGAGAGAGAGAGAGAGAGAGAGAGAGAGAGAGAGAGAGCTAAGGGCAAAGAAACCATAGAAACCTAATACTCATACTTACAAATGAAAGAGCAGGTAGATACACTATTTTAAGAGAGTATGCCCTTGCCATATGGTGCATTGGCAATGGGGCCCATCAACAGCGGGTCACGGGGTAGTGTTAGTATGACATGGTGCATGGTGATCTCCATAACTAGAATAATGCAATTTTTATGGTGGTGGTTAATCGTGATGGCTTTTGCATATTGCTAGCATTGAGTTAGAGAAATGGATGTGATTGCCACGGTGCAAAGATGGTGCTCATGTGCTAGATGCCATGGATACTAATCTAGTATCCCTATTTCTCATGAATGCAATAATGCTATTGTGGTACAAACATCCTATACCTTGTGTTGGCTTCATGAATGTAGAGCACAATTTTTCCATCATGTGTGGTCTAATATGCCGTAATTGCTCGCTCATTCGTGGTATGTAAGTGCGAACCAAACGTGTCAAAGTCAGGCTTCTACAAGAGTTCCTATGACCTCCTTTTACAAGAATGGAGCAACCAAGTGAGCTTAGATTAGTGCTACACCGCTAGAAGGTAGAGGTAGCACATGGCACACAACAATGGTGATGGCAGTAATGCAAGAGGCATAGTAAGAGTGACGATGTCACTCGGGTTTTGTTTTTTTTGGGGGATGAGAGGGAAGTGGATTTTTTAAAGGTTACCATATGGTGGCACAAAAGTGTACAATAGAGGGGTTTTGTAAAAGGAATAAATTTCAAACGAAGAAATTGTATATGTGGGTAAATAAGGGAATTTTGATGCTCTCCCTATTCCTACTATTGAATCGCCAAAGGGGGAGGGGGACTTCTATCCTTCTGAGAGAAAGCCAATGTCATGATGGGACACATGCATCCCCTCTTTTAGTGAAAGGAGTGTGAGTGCAGATATGTGTGTGCGATGAGTAAAGAGTACCATACTTAGGATCTTTGAGAACCACAAGATTACCCTTCTTTCATCCGAGGTCTATCTCCCAAGATTGTAGTGTATCCAAAATCATCTACCCTTCTTGCCGATATCAAGCTCTTTGCTAGCTTGGGTACATTTTTGACATCGTGTAGTATAAACTATGTGCCATTATTCCACATCAACTTGATGTCTCGAACACCAACTATATCAAGTGCATAAGAGTCTCGAAGCTTCACTATGCCTTGAGTCTTTGCATAACTAGAGAACCAATCTCTATGTGGTGTAACATGGAAGGTTGCACTAGAATCAATGACCCAATCCTACATGAAAGTGGCATCCTGTGCGACAAGAGAATCCATGCTAAGATTTGTTGTGAATATAAAAATATGTGAAACATTGGTCTTGAGAGACTCAACCACATTATTCTCCTCAAGCTTAGCTTTGTCTGTTGTGTCATTGTCAGACTTCTTTTAGTTTTGAGACTTCTTTTTGTCTGTGTGCCATGATTTACAATCCTTCACATGTTCTTTTTTATGGCAATAATAGCATTGTACATTGTGCATGGAATCACGAGATTTCCTACAAGAGTTTTTACGACCCTTAGACTTGGCACGATTGCAAGTGAGACATCATTGTTTCTGTGCGATAGTACATGAATCACTACTTTTGGTAGACTGAATGGATTTCCTGTGAATCTCTTCAGCGATAGGACTATCGACTACATCATTGTAGACCAAGACTCGGTGCGGAGCTACTTACAATTGTGCAAAAAGTGTCCCAGGAGGCAGGTAGAGGGCATAACAAGAAGATAAACAACACTTCTTTATCAAAATCGAGTTTGTGTGACATCAATTAATGGAAGACTACATTGAACTCATTTAAGTATCCAAAACTATGTTGACTTCTTTCATACAAAGCCCAAATAGCTTTTTCATCAAGTAGACTTTATTGCTTGCACTTTTGCTACTACACCTATAATGCTTTAGAAGTAGCTTCACCAACGATAGTGAAATACAATGACTTTGCACGATATCTATAGATAGTGAATCTAGCTTTGGCATCAAGCACTTTCTATTGTGCATTCGTGTAGACAATGTCCTCTTAGCACTCAAACAGTGGCTCCAACTAACCGTTTTGGATCAAGACATATGGAATCTGCTCTTTCCATACAAAAAAGTACATGCCATTGAACTTCTTGATGTTATAGATGTCTTTCTTAGAAGAAGAAGCCATAACTACAAGAGGTAACCACTATGTTGAGAATACCAAATTTATGATGAGAATCTTTGGAAAATTTTGACAAAGCTTTCCTTGTAACTGGAGCAAAATATTAACTAAAAATGAAAGAAAATGATCTCAAAATCAAAGACTAACATATAAAGAGTGTCAGATGCATAGCTTCTATATGTCCTGTGAATCTCTTCCTCTTACCCATCTCATTTGTTCGGTTCCTTGAATTGATCCAAACATATCATCGACACAACATCAGAAGCACCTAAGAAGTGCTATTGCATGTACTTGTAAGGATATCCTCCTTTGGTATATATATATTTATCCCTAACCTTTTGCAACTAAACCAATCCAAGTAATTGCAACTGGATCAACAACTTTTTGTTGATCCCAAGCATATAAAATGTCCGTTTCTCTGGAAATACTAGTGATCATTGAAATCAATACAAATTCCCAAGGTTCTTTAACAGGATTTGAAGAGTTATTAACACATACAAGGGAAGACTCGAAGGAGTTTATCATGTTGTCCCTTAGATCAGTAGCAAAAGCTTGCTTTGCAACATGCATGATAGCCTAATTTGATTTGGATTTCTCCCCAAGGAAAAAATAAAAAGCTAACTAACCTTAAAAAGGGGGGGGGGGGGGGGGGGGGCTTTTGGATTACCCTTCCTTCTAAAGATGGGGTAGGTGCAAAACTTTAAGAAACCATTTTGATCTATTTGCACAAATGACCTATATAGAAAATTTGCAACTAGTTGCTCTTTGAGATCCTCAATCTTCTTCAACGAACTATCCATAGAATCCTCCTCATTGAGATGACTACTTTCCTATGCACATAAGCAACATGAGCTTGCTTCACTTCAAATTGGTGAAACTTTGCAAGTGTATCCTAGGCATCCTTTGTGGTTTGACATGAGAAGATAATGGTAGAGTAGGTAGGAATCTATGAGTTTGCACATCTCAACCATCACATCTAACTTGCTAATTGATAGGTGGTGATACTTGTGCTCTTTTTTCAATTCCAAGAAAACTAGAGCTTACAATGTCCTCTTACTTACGCATAAATTGCAAGTCCTGTGTCAAAACTACTTTTCCAACCCATGGACCGCATGACCAACCCGGAACATGTTTTGAGCTACTAATTTGTGAGTCACCAGGTTAGGCTTCAGCTAGATTCTACGCAATCTAAACTTCTATCCGTGGGTCTTTGCCCACATATTGTGGGCACATATGTTGATTGCAAAGAGAGAGAAGAAAGGTCAAGCAGTCTGTACGCTGCCTAAGGCAGTCTATCATGCCATAAGTGGAAGGCCAACGTCGACCACTGATTATGAGATCCTTTTACATTAAGGGGTGTTATTACTTCCCCCCACACTTCTAAAGTTCCAAGTGGCTTTTGACTACTTCTTGCATGAGTTGGCGAACTTTGCAAAGAAGCAGCCAGCTATGCATCTGACAAAAGAACCGAACAAAATGAGATGGGTAAGAGGAAGAGAGAGAAGTTAAGGTTTGAGAGAGAGCCAAGAGAACCATTTATGAGAGAGAATGATGCAGGCGACGCAGGAGTACAAAGGGGCATGGCAGTGCTTTGGCGAGGGCGCACTCAAGATGGACCCGGCCCCAAAGTCACCCACATGTATCCCTCATCATTGATCACCCAAAGCGCGCAGGCTTTGAACCCGTGAGTGAGAATCTCGAGGCCTTCCTGCTCTATATTGAGTGTGTAGAGAAAGAGAAAGAGAGAGAGAGAGAGAGAGAGAGTGCGCTCGCGCTTTGTAGGGTTGTGTGCGTTCGTGTTCTCTTTGTGTCTGATTGGGGAAAAAGGCCCCAAGGGTTATGTCACCATTTGTTTGCGAGCTCCTGGTTATGGGTATTTGTGTATGTGTGGCTGCAAGCCTTGAACAAAAATGGATCCATTCGTGAGCGTGCACGTGTGTGTAGAGGAAGAGAGTCGAGACCCTCTCTCGTGGCTTATTCCTCAGATCTGTCATCTACCAGAGCGCTTCTTTATGAAGGGATTGGAATGTCTGTGTCTTTCTGCATAGCCTCCCTGCCTTTTGCTTGAGTTTTTTTCTGGAGGAGTGAGTGCTTATACCGTGTTCTTTCACTTCTGCAATTGTAAGTACTAATCTGTAGGTATTTGCGCTTTTGTGCATGCTATGGTCTCCTGGGTGCGATAGGGCATTTCATTCTGGTGTCATTGATCAATCTTCTACAGTGTATGCTTGTTTGTTTCCGTGTGTTTGTGTGCATGTGCCTCACACCCTCTCTCCAGATCTGGCGGTTGTTGTGGGCTGTAAGTTTTGCCCATGGGGCAAGGTGCATCAAGCGTGTCTTGTGCATCTGCACGTGACATCAAAGGCGAAGAAGAAGAGGAGGAGGATGCACAGGAAGAGGCTATGATGCAGGTCCAAATGCAATTGCAAAGGCATCACACAGATGAGGACTACACCGTGTACCTTCCAGATGAATGTTTGGCCTCGGTGTTTCAAAAGATGGGAACAATGGATCGCAACCAGTCATCCTTAGTCTGCAAACGGTGGCACCATGTTGAAGCGCAAGGCCGCCAACGCCTCTCTCTACAGGCACATGCAGAAATCATTTCATATTTGCCGTCAATTTTCATGCGCTTTGACCACATTACCAAGCTTGCTCTTCGTGGTGATCGCAAAACGACCAGTATCAATGACAAGGCCCTCTTCCTGGTTGGTCGGCATTGCACCCATCTCCGCAAGCTGAAAATCAAGGGATGTAGGCAACTCACAGATGATGGAATAGACCTATTTGCACGGGTTGTTAGCTCTACTCTTCGTAAGCTCTCGTGTGGCACATGCTCTTTTGGTGCTCGAGGTGTCAATGCAATTGTTCATCATTGCACTCTTTTGGAAGAGCTTACAGTTAAGAGGCTTCGAGGGCTTGTCGAAGGGCCTGCTGAGTATATTGGTCCTGGGTGTGGCAGTATTCGTCGCTTATGTCTGAAAGAGCTTTTTAACGCGCAGCTTTTTGGCCCTCTGATAGCAGGGTCGAAGAACCTTCACTCACTTATGGTATGCCGCAACTCAGGGAATTGGGACAGCTTGCTAAGTATTATATCAGAGCAGGTATCAAGCCTGGTTGAGCTCCACATGGAAAGGCTGCACTTAAGCGACAGGGGTTTGCAAGCAGTGTCGCGTTGGCAACAACTTGAGGTTCTCTACGTTGTTAAAACAACTGAATGCACAAACCTTGGCCTTTCAGCAATAGCCGAGGGGTGCAAGCGGCTTCGAAAATTGCATGTAGATGGATCAAAGTCTAATCGCATTGGAGATGATGGGCTGATTGCGCTTGCTTCAAAGTGTCGGGAATTGCAAGAGGTGGTTCTCATTGGCATAAATGTGACAGCAGCCAGTTTGGACTTGATGGCATCCAATTGCTCTAGTTTGGAAAGGCTTGCTTTGTGCAACAGTGAGACTGTCGGGGATATCGAACTTTCTTGCATCACTTCAAAGTGTCACTCTCTGAAGAGGCTATGTCTGAAGGGATGCTCAATTTCTGACCAGGGAATGAGAGGGCTAGCAGCAGGGTGCCCCAGATTGATAAAGGTGAAGATAAAGAAGTGTAGGGGTGTTACATGGGAAAGTGCTTATTGGCTTCAGGTGCACAGACCTCGTCTTGAGGTTTCTTTAGATTGCGAAGCCCCGGAGGCACAAATGACAGAGGCCCCAAGGGTTGTAGAGGAGATTGCCGAAGCTGAGCCGGATGTGATGGCACCATTACCTCGCCCACGGTCTCCTCTAGCGAAGGTCAAGCTTGCTTTGGTCGCAAGCAGCAGCTTTGTTGCTTGCAGTCTTCTGCGATGGTCGTCTTCAAGAGGGAAATGAGGTTGTAGATCAATGTGGTACCGTCACAAAAAGTTTTGGTTGACCGCCCTTTCAGTTGTAGAAAGGTTTTGAGGAGGTTTTCTTTTGTTAATCACCATGTTGTACAGTGGGTGAACAATTCCACATTCACTTGAAGTTTTTTTTACAAAGAAGTGACACATGCATTGGGTTGCAAGCACTGGCTTGTTACGCTCAAGTCTTTTCTGATGATCTTTTGCGAGATATGAGGCAACTGTTGTGGCAACTGTAGCATTTTGCCATGTCAACTGACCATGAGCAGTGTGTTTATTGTCTTCCAGATTTAGGTTTCTTAATATGGAGGCATTTGTGTGGAAGTGTTACGAACAATCGTAGCTTGAAGATTTTACGTTTGTTATGGTGTCTTAACTTAAAAATTCTTCATTATTGTCGCTACTGGGGTTGTAGTTGTAATAAAAGACCTTGCCAGGTTGCGAGCAGCCTTTTGGCCTAACTTCCGGTTGAATATAATGATGTCTAATTGATCCACTTTCACAGTTGAGCAGCGAAGATGCTTTTATGACAGATTTTTGGTGCAATTATTCAAGCCTTCATTCTGTTTCTTATTTGACTTTTTTGATCACCTTGGTATATCTGCAGTCCCCTTAGAAGTCGGAAAGGGTGCTGGCATGGTTTGTAGTTGAGTTCTTTCAAAAGCTTGTTGTGGTCAATGTCCGCCAATGCTTTGGCTCTTGAAAGATGACGACAGGTAACATTCAGAAGAAATGGTGAGCGTTTACATGTGCAATCCTGATATTGCCTACGGAACACGAGTTCACTATTGAGATGGTGCCTCTCCTAAGCTATAGTGGGACCATTATACCTGTGAGCTCAATGGATTTAATTTAGATCTCAAACACTCAGCTGCAGACCGACCTTCGTGGAGCTTTCGCTCTCTGCAAGAGCCAGCGTCTCCTCAAGGGCCTTGTGCAGTAAACCTCTCAGAGTTGATCTACAAATAAATAGGTCTAGTGAAGCTTTCTTAGAGGGGTAGCTTAGTGTGAGCACAGCAATGAACTGCAAGTCATTCAGACAGGATTATAAGGCACACCTGGAATTAACCGTGGAATGTCTGTATCCTTCAGTGTGTTAAGACAATGACTTTTGTTTACATCAGTGAATGGAACTACTGTAAGGTTGCAAAGTTTGCTTCAATTTCTGGTCACAAAGCTGCAAATGGAGTCAGGGTGAGCCTTGAGGCTATTGTGGGGTTGGGTTGCTTGCAACTCTTTCTCTAACCAGAGGTGTGAAGAAGAGGCTTCCAACTCTCCCATGTTTTAGATCAAAATTAAGGACAGTTTTGTGTTAGGTAATAATGAAATTTTACTGCTGCTATTAAGGTAAGCCCAGTATCTAGCTAAGGTTTTGCAATTTTAGCCCATCAAAAATACACTTAAGGCCAGTGTGTTGCAGAACACTGTCATGCACCCTCCACCACTGCATTGGATGTCGGTCTTTTCAAAGTGCTTTCTTAATTGCCGTAATTATTGATTGTTGTTGAAGAAGACGGCTATTTGTACATTGCACACGGCAATAATTGCAAAGTGGCTCACTCGGAATATAAAAGGCAAACCTTAGGCCCTGGCATGCTGGAGCATCCAGCATTGCCTCTACGCATGTGTGTTAGTAGGTACCAAATGCCTGTCTCAATGCACTAACTCATTGATTAACATTTTGAAGTATGCTTAGGTGCCTTCCTAATGGCCATATTTTTAAACATGATAAGCCACTCAACTGCAGATTGAGTCCTTGCATCACCTTATCAGCTAGCTGTTTCATTTTTAGTTCAACTTTTCCTTGCCAGGATGATAGGATATACCACGTACACTGATTTGTCTCATAGGCCAAGTTCGGCCTTTTGAGGATGTTAATATAATCCTTCCTTTTTTCTTGTTACTAGATATTCTTGATATCCATGATCAACCTACTAGTATCAGCATATCAGAATCCACATTACCAATATCCGAATCTTTAATGTACCCTTTCTTGATTTCTGTCTAGTCGCACATCAGGATGACAATAGCAATCCATCACTCGTTATTATTCTTGCTAAACTAGTTTGCTGATACCACATTAATGAAGCATTCCCTTTTGATGCTCGTTATAGAAATTCAGATAAGACCTTCGAGAAGATAAATATACATCGATTAATCTGTACAACAAAATTAGCTTAATGGTAGGGAAGAACAAGAACCATATGCACAGTAAAGCATATGCTGCCTTCAACACACAATGAAACCCTAAAGACCCCATATCCATCGGATAAAGAACCTTGAATTGTTTTATAATTGCATCATAATTAACGAATCAGTAGCACAAGCACTACATTTTACATTACAAGTTGTGTATAAGCCAGAACCCCAAGACTGACGTCTCCAAAATTGAGTCACATGAACAACCTCAAATTGAACCTCTTAAACCAACAAACCGGAGCAAAAGGCTGGCCGAAAAGTGAGAAGCTGCAACAAAGAATGCTCGTTTACGACGCAGTAGCAAGAAGAAGAGGCTGTCCAAACACTCTCCCAATCTCCAAGGTCATGTGAGGGAAATGGTCGGATTTTATGGCTTCATGAAAGACATATTACAAATTCCCCTGTTACAATTGAGAACCCATAGCTGTGTAACATGGCGTGCCTTGAAGGAATAAAACAGCCTATCCTGTGCGCCTCAATCTTTCATACCAAACTGATTTCAGGATTTGATGGAGGCAAAGAAGATGGTGGGCTCAAGTTTCCCACTGTAGCTGATTGCCTGTGTTCAGGGAACGAGTCCATCTCATGTCCTGTGGATTCGAGTGTTTGCACTTTGTTATCTGGTGATACCTCTGCACTCCCACCACTGTAGAGGACATAGTCGTGATATGTGGGAGCAAACTATACCAGCATAAAAATCTCTCTCTCTCTCTCTCTCTCTCTCTCTCTCTCTCTCTCGCGCGCGCACACACACACGCACACACACACGAAAGGAAAAAGCAATGGGCTTGTAGCCTTGCATTACATGAAATTTGGCCATACATAGAAGAAAATTGGGAAAACCCCATGAAAAATAGGCAATGACATCATTGGGATAAAACACACCTACAACCACAGGATTTCAGTGATAAAATCAATCGTCAAGAATGGTGTAGGAGCCACTGGCTGCATGGACCCTACACAGCTGTGTCACCTGTGGCGGTGTAGCAAAACCCATTCTGTGCCTCAAAGGTCATCTGCATCCAGCTCGTCAAATCTCTTAGAGATACACCAAGGTAGGATGCAGATCTCCTACACAACCATACATTAAGAGTGATGGGAGGAATCCACTTATACTCCACTATGAAGACCAAGGGAAGGTACCAAGATGATGGACTCTCCTACCATACCAACCTAATCAAGGCATCACTAATCTGGCACTGATACATGCATGAGAACTAGCCCTAGTTTATGAGATCTTTGGCTGCTCTTGTCCAAGGAAATCTCATGTGAGGTCTGCGACCTGTATTAATTATGAGTGCTCTCTCTCACAACCTAAAAATGTCAGGCCCCATGGAGAAGAATGCAGAATATGACACACAGGCCCTTCGGAGTGTGACAAGATCTCCACCGGCCTAAAGTACAGAAATGGCCGGTAACCACATGGATAAGGAACATCTAATTGTGATGGAAGCCCGCCGACAGTCAAAACTCCTTAGCTACTCTAGGAGACTCTGTCACAAACGGGGACGCACACGAACAATTAATAAGCTGAAAATAAATAGAACTTGACAGAGAGATAGAAGGGAGGAGATCAACACAGTGCTGGGGACCAAATGATAGGCTTGTTCCCCCCCTCCCCTTTTTTTTACTACGGGGAGAATCTTTTTACAAGCACAAGAACTCGAGTGAACCCCTCCGTTTTAGATCTCAGATTCGATGGTCGTTTCCTTCAGGTTTGTTCTCAGAACATAGGAGCTCCGCAAACAGTCCTGGATTCCGTTTCCGGAATCCCAGAGCATAGGCTGAAGCTACTTTGCTTCATTCTCAGAGATGGAGCACTTGCAAAAAACAAACACGGTAGCAAACACTTGTAGATCTCATGTATAACTCATCACCTGTTGCTCCCGGCACGGAAAGCAACCTCCGTACACAAACTTGTCGTGAACACTTGCTGGGATGTCGCAGCACAGCTTCCTACTCTTCTAACGCTGGTACCTTATTGCAGACCGGGCACCTGGGTTCGCTTTTATAGACACTGGGGGCTGGCAGGAATAGCAGGAGGTGCTGGTGCTTTTCCCCAACAATAGCAGGAGGTAATGGGGCAGCAGAAATAGGGAGAGGAGAGAGAATAAATGCTTACATGAATACTCCCCTTGCGTCCCTAGATGCAACCTCATGCACAGATACAATGTAGACATAAACTTCCTCGCTGCTTTCCCGAAAAGTACACAAAAACATCCTGCTTTTCTTCAAAAATTCTTGGAACCAATCTTTATTCATGTGTTTGCATCTTTACGTGTAATTCTTACTTAGTTTAGATATCCTCCTTAGACCAACGAATTTTCTATCTGATGCTCTCGTCACCCATCCTATAACGCATCAGGAATACCCGCTACCCGTTCTTTCCCATTGAACTTACGGAAAAACTCCTTTCACGCCGCTTAATGTCACCCATCATATGAAACAAAAGAGATGTCCGTTCCTAATGGTTATCAGTTCTTGTACATCTACAGTTCCTAACTTCCCAGTTCTCAAGTGCACAAATTTAAATATCCTGATTTCATAAAAGAGAAAATACTCAGAAACGAAGAAAATAGTCAATTTTAACAACACTCTAGATCTTCTTGTCCCACAATAATTCCTACCTTGAGAGGCACCTGCGACGATTGGATCTCCAAAGAGTCAACAGAAGGCTGAAATGGACACCGAGAGGTGTACCTTGGTGTCTATTTTTTCTATTTCGATTTGTTTTATTTTTATTTTGGATTATTTTCTTTTCATTCCACTGAGGCTCTTGATGGGGATAATGTTATCTATATGATTTACTGTGGAAATCATATAGATGTTATTTAGATGATTTACTATAGAAATCAGGAAAAGATAGAGCTCATGCGTTGTTTTGCCCATAACTCCCTCATGAAACTTAAAGGGATGATGCACAACGAAATTTTGCACATCCCTGTATAATTTTCTTCGCGATTGCACACTGCACAGTGGTCACGTTGGGGGCTAGTTTTTTGCTATGTTTTTAGAGTTTGTTGGTATGACCTGAGATGAGATAGAAAGAGGTGTCACGATGGTATACCGGCCACTAGATCTCTTACAGGGTTGATGTAGAGTTGCAAGGACTCCTATGGGAATCTCCAAATCATCCTCTAATTTGGCAGCTTTTCGATGTACTAGTTTGCTACAAGCATTACAATGAAGAAATACCAAAAGGAGCACCAATCTTTTGAGCCAATCTGGTGTCGCTTTCTTTCTTGCCCTCTCTTTCACTCTATATGTAGAGTGTTAGATTACACCAACAGGTTACAAGTCACACGAACTTTGTGTCATCAGCTACACAAAAATCTAGACAACAATAATTGGTTCCATTTTGTGTTTTACCACTGTTTGGTAGTCCCCTTGAGCAGTTTCAAACTGCACGTCAGGCTGATCGAGAAGTGCTTCCAATTGCCAAACCTCATGCTCTACCTATGGGTCCAATTGCTCTCGCTCAATCTCTGGCTCCTCGTACAGTAATCTCTTATCAAGAGTCTGATAGCCTATCAAGAGGCTGCTCTACATCCTTAACAAGCTGTCTACTCATTGTAAACAAGGACAGGCAGCCCCTGACCACCCCCCAAACCCCCCCCCCCCCCCCAACCTAGAGTGACAGGATACCATTGGGAGACTACTTGTAGGCAAGAAGTGAGATCAACGCATAGAGGATCGGGGTCTAGAGGTGTAGCAGTCCTGTTCACGGAGGAGCTACAACCCCTCATTCGTATTGTTCGGCAGGATGAGCAGGCCAGATATATGTGGGTCAAAGTGAGAGCAAAGACAGGGAGGCCACTCTACATTGTAATATGCTATTTTGCCCCCAGCACACTCATTATGCATCGCCCAAGGGGGAGTCACCCTACATGATATTAGATAAGGACATATGGGAGTTCTCTAGGGATGGAGATGTTATTCTTTTAGGAGACTTCAATGCCAGGATAGGCCAGTCTCAGACAGCTATCTACAATACCTCAGAGGAAATGTTGAGAATTGGATGTCAGTGATATGGGACTGTGGCCAAGTGTTCGCAGGATGAAGAGCACACTGGATATGGGGGATATCTGACAGATTTGGAAACTGCACATGGACTAGCCAACTGGAATGGCCTCCGCAGATTTTCAAGGTCGAGTGAATTGACTTGCTTTCCTCATAAACATGGGGCCAGCACAGTGGATTATGTTTTGGCTCAGCCCAGTTTCATATCTCTATTCAAGAATTTACAGTAGGGCCCATGCCTATTGGGGTAGCAGTCGATCATGCTCTCCTCACGTTTACCGTCTCACTCCAGTTCAGCACAGCTCGACTGGCACAAACACCTACGCATACCCGATACACTTTTACTTCAGAGACTGATTTTGTCTACGTAGATGGTATCTACAAATGGTTATGCACAGAGGATCTGGGGAGACCTTTAGAGGAGCTCACTTACATATTGACAGACACTACAGGATGCAGCAGCAGAGGCATACCCCCATACTAAGCCTACCCAACGCCGACGTTCTAGGAGCACACCCAGAATAGCTAACATGATGAGCAGTGCAGAGAGACGAGAGCCAGACTTCAGAGGGAGGTACTTCTAGGTGTCATTACTCACAAGCATTCACGGATTGCTTCTCGCCATTTGGTGCGACGAAAGAAGAGGGCGTTTCTAGCTCGGCTAGAGCAAGATTTATATCAATTGTTTTTGAGCCAGGATTCAGGCGAGGCATGGCGACTCTTCCATGAGCACTCCCCCCCCCCCCCCCCCCCCCCCGGGGCATCACTTCTACGGAGGTATGGTGCGACGAAAGAAGAGGGCATTTCTAGCTCGGCTAGAGCATGATTTATATCAAATGTTTTTGAGCCAGGATTCGGGTGAGGTATGGAGACTCTTCCACGAGCACTCCCCCCCCCCCCCCCCACCCTCGCGCATCATCTCTCTACACCGTCTTGGGGCAGCCACCTCTTCCAGATCCGCTAGAGCCATGACCACACACATGTGCTTTCTTTACCGCCGAGATGGTAAAGAAATCCATTGACAGGATGAAGACTAGGAGAGTATATGATAACGATGGCCTGGTAGCAGAGCATTTTATACATGCCAACGATTTGCTTGCAGAGCTTCTAGCAATGATGTTCAACCTTGCCATGTGCGAGGGCCTACCTAATACTTGGAGTTTGTCCACAATTGTATCCATCTTCAAGTCAGGGGACCCTATGGAGCCTGGGAACTAACGCACTATCAAGATTGGACACACATTGGCACGGTTGTACGCATCCATCCTTGATCAGTAGCCGAGTAGATAGGCAGAGAGAGAGGGTGTACGGGCAGCAGGACAGGCGGGTTTCAGGGGAGGTTTCTCTACTCTTGATCATATTTTGACACGCAAAGCCATTATTCAGGAGGGGAGTGGGAGACGGCTCTATTGTTGCTTTGTGGACTTCCGCAAAGCCTTCAATACAGTGCCCAGAGCTACATTGACGCGCAAACTGCAAGAGATGGGGAACCATGAAACCGGCCCGTAGGGTGGTAAACTTTGTGTAACAAACTTGGACACTCCAAGTCAAGAATCAACCGCGACAGCACCAAATAACCACTTCAAAACAATTCACAGATCACAATAGATTTGCACTGGCCCGGCGGAGTTCCGTGCCTAGAGATATTGGCCCCAAAGACTGGCGCCCCTTTCGGTATTTCTTTTTGTATTAATCAATCATCAAAGTACAAGAGAGTGGTTAGGGTTTCACTCTCAGACTCTGCGTCCAGATGCTCTGAGAAGTGAGGCCCTCACCACTAATTTAAAGGTTACAAGGGATGCCCAAAAGCAGAGCCCCAAAAGCTTTTAAAATCAAAAGCATCAGTTCTCTCTCTCTTAGAGACTCTTTTCTTTTTTTTTATAAAAAAAAAGCAAAAGCAAAATTCGCGTCGCTCATCATTTTCCAAAATAAAAAAAATAAAAAAAAATTAATAATCCGCCTCCGCGATTTCCAGAATTTAGGGTTTTTGGCAAAAATTAGGGTTTGCAGGAATTTTAGGGTTTCTGGCAGAAATTAGGGTTTCTGCTGTCCGCCACATCATCACTTTGTGACATACCCCCCTCTTGAAAGCATTGTAATCGACCGCGATTACGCCTGCAAAACCGACAAAAGCCATAAACCGTCTTAGCAAACACTGACTGTTAGTACCTACGTACTAGGAACGCACATCTAGCACATGTACAGAATCGACAGTCACATCACACGACATCACAGGACATCACATGACATTCAACATTCATTCGGATCTTAGACCATGATTTATCGACAATGTAGCTAGCAATCACATCTAGGTCCAATCGGGACCTCATCGATGTCCGATTGACTAACCCCTATTGCAACCATGTCTATTCGAGATCAATCAGACCAAAATGCTGCAGTCATTTCGGCTATCAGTTCCTGCACTCACAAGAAGTCAAGAACAAATCAGTATCATAATCAGGAATTCCATTTCATAAAGTCATCCAGCAGAATACTGTCAGCTCTCAGTATCCTTGAAGCTCAAAGAGACATCAGTGACTTTAGTATCAAAATCGAGGCATCTGTTGACAAAGGAGTGGAGTGACTCCCCTCTTGTGCATCCCACTGCACCAGATCTTCGGCCAAGCTGAGTTCTGGGTTCCGTTTGGAGTAGACTATGCTAAACCAAAACATCGAGGTAAAGTTTCACAATCCGAGGAGTATCTGCTAGGTCCTCCTCCTCCATCCACTTCGCATCAAATGCAGGAAAGTTCTTGAACTTAACCAAGAACCGCCTTCGGACTTTACCCTTATTCTTCGTATCATTATGTGCCAAAATCTGGTCAGGAACAAGGATCTCCTCGTTTTCTTCCACTTTGGGTTGCTCATCAGGCTCCCCATCATCAGGCACATCACCCTTAACAGGGTTCAAGAGACTCACATGCAATGCATTGTGAATCCTCCAAGTATCTGGCAATTTCAATCGGAAGGAGACATCATTTATTTTGTCAGTGATCTGGAAAGGTCCGTAGTATCACATACTTAGCTTTGGAAAAAGCCTCTCCTTTCCCTTTTTCTTTCTTAGGCGTGCCTTCTCAAAAGTAAGAGCACCCAATCATCCTCCTTCAGTTTCCAGTCGCGACGATGGCGATCCGCTGCCTTTTTCTGTCGTTCTTGAGACTTCTGTAAAGTCTCGCGAACCTTGGCAAAAGCCGTATCCAAATCTCGCGAATATTCATCCGCTTCAAATTTCTAATCTTTCGTGCTCAGGAAGGATGGAACCTTCGTAGCAGTTTCAACAATCTCTCATGGCGTCTTCCCCGTCGAAGAGTGTATCGTGTTATTGTAGGCAAATTCCACCAAAGGTAAGTTCTTTTCCCATTGAGTCTTCTGATGCGAGATACAAGACTTCAATAAATCTAAAATCACTGAATTGGCAATCTCAGATTGCCCGTCAGTCTGCAAGTGGAACGATGACGAGAACTGCAACCGCGTGCCAATGTTCTCCCAAATTGCCTTCCAAAACAAACTCATAAATCTAGGGTCTCTGTCGGAGACAATTGTCTCAGGCGTGCCATGTAATCGGAAAATCATCGTGATCATTCTGTATTCTCGGGAGATTAAAAAAAAATGAAATCCATTTCAATACTTTCCCAGGGGCGGGTGGGTATGGGTAAAGGCTGTAACAATCCCTGTGCTTTATGCCTGTCAAACTTGACCTTCTGGCATACCAAGCAACTGCGCACAAACTCTTCCACATCCTTCTTCAGTCTCCACCAAAAGAAATCTCTCTCTACCCCTTTCATGGTGGTAGCAATGCCGCGGTGACCCGTAAAAGGTGGACAGTGGCAATCAGTCATAACCTTTTCCCTCAACGGCTGTGTAACGCACAACATAGTCTTTTTCATCAAGTAGCCTTCCCGAAGGGTGTATCCAGCTACTGTCTCCCCATCGCGTATCCGTGTGAAAATATCTGCAAAACCTGTATCTGTGGCATACTGATCGACCATATCCTCGAAGCTCCTATGATGTATCGCGAAAATAGCCAGAACCAACGGTTTCCGAGACAAAGCATCTGCCACCACATTCTTCTGTCCCTACACATGGACAATCTGGAAGTGGAACTGTGACAAGATGTTCACCCACCGCATCTGCTTTTCCGAAAGCTGCTTCTGTGACAAGAAGTAGCGCAAACTCTGATGGTTTGTAAAGACAGTAAAATCCGCTCCGAGTAGGTAATGCCGCCACTGAGTAAGAGCATGGATAACCGCCAAAAGCTCTTTCCCATATATCTGTGCTGTCATCTCCGGCCTAGAGAACAAACGGCTCTCGTAAGCTATGACATGGCCTTCTTGCATCAAGACCGCACCCAGACTACGACCACAAGCATAACAATATACTTCAAATGACTTCTGCAAGTCCGGCAAAGTCAAATCTGGTCCCGTAGTCAATTTCTCTTTCAATGTCCGAAAGGCAGTCACCTCTGTGGGTCCCCACGGAAAAGGTACTCCTTTCTGTGTCAAGGTATGCAAAGGGGAAGGAACCTCTGCAAACTTTCGTATGAACCGCCTGTAGTACGAACACAGTCCCAAGAAGCTTCTAACTTCATGGACATTCCTCAAATCGGGCCAATCACGGATAGTCTCTATCTTGGCCGGGTCCATTCGCACTCCTGCTGCTGACACAATGTGTCCCAAAAAGTGTATCTCTAGTAGGAAAAATTCACTTTTCTTAGCATTAATAACTAACGTGTGATCTCGTAATTGCCTGAAAGACTTGAAGCAGATGATCTCTGTGTTCTGCCTCATTCTTGGAGAAAACAATGATGTCGTCAAAGAAAGTGCCAACAAATAGTCTGTACTCTCGAAAAATCCTGTCCATCATCAGGTTAAATGTCGCAGGAGCATTGGTTAAGCCAAAAGGCATCACCAAAAACTCAAATAACCCAAAAGTCGTCCGAAAAGCTGTCTTGTAGACATCTCTTGGTGCTATCCTGATCTGATGATATCGACTCTTCAAGTCAATCCTGCTAAAGCACGAGGATCCCTGTAACCTGTCGAGTATATCATCGATCCTAGGAATCGGAAATCTGTTCTTGATGGTGATTTCGTTGAGAGTGCTATAATCGATACACATTCTCCAAGATCCGTCTTTCTTCAAAACCAACAACACTGGAGAGCAATACAGTGAAGTACTAGGCTGGACAAGACCCTTTTCCAAGAGGTCTTTCACTGAGTTCATAATCTTTTCATTCTGTACTCGGCTCACACGATAAGGTGGCCGATTCGGTGGCGTGCTTCCAGATATCAGATCAATGGTATGATCTTCAGGCCCTCTCAAAAGCAATCGGCATGAGCGTGGAGAAAAAAATCTTGGCGTTCTTTTCTTCAGGTCAAAACATATTCAACTTTTATCCATCGTTCAGTTCTCCCAAAAGAATGAGTAAGAAAACTGAAGTTCATCAAGTACAATCTCTAAGCCCTTCATTTATCAAAGTCGCTTTCTCGGCCCGATAGTCAACCACGGCTTAGTTCTTGTGGTACCAAGGGATCCCGAGTAGAACGTCACTCACGTGCCCTGAACACCCCTGTCATTGCAAACGAAGTTTGCCAATGCTCGGTGTAATGGCAACATCCCATCCGGGTGTCAGTCGAACTACCTCCGCCTGTGGCGTCAGTCTGTCGGGCGTAGTTCCAAATCGAGCCGCCAATTCCAAGTGAAAAGAAGTTGGCCTTGGCTCCTTCAAAAGAGCTTCCTGATCCTTCGCTTTGCCCCGAAAGCGGCAAAGTTTGTACTTTCATTCATTAGATTCGGTGCAGGTCCCACGCCATGTGGTACCAGTTCTGCTTTTCTATCTGCCTTTTCTGCCACATTCCTCAGCTGCTCTCGAACTCTCAGACCTGTCGTCGTCTTTATCATTCTGTTCTTTCTGTGCCTTATCAGGGCACTTTGCGGAAATATGTCCATGTTCCCCGCATCCAAAGCACTTCCCCTCTCTGATGAAGCGAGTTGTCTCCTCAGGAGTAAGCTTGGGTCGTGCATCCTTTTTTTTTCTCTGGGTTGCTCTTTTTCATTCTACTTTCATTCCCAGAAGTCTGTTCGGCTCGTTGTGTCATGGCCTCATCTGTGGGGTAGGTCAGACTGCCAGAGTGAATGGCAAAGCCCCGCTTCGCATGACTCATCAACTCCTGAATAGAAGCTGACTTCTGTTCCAAGCAGTGATCTCGGATCTCTGTAGGTAGACCCAAGGTAAACCGCTCAATCTGTTCTCTGAACGAGATCTTCTTGAATGAAGAGGCGGGTAGAAAAGAGCTCCAGAATCTTTCACAATAAGAATTCACTGTATCGCTCTTGGTCATCCGGAGATGGTTCCAAGTAGCTCGTATATCTCGCTCAAACTCTTGAGTCAACCAAGAAGAAATAAAAAGCCTCTTGAATTTCAGCCATGTAACTGGCACAGTCTTGCTTAATAGAAGCGTGGACCACCAAGTACGAGCATTCCCCTTAAAGTAAGAGGCAGCTCTCCGAATCTTGGAGTGCTCTGAATAGCGTCCTCCCGCGAAAGCGATGTCAAACTGTTGTATAAAAGACAAAGCCTTCGAAGCATCTGAGTATCCTGAAAAGTATCAAACTTGATCGAGTGGCCACCTTCCTTAAACTCTCGGACTTTCTTGCTGTTATCTTCGAGAAAGTCATACTGGTTGGCTTTGTAAAAATTCTTCTTGTTCGCATAAAACTTTCCGTCATCGGAATCTGAGCTGTCTGTAGACGAGTCCTCAGTAGAACTGTCAGTCTCTGGGCGAGATGTAGCCTTCTTTGCCTTTTTCTTGCCCGTTCCGAAGCTTTGTGTCTTGCTTCGCTTTTTGCTTTTTTTCTGTCTTCTTCGCTCTAATCCGAGGAGCTAGAAGAACTGTTAGAAGAAGAAGAAGAAGAACTGGGTACTCCTTCAAATCGAACACGCTTCTTCCGTTTCTTTGCTTTGTCGAATGTCGACTGACGACCCAAATATCCCGGGAAGTCAGTACCTTTGTTCTGCTTTTTGCCGTGCTTTTTGCCTTTCTTTTGCACGTCGAAAAGCTGAGCAATACGTGCATCAACCACGTTCTCCGGTTCCTTCTCCGTATATTTCTTGGAGGCAGAAGGTTTCTTGAGAGCGGGTTTCGGGAGTGGTGTTGTGGTTCTCTGCCACTCCGTCAGTACCTCTTTCAAAGAGGTCTGGTTCATATATTTTACCATCTTTGGATCCTTGGCAAAATTGAGCATCATCTTTGTTGCATCGCCAATCAATTGACGACGCTCCATCTCTGTTTGCTCCGCCTGAGTAGGCCGAGGCGGGCCATACTCTCTGTCTGAATCTTCGTTGTGATCCCAGCCCGCATCTCCAGATGCAGAGGGAGTCGACTGATCATTGCCTGAAGCCATAGGTGCCGCGGAAAAAAATTCGGGGATCGGATTTCCCGTAGAAGAGAAATCGGCCGTGCTCTGATACCACTGTAACAAACTTGGACACTCCAAGTCAAGAATCAACCGCGACAGCACCAAATAACCACTTCAAAACAATTCACAGATCACAATAGATTTGCACTGGCCCGGCGGAGTTCCGTGCCTAGAGATATTGGCCCCAAAGACTGGCGCCCCTTTCGGTATTTCTTTTTGTATTAATCAATCATCGAAGTACAAGAGAGCGGTTAGGGTTTCACTCTCAGACTCTGCGTCCAGATGCTCTGAGAAGTGAGGCCCTCACCACTAATTTAAAGGTTACAAGGGATGCCCAAAAGCAGAGCCCCAAAAGCTTTTAAAATCAAAAGCATCAGTTCTCTCTCTCTCTTAGAGACTCTTTTCTTTTTTTTTATAAAAAAAAAAAGCAAAAGCAAAATTCGTGTCGCTCATCATTTTCCAAAAAAAAAACAAAACAAAACAAAACAAAAAATTAATAATCCGCCTCCGCGATTTCCGGAATTTAGGGTTTTTGGCAAAAATTAGGGTTTGCAGGAATTTTAGGGTTTTTGGCAGAAATTAGGGTTTCTGCTGTCCGCCACGTCATCACTTTGTGACACTTTGGCTTTCACCCGAAACTTTACTTTAGACTTTAGGACACAGAGAAACTTTGCAAATAAAAACCTATAACGGGAATTGATACGTCACACACGCACGGCTTGGAAGCTAGAGCACTACCAAGCAGACACCGACACCTATTGGCCCCAAAGACTGGCGCCCCTTGCGGTATTTCTTTATTGTACTAACAGATGGAATAAAACCTGTGATTTTACAAGCCGCCCCGCATAGTCCGAGCTGAAAATGACCTGTTTTGGCCCGATTTCGGCAACATAACTGTACTAGGACGCTTCACAGAGAGTATCGCCACGCAAAAAGTGACTTTCCCGATGGATACGAACACTTTGCAAAAACTGGTGAGAATCTGCAGCACGCTGAATTCTCTGTTTTCTGCCCTGAAAATGCGCCGAATCACTCGCACAGTGGCCCTCTCACAGTTCTAGGAGGTATTAGGGACCGTTTAGAGCCGAAACCCTAAATCTACAAAAATACACAGCAGGCTGTATTTCCCTGTTTTGGGCTCCGTTTCGAGAGCTGATTGGATACATAGCAAGTCCTCGAGCTCCCACACTTGTAGGGCTACTTGCCCTTTGAATCGGACGAGATTTCTCGCGTGAAATCTCTCTGATTCACATGTACCTGCGGGGGATTAGCAACTAGCTAATCCAGTACCTGTGCAAGAGGCTCTTGCCTCGGCAATCGTGCATGAACCCACACAATTGTACATAGGTCAAATGAAGAGCTGTCACAAGGCGGGCACCACGTGCCAATAGAAAAGAACAGACTGAATAGACTTTTAGCACTTCAATAACAACTGAACTGAGAGAGAGACGACACGCGACACGGAGTGGCGGAATTCCATCCCAGAGAGTATTGGCCCCAAACCTTGGCACCCCTTTCAGTATTTTTTTATATTGCATTAACACAATACAAGCTGGTACTCCCGACTCTGCACCTTCTCCAGGAAGCATGCCAGAGAATGAGCCCTAACCTCATATTTAAAGGCCCTTGGCCTAAAAAGTAGTTTACAATAAAAGCCTTCAAACTTAAAAGCATTTGGTCCAAAAGCAAAGCCAAAAAGCTGTCAGCGTAAATCACGGAAATCCGTACAGCCGACCACGTCATCAACCAGCGCAAAACGTGGAAATCCGTCCAGCCTGCCATGTCATCATGTCAATGCAATTTTATGAAATCTGCCACGTCATCGGTATTTGTGTGCAGGTCCTGCTTTATTTTAATCCTTTATGTCACTTGGGGCCCCATCGAACGGGGTCCCCATAAGTTGGTAGGGCTTCTTCTGTTACTTGTTCTTCTTAGGGTTTAGGCCCCTCGACCACATCTGTAAGTTGGCTCCATTCTTTAGGCTTTGACATGTCAGTAGTTTGTTACATCTCCCCTTCTTGAAAGAGAGTAATCGTCCGGGATTACAGCATATCTGCAAAACAACTCAAGTTAGCTCGAAAATTTCCGAGGGACATTCTGAGGGACAATCAATTTGCTCTTTTTATTAAGGAGTTAGCTTCTCCTTTCTGCTCTTTTGATCAATGAGTTAGCTTCTCCTTCCGGCTGTTTTGATCAAGGAGTTAGCTTCTCCTTTCTTCCAGATCGAAACTCTTGATATTCCGGTGTAGTAAAATTAGCCATCACACGCAGACCGTACTGATCTTCCACAGGTGTCTTGATGCACTAAAATTACATACCAGGCAATCTCATCCAATTAGGAATATTCAGTGGTTGGCACATCACAATGCAACACAAATGCTCACATATACATGTTACAAGACATAGAAACATAAAGCCGCCAATTTCCCTTGCAAATAACCATCCAGGTTCGGGCCATGAGCTGTTCAACGACTCCCTCATCACTCCTCCCGCAAATAACCTAAAAAGATCCGGGCCATGAGATATAGAGGCCTTTTACAACCAAACGTCCCCTAGACCGCAGCCTGCGTCGTTTGGAGGTGCTGAGAGTAACCACTACTCAGACTTCTTAATACTCCCCCCCTAAATAACCATGCAGGTCCGGGCCATGAGTAACAACAACAATACTCCCCCCATAAATAACCACAAGGGTCCGGGCCATGAGTAAAAACAGCACTTTTCAATCATTCAATAGTCCCCCCGCAAATAACCACAAGGGTCCGGGCCATGAGTATGAACAAGCATTCTCAAACATAATTTCTCACTACTCCACCTAGGAGTAAAATCACCAATCATTGAAACCAGTATTAAAACTAGAGTCAAAAACAATTCAAATCGGCACCAAGATAGCTTCAAAATAGATACCATCCATTTCAAACAAATTCCAAACAAGATCACCAAACAAGTTCTCAAACAGATTTCAAACTTAAAAAGCAATCTCGACATCAATCGAGCTCAAAAAGTCAACCGACTTTCCATCTTGAAACCTGCACCAAAAATTAGGGTTAGGTTCCTACCATGAGGTCGTAGCCGAGCACAGCATGGTCCATCAGCTCTTGGACAGACAGTGTTTCTTTGGCGGCGATGGTAGTCCCAAGAGATAGCAATCACATCGACCTCCAAGGTCATCTGCTCGTGAAGAGACATCTACTGAGAGATGTCGAGAAATTTCAAGTTATAATCTGCTAGGGTTTCCATGGCAAGCATTTCAGGATACCCCACTCTGCCAGAAGTTGCACTCCGAAGGAAGATGTCAGAAACCATATAACTTCGAACAAATTTTTATTTTTTTTCTTGAAAGCTTGCCAAGTACCTGGAGTATGCTGCTTGGTAGCTGTAGACATCAACATCTACATGGCACTGCTTTTGAGAAAAACAGTGACTTGAAACAAATCTGGATCCTTCTCTTGCAAGTGATCTTAATTGGCTTATGCCCTAAGACATGAGCAGTGAAGACGGGAGCACGCCTGATACGCGATGAAGTAAGGGTGGGAGTGGCTCATAAGTCCGGGTTGGAGGGCGAAGATACCTCGAATAAAGCTCTGTCTGCTCTTTTGTGGGACCGGTATGCTTTCAGAAAAGCACACGCCTGATGCTCTCATACCACTGTCACAAGGGGGGCACCACGTGCGAATAGAAAAGAACAGACTGAACAGACTTTTAGCACTTCAATAACAACTGATCTGAGAGAGAGACGACACGCGACACGGAGTGGCGGAAATCCTCCCCAGAGAGTATTAGCCCCAAACCTTGGCGCCCCTTTCGGTATTTCTTTATATTGCATCAACACAGTACAAGCTGGTACTCTAGACTCTGCACCTTCTCCAGGAAGCATGCCAGAGAATGAGCCCTAACCTCATGTTTAAAGGCCCTTGGCCTAAAAAGCGGGGCTTGCTTTATTTTAATCCTTTATGTCACTTGGGGCCCCATCGAACGGGGTCCCCATAAGTTGGTAGGACTTCTTCTGTTACTTGTTCTTCTTAGGGATTAGGCCCCTCGGCCACATCTGTAAGTTGGCGCCATTCTTTATGTCACCAGCGTGTGACTACTATCTATCCTTTTTGTTGAATTCTTTCTTATTATCTATTTACTTTCACTTTTTGGAAACACCCCTCGGGAAATCTAACTGCCCTGCATTGCATAGCGAGTGTGGAACTGTCCAGAGGGAGTCCAGGCTGAGAGCAAGAGAGCACTAAGGTTGGACAAAGACTATGGTTAGCCAAAGTGGGGTCATTGACTAGCCAAAGTGGAATCCTTTGCTACAGAGCCTACAATCCAGTTTTGGGTGTGGCTGCAGTGTACAAAGGGGGTCGGATGACCTAGAAAGATACAATGGCAACATCTCCTAAAATTTAGGGAACTGCTATTTTGGGACTTGAAAATGTGTTTGCGTCATTACCTCCGGAATGACAAGGAGAACATTTTCTTACTCTGCCGTGAAGTCAACCGGGCAACCGGTTGGGAGATTTTTAGGCGGCAACCCTGAAACGGGAAAATGCTTGTAAATGTGCCAAGTGGCACCTTCTGGTGCACTTTCCTCATGCAAGAGAAGGGGGCGCTGATTTTAGAGAGAAGAAGGGCTCATTTTCAGTCTGTCACAGGTTAAGAGCTATGGAGTGCTTCCTTTCCCTCCTATGTACAGTGCGGTGCCAGGAGTGATGCCCTGCACGCTACGCACTGCCCTCTCTCTCCCCTATGGCAGTATGTTATGCCCCTCTAGTGGGCTTTTCATTTGACCAATGTACAGTTGTGTGGGTTCATGCGCGATTGCCGAGGCAAGAGCCTCTTGCACAAGTACTGGATTAGCTAGCGGCTAATCCCCCGCAGGTACAAGTGAATTCGGAGAGGTTTCACGCCAAAAATCTCGTCCGATTCAAAGGGCAAGTAGCCCTACAGGTGCGGGAGCTCGAGGACTTGCTGCGGATGCGACCGGCACGCGAAACAGAGCCCGAAACAGTAAATTACAGCCTGCTGTGTATTTTTGCGGGTTTAGGGTTTTGGCCCTAAACGGTCCCTAATACCCCCAGGAGGTTCGGGGACGCGAGGGGACCGTTGTACAGGTGATTTGGCGCATTTTCGGGGCTGAAAACAGAGAATTCAGCGTGCTGCAGATTCTCGCCAGGTTTTGCAAAGTACCCGTATGCGTCGGGAAAGTAATTCAATGTGTGGGAATACTGACTGTGAAGGGTCCTAGTATGGTTATGCTGCCAAAATCGGGCCGGAACAGTTGAAATTCAGCCAAGCTTGTGCGGAGCAGCTTGTAGGGAACCACAGCGTTTATTCCCTCTGTTAAACAATAAAGAAATACCGAAAGGGGCGCCTAAGTTAGGGGCCAATCTGGTGTCGGTCTTTTCATACAGGTGCAATCTAGCAACCTGTATCCCTTTCCCCTTTGTTGTGTCTTGAAAGTACAGGTAGAATAGACGACTAATAATGGGTGAAAGCTAAATCAAGGTTTGAAGTAAAGTCTACCGCCCTTTTTGGATTGAACAGGCCGGTTTCACTTTAGGCTTTGACACGTTAGTAGTTTGTTACAAGAGCCCTCTTGTGGCGCATCACATAATTGCACGGAGGGGAGAGAGAGAGAGAGAGAGAGAGAGAGAGAGAGAGAGAGAGAGAGAGCAATGAATGTTGTGCAAGGCTTCAGTTCTTGCACTTCACTGTACATAGAGGGTAGGCAAGCACACAGTAGCTTTGGTACTTGCAACAATACACCATACGGCTGAAAAATGCAGCCCACATTTTATTTTAATGATTCTCTCTCTCTTAAGTTGAAAAATGCCCAAAAATGTGCCAAGTGACACTCATAAATTAATTCCCCGCTTTGGACCTTCTGGTCTAAAAATATCTCAACCAGTTGCTCAGTTGACTTAGCAACAGAGTAATGAAATGTTCCCCTTGTCATTCTAAATCTAATGACGCGAACAGATTTCGTGGCCCAAAATAGCAATTCCCTAAATTTTAGGAGATGCTTCCATTGGACTCTCACTGGTCATTTGACAATTTTTCACCACTGAGACCACGTCCAAAAATACAATGTAACCGAGTTCTCAGGTAATTTTCTCTTGGTGACCCCACCTTGGCAATGTGCCTCATTTGAGTTAGTTTCCTAGTATCCACCGACTTATTAAGTGCGGCGAGGGGACCTAGATGACTTTGAACTAAGCCTAGACACCCTCTTACTACTGGAATTCCAGTGCCGACCAACTTCCCATCTGCGGGTGAACTATTGTTTCACACTGGCCATACAATGTCCGGCCATTTGCAACTTCAAAAAGGGGGTCTCAAAAATTAAATGAAAATCATCGGGAAGAAACCAACAAGTAATGTTAGCAGTTGCCACGTCCTCATGACATATCCCCCTCTTGAAATCGCAAACGTCCTCGATTGCATACCATAAATACATGCCATTGATGATCTTGGCGCCCCTTTCGGTATTTCTTTATTGTATTAACAGACGGAATAAAACCTGTGATTTCCTACAAGCTGCCGCATAATCCGGGCTGAAAATGACCTGTTTTGGCCCGATTTCGGCACCGTATTAGGACGCTTCACAGACAATATCCCCACGCAAAAAGTGAATTTCCCGACGCATACGGACACTTTGAAAAACCTAGCGAGAATCTACAGCACGCTGAATTCTCTGTTTTCTGCCCTGAAAATGCGCCGAATCACTCGCACAACGGTCCCCTCGCATCCCCGGACCTCCTGGGGGTATTAGGGACCGTTTAGGGCCGAAACCATAAACCTGCAAAAATACACAGCAGGCTGTATTTCCCTGTTTTGGGCTCCGTTTCGCGAGCCGGTCGCATCCATAGCAAGTCCTCGAGCTGCCACACTTGTAGGGCTACTTGCCCTTTCAATCGGACGATATTTCTTGCGTGAAATCTCTCCGAATTCACCTGTACCTGCGGGAATTTAGCAACTAGCTAATCCAGTACCTGTGCAAGAGGCTCTTGCCTCGGCAATCGTGCATGAACCCACACAATTGTACATAGGTCAAATGAAGAGCCCTCTTGTGGGGCATCACATAACTGCACGGAGGGGAGAGAGAGAGCAGTGAATGTTGTGCAAGGCTTCAGTTCTTACACTTCACTGTACGTAGAGGGTAGGCAAGCACACAGTAGCTTTGTACTTGCAACAATCCACCATACGGCTGAAAAATGCAGCCCACGTTTTATTTTAATGCTTCTCTCTCTCAAGTTGGAAAATGCCCAAAAATGTGTCAAGTGGCACTCATGCATTAATTCCCCGCTTTGGACCTTGTCTAAACATATCTCAATCGGTTGCCCAATTGACTTAGCGGAAGAGTAATGAAACGTTCCCCTTGTCATTCTGAATCTAATGGCGCGAACAGATTTCGTGGCCCAAAATAGCAGTTCCCTAAATTTTAGGAGATGCTTCCATTGGACTCTCACTAGTCACCTAACCATCTTTCACCACTGGAACCACGTCAAAAAATGCAATGTAGCCCAGTTCTCGGGTGATTTTCTATTGGTGACCCCACCTTGGCACTATGCCTCATTTGAGTTAGTTTCCTTAGTATACACCAACTTATTAAGTGCAGCGAGGGGACCTAGATGACTTTGAACTGAGCCTAGACACCCTTTTACTATTGGAATTCTAGTGCCGACCAACTTCCCGTCTGCGGGTGAAACTACTGTTTCACACTGCCATACAATGTCCGTCCATTTGCAACTTCAAAAAGAGGGTCTCAAAAATTAAACGAAAATCATCGGAAAGAAACCAACAACTAAGTGACACGTGGGGGTTCCAAAAGAGTTGATTTGAGAGATCATGGCTCTATACAAGTCATTAGTGGGACATGTACGCACTCCAAAGGGGATTTCTCATTTGGTTCATCCACTATTGGGGTGAAACACGGCTGTCCGCTATCTCCTACACTATTTGGCATGTATGTGGATGAGGTTGCTAACTACATTGAGAGGGATGGTGATAGAGGAGCACAGTTGGCAAGGACATGGATCCCACTACTGTTATATGCTGATGATATTGTGTTGATTCTGCAGCGTCATTTAGACGCTTTGTACACATTTGCCCACGATAGTGGATTGTCTCTTAACCTGGAGAAAACCAAGGTTATGGTGTTTAACACCACACCAAAGTGGGTCAGGAGGTCAGTACCTACTTTTACATATGGCCAGAAGACGGTGGAGTATACAGATGCATACACCTATCTTGGAGTAGTCTTCAATGGACCAGCATTTTCATTGAGGAGAGCAGTAGAGACTAGATTGACGAGAGCTTATGCAGCCTTGGGAGGTTTGGAGAAGACGTGTCCGCAGGTTCAGTTTTAGGAACCTCGAACAAAGCTATGGCTTTTTGACACTCTAGTGGCTTCAGCTATTCTCTATGGGGTTCAGATTTGGGAGCCCTCAGTGGACCACCAAGGCAGATCTCGTAGCACTGATGGATGGAGATGTATGGAGAAGCCTCTAGTCTCTATGATCTCTTGGATGATTCGGGCTAAGGCCTCAATGCCACATGAGATTATTCGGGCTGAGCTAGCTGCCCCTCCTCTCGTAGTTGAGGCCCTTACTAGATCAGTTTCCTTCATGCATAGTCACATTATTATTGTTTGGAAATATTTTAATGCAAATACATTTACAAGAGTTTAATCATATTGTAGGAACAAAACCTTTGCCTTTACTGTTCAATGTGTGAAAGTTTATCGTAAGCTTTACATTTGGTTTGAGCAGTATATGCTAGAATTTAAACCTTAAACTCGTTACCAGACAATGTTAAGCTTAAGTAAGTGCATGTATGTGTTATGAAAGTATGTATGCCAAAGTGCGCTCCTGCATAAAGCAACAAAAAAAGAACACCATGTTCACTGCAAGCATAAAAATGCAACTTTATCTCAAAAGGAGTCAAGATTTTGTAGGAAACAAGTAGCTACCTGATGGACAGTATCGTAAAAAACGTCCTTGACATTAAAGGCATGAGTGAAATTATTTGCCAGACCTCCTGAAAAGCCTTTTTTAGCTTCCATGTATTCATCATAAGGAAAGGCATAAATGTGCCCTACAGCAGCCATCGCCATTTCAACACAAATTACAAAGTTTTGAACATCTGCAGCATCATCTGCATTTTTTATAAAGCCCATTTTTGCAGCCAGGAAAACCAGGACTCCCTGTAAATCATGGTGAAGTTTAGTTACTATACTTCAAATTATTACTCTTAACAAATTATTACTCTTAAGTTAAAGCATAAACAACCTACCTGCCAATATGTAAGAAAGACCACTGATTTGATAATAATGAATTTGGGCACAGGTTTGAAAGGGCAAAGCAGATCTTTGCATGCTACATAAAATAGCACTAACGCATACAAGGCAAGCGAGTAGGAAATTGTATAGATGATTGTTACATAGAGGTAGCCTTGTTCCACATTGAAATTTCCATCCTCATATTTGTTTTTTGCATATAAAACAAACGTGACGGCAACCAAAACTATCTTCAGAATCACAAACTGTAGACACCCCTGTTTGCAGCGCCGAATAAATCGCCTGCATTTCCAAATTACTTGTAAGCCTTCATAAAGATACGCTCAAGAGTGTCAGTATAAATAGAAGCATTAAAGTAGTTTCTACCCATCAAGCGGAATAGAGGGTAGACAGCACGTCATCAAGCACCAGGAAGGTCTAAGTAGCCCTCCATTTAAGTTGGTTACTACAGCTCCAGGTCCTCCAACCCAGGCAAGGCACAAGGACAGAAAATTATAAATAACCCAAGCTTCATATCTGCTTGATTACCACCTGTGGGTTAGTATAAACTACTTGCATATGTGCCAGGTATATGAAAGTATTAAACTCTTACATATCACGTATAGAGCTGAAGTAGATGGATTTCTCTTTCCAAGTGAGGGACAGAAAAGACATCAATGCATAAACCTGCAGTAAAGATAATTCCAGCTTAAGAATGAATTTGGAAAAAGAGCTTTTCAAAAAACAAACTTCAGAACTTCTATGACACTTTTTTTCCCAAGCTCTTTCGTGCTTCTGCTGCCAGCCAGGCAGCTTGATTGCTGAAAACATAGCAAGAGCAGCCATAACATCAAATTGCTTGGGCAGAATAGGCTTGTGTCAACATCAAACGAGAGCCTTTCAGTGGACTGTCTTTTATAAGAGAAGGTGAATCAGAAACAACAATGATATCATCATTAGATCTTTGTAGATCCTTGAGGTTCTGCGATCCAATTGATGTACCATCGAATTGAGAGTTACCATTTCCTTCATTGACAGTTGCACTAACGGGAGATCATGCTCTCAATGAGACTGTTGATCATGCACATATGACTTCAAGACATCAATGGCTAATTGATTGTAAATCTCAATTTGACCATCGGGCCATGGATGAAAATGCAGATGACAAATTTAACTTAGTGCCAAAATTTTCAAAGAGTGCTTGCCAAAAATGTGATATAAATCTCTATCTAACAAATTCGACTTTGGCAAACCACAAAGGGGATACCAATGCTTAATGAACAAATGTGCTACATCTTGTGTTGTGATTGTGGCCTTGCAAGGAGTCGACATGTAAAACTTCTTGAAATGATCAAGGATTGTTAAGACACCGAGTATTCCTTGAACGCAAAGTAGTTAGAAGATTCGTCACGAGATCCATGGAAATGTCTTAAAATGGGCCTTCGGGAATAGGCAATGGCATCAAAAGACCTGAGGACTTCTACTTTTTGACAAATGGAACACTGTGTGATATACTTGACACATATTTTCGCATTTTAGGCCAATAAAAGAATCTTTCTACTTTTTCTGAAATGGTATTCATGCTTCTCTACCCACTCGTGAGTGCTTCATATGCACAGTGCAATATAACTTGCCTAAGAGAACCTCACACACAAACACAGTGACAAAAATACAAGAGACCGTCACGAATGAGATAGTTATTAGGCCCTTGGGCGGCAAGAGCCTACAACCATTTCTTACCAAACTCAGAATCTACATATTGATTTTTCATGTTGTCAAAAGATACTCCCTAAATGGAGACTGTGGAGACCTCACTCAAGAGCTAAGATATGTCCTTTGCCACTTGATGCATCTGCAACGGGGTTAGCATTACTAGGAACATGTTCAATCAAACCACCAAATTGCTCAAAAAATTGAGACCACCTTGCGTGGCAATCACTCCAATGTGCACTCAGTGTAACCGCGAAACGTTTCAAGGCCGAAACATTTCACCCTGAAACGTGGTGTTTCATCACGAAACATTTCACTCCAAAATTGAGTCACCATGAAACGTGAGACCAAAACGTGCGTTTAGCGATTTTGAAACTAAACTACGGTAACTTGTTCTTAGTGAAACGGCTTGTGTTCCACTTGCTGAGCGAAACGTTTCAGGCCCGAAACGTTTCACCTGTCTAGACTTTGTTGAAACGCGTTTCATGGTGACGCTATGTGCACTAGACATAGACTGGAGCCACTCTAGGGCTTAATGATCAGTACGAACAATAAAATCTCTACTAGACAAAAAAAAAAGCTTCAATGCTTTAGAGAATGAATGGCAGAGAGAAGTTCCTTATCATACATTGAACAATTCTTTTCTGCAATGTTTAACTTCCTACTGAGAAATGCAACTGGACGACCATATTGTTGAAGCACAGCTCCTATGACGACGTTCCTCGTATCCGTTGTCACAATCTTGGTCACCCCCAAGACGAGAATCCGACACAGCACACGAGTACATTACTTAAAATACTTCACAGCTTTAAACTTGAGTCGACACGGCCCGGCGTAGTTCCCGAAGGGGTCCTTTGCTCTCAGACTCTACGTCCAGATGCTCTGAAGAGTGAGGTCCAGGGATGCCAAAAGCACAGCCCCAAAAGCAGTAAAAGCAACTCGTCCTTAAAAACTGCCAAAAAGCATGAGCACAAATTGCGGAAATCCATACAGCATGCCACATCAACAGCAAGCGTGAAAAGTGGAAATCCGTACAATCTGCCACGTCACCCTGCTAGCGCGTTTTGCGGGATTCCGTATTGCTACCACGTGGCATGTTGTTTGTACAGCCTGTCAGCCACGTGTATATGTGTGTGTCCGGGCATTTTTGCCACGTCATCATTTTGTGACACCCCCCCCTCTTGAAACAATTGTAATCGAGCTCAATTACACCTGCAAAATCAAACATAAGCCATAAACCAATTCAGTAGACACTGACTCTAAGTACCGTCGCACTAGACAACACAAATCCAACACTTGTACAAAGACGACAATTACGTCACATTCAGACCACAGTCAGATACCATTGTCACAATCTGAGTCACCCCCAAGACGAGAATCCAACACGACACACAAGTAAATCACTTAAAATACTTCACAACTTTAAAAACTTGAGTCGACACAGCCCGACGTAGTTCCGTGCCCAGAGAGATTGGCCCCAAAGACTAGCGCCCCTTTCGGTATTTCTTTTATATTAATGCTTGATCGAAGTACAACTCCCGAAGGGGTCCTCTACTCTCAGACTCTACGTTCATATACTCTGAAAAGTGAGGTCCTTCGCCCTTTTTATTCTTACAAGGGATGCCAAAAGCAGAGCCTCCAAAGCAGTTTAACTCAAAAGCAAACATCCCAAAAGCAATTGGTCCTCAAAAACTGCCAAAAAGCATCAGTGCAAATTGCGGAAATCCGTACCGCCCTGCCACGTCAGCAACCAACATGAAAAGCAGAAATCTGTACAATCGACCACGTCAACCCGCTAGCGCGTTTTGCAGGATTCCGTACTGCTGCCACGAGGCATGATGTCCATACAACCTGTCAGCCACGTTTGTGAAACTATACAATGGGCTTTGTGCTCTCGTTCTGGATCCATTCATTCCCTTCTAGGCTGCATAAATTCGATGTATTGGTCGACCAAGACGTTCTCTACAATACCGTCCGTACGGATGTTTTAGTACATATGTATTGTTTATTTCTTCTTCACTTAAAAATTTCAAAGCCTTTTAAGCGTTGATTTTTTAGAGGGTAGGTAAAAGATTTATGGGGCCCAAATTTGATTGCGTTGTTGAGCCTGTGGCTTGTTGGGTTAAAGGCCTAAATAACCCCTTTTTGTACATTTTTTTACTTTGTCCAAGTTCATATTGAACCTGAACACATTTTTTAAAGGTCAATTATAATAAAAATGGGAAAACCAAAAACTCACTTATTGAGTTTTCCCCAAAAACGTGAGCTCTCTCTCTCTCCCTCTTCTTCTGCTAGCGCTTCCTCTCCTGCTGCTCTTCGCCTCCCCTCTCTGCACACACACTGCACTTCCTCGCGTGCTCTTTCACTTGCACACACCGCCGCGCGCTCATCAACTGGTATCAGAGCCCGATTAGGGTTTGCCCCCAAACCTACAAACGCTGAATTTCAGCCAAGAAGGTCAACTTTATCGCGAGATTTTGCAATTTCGTTGCCAAAGGACTCGTCCCCAGACACCAAAGAGCTCCCAGCAACCCAAATTGACCTAAAACAGGCTGAAATTAGGTCAAAAACAGGAAATTACAGGTTATGACAAAGAAAATATAGGTTTTGCAAATGATGTATTAAGGTGTGGGAATACTTTTGCTAAGTCCCCGCTACCCGAAAACCCTGAAATTGTCGAAAAACAAGCCCTAAAACAAGTGTTTTAAGCAAATTTCATATTTATGCAAGTTTTTGCAAGTGTTTTATGGTGCGATTACATTCGGGAAAGTGCAAATCGATGCAATCTACGCACATTTGACAAATTTTGTCGATGTATGACCATTTGTGGCTCAATTTCATGCAATTTTGATGCTACAAATTGGGGCTTTTGCGCTTACATGCTTCAAAAGGCTGTGTATTAGCCTTATGTATGTCTTCTGAGGCTAAAAACAACTAAATTCGTTGTTTTCGAGCACAAATTCGCTCGCTGAAATTTCCTGCACATAAATTTCAGAAATTGAATTTTGTGCCCAAATTGCTCCTGTGACCATTTGGAGCTGTAGTGCACATCTCTGTGAGGCTATACTCCGATTTTTGCGCATTTTGCCCAAAAAATCAGCGTATTATCCCTCTTATTTCGTGCAACTATGGCCTCATCTTCTTCGGATGTGAAGAACCTCTTCGAGATTAGGAGGTTTGATGGTACAGGTTTTGATCTTTGGAAAGACAGGATTTAGGGAATCCTATTTCTTAAGGATTGCGAAGGGGCACTTCAACAGGTGAAGCCACAAAGTATGACAGATGAAGCATGGGTTAGCATGAACACGAAAGCCGTTACATACATTAAAATGGCCATGACAGATGAGACCGTCATTGATGTGAAAGGTCTCACGACTGGTTTTGATGTGTAGGAGAAGTTAAAGGGAATGTATGAAAATACAACGCCTGTCAACCAGGTGCACTTGATGCGAAAACTTATTGGCATGCAACTAGATGAGTCCAAGAGCGCGGCAGAGCACTTGTCATTGTTCGCAGGTACTTTGTCGCAGTTACAGGATTCTAGCTTGCCCCCTTTTGATGATAAGCTAAAAGCTATCTTCTTGCTTATGACCTTACCTGAGTCATGGGAAACTATGGTGGTTTCGTTGTCAAATAACCCCAATTTGACCTTTGATGGTGTTAGGGGTTCTATCTTGAATGAAGAAATCGGGAGGAAAGCAAGTGGAGAGGGAGGCAGCTCTGCCAACATGGTTAGAGGCAGGACAGAAAAGAAGAATGCTTATGTACAAAGGAGTAAGAGTAAGAGTAAAGAAAGGGGAAATGCAAGCAAAGGCAAGGGTGATGTGACTTGCTATCAATGTGGCAGGAAAGGTCACAAGAAACCCGATTGCAGGTACTATAAAGCTAAGTTAGAAAGAAAAAAGAATGGCGGAGACAAAAAGAAAGAGAAGAAGTCAAGGCAGATGCATAGGATAGCTCAAAGGACAAAGAGAAGGCCAATGTGGCTTCTAGTGTCGTGATTGAGGAGCTGTCAGATGTAGACGACATCTTGTGTGCCACTTTGTCAGATGATGATGCTTATGACTTTGATGCCTCAGGACATGCAGATCACCAAGAGTGATCTTATTGATGCTTTATTGACTGTCAATGATGCATTGTCCCAGACTTGGATTGTTCATTCCGGTGCTTCATTTCATGTGACTCCTATCAAGGAGTGTTTCTCTACTTTTGATGCGGGCAAGCGTGGCCATGTATACCTTGGAAACAATCATGCATGTTCCATTGAGGGTATTGGCACTGTGCATCCCTCCATAGATGGCACAAATGAGCTTGTCTTGCATGATGTTCGATATGTGCCGAGAATCAAGAAGAGTCTGCTTTCTGTTGGTCAGATGGATATGCATGGTTACAGCATCTTGTTTGAGAGAGGGTCATGGAAAATGACCACAAGCTCAAGGCTGATTATAAAGGGCACAAAGAAAGGGACACTTTACTGCATGCATGGAAAGGCCGTGTTGGGCAAGTTTATTGCATTGGTTGAAATTAACTCTCACATGGAGTTGTGGCACAAGAGGCTTTGCCATATGAGCCAAAAGGGCCTTTCTCAGCTTTGTACTTTGAACAAGCTTGATGCTAAAGGCACAAAGCTTGATTTTTGTAATGAATGTCAATATGGCAAGCAAGTAAAGCGTTCTTATTACTCTGGTGTCTCTCGTAAATCTTGTGTGCTTGATCTTGTACATTCTGATGTATGTAGCATGCCTACTAAGTCTATGGGTGGTGCATGTTATTTTGTCTCCTTTGTTGATGATCATTCTAGGAAAATTTGGGTTTATTTGCTTAAGTCTAAGGATGAAGCCTTTGCTGCGTTTAAGAGATTTCATGCATTTGTGACCACCCAAACTGGTAGAAAGCTAAAATGCTTGCGTACAGACAATGGGGGGGAGTACACAAGTGCTGAATTTAACAAGTTTTGTGAAAATTTGGGCATTAAGAGGGAACTTACTGTGCCATACAGCCCCTCTTCTAATGGTGTGGCTGAAAGATTCAATAGGACACTTTGTAAGAGGGTGAGATGCATGCTGTCCACAGCTAATCTCTCTCATGGATTTTGGGGAAAAGCTTTGACAACTGCAGTGCATATATGCAATCGATCCCCTCACATGTCTTTGAAAGGTGACATCCCTGAAGAGGTTTGGTCTGGCAAGCCTGCTTCATATGATCACTTACGCATTTTTGGTTGCGAAGCTTTTGTGCATGTTAGACCTGAGTTGAGGAGTAAACTAGATGCGAAGTCCATTAAAGGCCTCTTCATGGGATATGGTGAAGAAGGCGAAATGGGTTACCATATTTGGTTACCTCAGCTCAAAAGGGTTGTACGCAACCGAGATGTTGTTTTTAATGAGGCAAGGCTGCTTCAAAACAATTGTGCCTCAAAGCATGACCATTAAAGGGTGAAATTTCAGTATGACCAGCCACCTGTTAGGCCTATTTTTGACCCTCAGGATGCACCACAAATGGCTGAAAATGTAGATGATCCAATGGTGTTTGAGTCAGATGATGTTGGACAGCAAATTGAGGCTCCTGAAGGACATTTGCAGCCAAGAAACGATGCTGAAAATGGTGCTGAAAATGATGTACAACAGCCCATTGTTGATGATTTTGTAGTGCCACCTGATGTAAACCCATTGCCGGATAATGTGGATCATTGGGTGAGACGCTCTACTCGTCAAAGACGGCCTGTGAGTCGATATGATCCCTCTTTTCATTACATTATGTTGACAGATGAGGGAGAGCCTCTTACGTATAAAGAGGCAAAGACATGTGAGCACAGCGACAAGTGGGAGCTTGCTATGCAGAAAGAGATTAGAGCTTTGCATGCTAATCATACTTGGGATTTGGTTGAATTGCCCAAAGGAAGGAAGGCTATTTCTAACAAATGGGTGTATAAAATCAAAACTGTTGATGCAAAACCCAAATATAAGGCAAGGCTTGTGGCAAAGGGATATGTTCAAACCAAGGGCATAGACTTTCAGGAAGTGTTCTCTCCTGTTGTGAAGATGACCACTTTGCGTGTATTGTTTGCCATTGTGGCTGCTCTTGATTTGGAAATGGACCAAATGGATGTACATACCGCTTTCTTGCATGGTGATGTGGAAGAAGAGCTTTACATGAAGCAACCCGAGGGTTTTGTCATCCCTGGCAAGGAACATTTGGTATGTATGCTCAATAGAAGTTTGTATGGGCTGAAACAATCATGTAGACAGTGGTACAAGAAGTTTGATCGCTTCATGCTTAAACATGGTTACAAAAGAAGCCATGCAGACCATTGTTTGTATACCAAACGTGATGAGGATGGCAGCCCGATCATTCTTGTGCTCTATGTAGACAATATGTTGATAGCTGCAAAGAAAAGAAGCAATGTAGATGCTCTTAAAGGGCAGCTGAAATCTGCGTTTTCAATGAAAGACCTTGGGGCAGCTGAACATATACTTGGAGTGCGTGTTACACGGCAAAGAGACAAGCGCCTATTGTATTTGTCGCAAGAAAAGTACATTGAAAAGGTGCTGCACAGATTTAACATGGCTGAAGCAAAGCCTCTTGGTGTGCCATTACAGCCATATGTTAAAATTTCCAAGGATGATTGTCCCAAGTCAAAGGAAGAAGCCAATGACATGCAAAGTGTGCCTTATGCTTCAGCTTGTGGTTCACTTATGTATGCTATGGTTGCTACTAGGCCTAACATAGCCCATGTAGTGGGAGTTGTTAGCCGGTTTATGGCTAATCCGGGCAGGTTACATTGGGATGCAGTGAAGTCCATTATGAGGTACTTGAAAGGGACTAAAAGCAAATGCCTCTGCTATGGTAAAGGACCAATGGAGTTGAAGGGATTTTGTGACTCTGACATGGCTAGTGATGTGGATACACGGAAATCCACAAGTGGCTATGTATTTACTCTTGCGGGAGGTGCTGTTTCATGGTGTTCTAGATTGCAAAAGATTGTTGCATTGTCTACGACAGAGGCTGAATATATTTCAGCCACTGAGGCTCCCAAAGAAGCTATTTGGTTAGCACGCCTATGCAATGAGTTTGGCTTGCCCAAGGCACCTATGCTTGGTTGTGATAGCCAGAGTGCTATATGTCTGGCAAAGAACGCCATGTTTCATGCACGCACAAAGCATATTGATGTGCGGTATCACTTCATACGAGAAGTGCTTGAGGATGGCCTTATTACATTGGTTAAGGTCCACACATCACAAAATCCAGCCGATGCTCTCACTAAGTGCTTATCCAAAGCACATCATCATCTATGCATAGAGATGGTGGGAGTCACGTAGCTTAAAGGCGCCATTTATGCCTTTAAGTGGGAGGTTGTTGGGTTAAAGGCCTAAATAACCCCTTTTTGTACATTTTTATACTTTGTCCAGGTTCAACATTTTTTAAAGGTCGCTTATAATAAAAGTGGGAAAACCCACCAAAAACGTGAGCTCTCTCTCTCCCCCTCTTCCTCTGCTAGCGCTTCCTCTCCTGCTGCTCTTCGCCTCCCCTCTCTGCACACACACTGCACTTCCTCGCGTGCTCTTTCACTTGCACACACCGCCGCGCGCTCATCATGGCTGGCCGTTGGCGGTGCTGCAAATCACGCAATGTGTGGCAAACTCTAGCACGCAACAACAATGTGGACCAACGCAAGCACAAGGCATTGATTCTCTCTCTCTCTCTCTCTCTCTCTCTCTCTCTCTCTCTCTCTCTCTCTCTCTCTCTCTCTCTCTCTCTCTCTCTCTCTCTCTCTCTCTCTCTCTCTACAAACAGATTGTTGGAATCTCATTTACGCAAAACGTTAACGCTATCTGATTTCTTATACTACAAAAGTGTTGAGTGATATCATGGCAGCACGCTCTTCTTTGTATTACCTATTCCCACTAATAAGCTTAGTGTGGCATAAGCACATACAAGCATGCCTGTCATAAAATTTATTTATGATATTACATAGATATTTTCACTTAACATAGGCACTTCCATTGCAAGTGCACACACCCCCTCAAAGGCACAATAGACATACATTGCAGCGTGCGCACACCCCCTACTTAAAGGCACAATAGACATACGTATCGCACATACGAAGGCATTTCTCTTACCCAAGCTTTACTCCTTCTATGGGTGCACCCATTGGCGGCCTTGCGCTCTGAGAAAATCCACACACGGCATACTAGCTCTAATAAAGAGATTGGTATGGACCACCTTTCCAGGGAGAAAGAGTCTGATTGACAAGAAAAACGCAATGATCAAATGCCTCTATGACCTTGACACAAAAACCCTAACCCTAAAATCCGTCACATACCGCCTTCTAAAATCAAAGCAATCGTCCTCGATTGCAAGATATGGCAGAGAAAGAAATCCCACAAGAAATCATTTTGTCATGCATACTGTGCATGAAAGAAATAAGCTAGCTACGGACACCTCGAGTGCGTCTAAAAATCTGCCATTTAGCCAATGTCTATAAAAGAACATTGGATCATGCTTGGATGCCGATTGCACACCCAAGATCATCATAATCATCATACTCCCAGTCAATATGGAAAGTATGTAACAAGTGTACACCATTCCAATCCATATACAAATGACATTGGATCTCATCATAGGGCAAGTTCCCAATTGATGTCTCTTTGGATGCAATCGTCCATCCAAAGTCTGTGAAGAGTCACAAAAGTGACTATCTTCATCGTGATATGACGGAGGCATGCCATCAGCCATACCATGTCAAATTCATAATCATTGTTCATCATTCCTCATCACCATACATTCATTCAAGCCTCATAAAACAAAATAAAATTTATGGTTCTTATCATCAATCGAAAAATTATTATATTCATTCCTAAGCTGCCATTGCTCCCAAATGCTTTAAGATGCATGTTCCTTGCTCCCATTACCTGTTATCTGCACACACATAACAAGAGCTTCCAAAAACATTAAGTTTACACATGCTGAATTTTTTTGCAAAAACCTAAATTTGTTGCTCAAAATCCTAATTTTCCGAAGTTGTCGGATTCAAAATCAGTTCGCGTCAATCCACAAAGCTCCTCGAGAGGATCAAGCTTGACTTCCATTGCATATCTAAATTGAAGAGATTTTAAAAGGCCTCTACGACGCGGAAAAACGTCAAAAAGCATGTTCCTAGAGCTTTTTAGGGCAAAAACGAGCTCTTGTTTCTTCTCCTCCTCCTCTTGTTGTTTCTTCTTCATCCAACTCCATAGCTTCCATTTGTAGGTTCATGTAGGACCCGTTTGCTTGTCAGAATGGCAAACGATTGATGCAGAAACTCTAAAGTTTCCGTTCCATCTTTCTCTCCGCTTATTGAGCATGTGTCCCCTCTGTATGCTTCTGGGCTCAATGAATTTCCCTCTTCTTCGTTGTGATCTACATGTTCTCCATCCATGTTGTTAGGATCGTGCTTCGATTTGCACAGAGCAAGGCAGCAAGCTGTGCTCTGATACCACTCTAATCACTTCCTGCAAGGGATCGAACGGAAACATAGAGATAGCTACAATCTGCAAGACTTTGAGATACTTTCACTTGAAACAACTTGAAGAGTGTCACAAACTATGACATGGCTGCCCAGTGCTGAATGATGACGTGGCTGCAAGAAACCCTAATTGTTGACATGGCACTGTGTACGGCATGACACGTGGCAGCAGTACGGACGTCTGTGATTTACGACGTGTACTGCGGCAACGTGGCTGAGCGCTGTATGGCAGCTTTTGGACTATGCTTTATTCCACGCAACATAAGCTAGAGAGAGAGAGAAGCCTTTTGCTTTATTTTATAAAAGCATAAGAGAGAGAAAGAAAGAGTCTCTGCTTCTTTTTTTTTTTTAGAGGGCTTTCTTTATGAAAGCTTTTAAGTCTTCAGCCTTTAAAAGAAGCTTTTGGGCTCTGCTTTTGGCATCCCTTGTACTTTTAAATATGTGAGCAGGCCTCTCACAACTCAGAGCATCTGGACGCAGAGTCTGAGTGTGAGCGCTTGACCGCACTCTTGTACTTTGAACTCAGATTAATACAAAAAGAAATACCGAAAGGGGCGCCAGTCTTTGGGGCCAATATCTCTAGGCACGGAACTCCGCCAGGCCAGTGTCGAATAAATTGTGAACTGTGAATTGTTTTGCAGTGGTTATTTGGTGCTGTCGTGGTAGATTCTTGACTTGGAGTGTCCAAGTATGTTACAATGGTATCAGAGCACGGCCAATTTCTCTTCTACGGGAAATCCGATCCCAATTTTTTTCCGCGGCACCTATGGCTTCAAGCAAAGCTCAGTCGACTCCCTCTGCATCCGGAGATGCGGGAAGGGCTCAAAACGAAGATTCCGGCAAGGAGTATGGCCCGCCTCGGCCGGAGCGTCGAGAGATGGAGCGTCAACGATTGATCGGCGACGCAACAAAGATGATGCTTAATTTTGCCAAGGACCCGAAAATGGCAAAATATATGAGCAAGACCTCTTTCGAGGAGATGCACGCGCAGTGGCAAAAAACCACACCACCACCCCCAAAACCCGCTCTCAAGAAACCTCCTGCTCCCAAGAAGTATACAGAGAAAGAATTAGAAGAGGTGGTGGATGCACGAATTGCTCAGCTTTTTGACGCTCAGAACAAAGCTAAAAACCACCTAAAAAAGCAAAAGAAAGGGGCTGACTTCCCGGGTTATTTGGGTCGTCAGTCTACTTTTGAAAAGGCAAAAAAGCAAAAGAAGCGTGTTCGATTTGAAGGAGTACCCAGTTCTTCTTCTTCTTCTTCTTCTTTTGACAGTTCTTCTAGCTCATCTGACTCGAGCGAAGAAGACTGAAAAGGCAAAAAGCGAAGCAAAAAGCAACGCTTCGGAAAGGGTAAGAAAAAGGCAAAGATGTCTAAATCTCACCCCATGAATGACAATGCTACAAAGGACTCGTCTATAGACAGTTCAGACTCTGATGACAGCAACTTTTATGCAAAGAAGAAGAATTTTTATAAAGCCAACAAGTATGACTTTCTGGAAGACAAAAGCAAGAAAGTCCGAGAGTTAAAGAAAAGTGGACAATCTATCAAATTTGACACGTTTTCGGGATATAGAGATGGTTCGAAGGCTTTGTCTTTCTGATTGCCCTACCTAGTTCCCAACAAGTCACTTAATAAATAAGTGAAAAATGTCAAAAAATAGAGAAAGTAGCTTTAATGCTCTGGAAAATTCCCTTGATAAATGATGGATTCTGATGGGAATGCTGATGATCATGCTGCGTGCAACCGGAGGATATGCATCTAATCTAAGTGACTGGTCATGCACCGTCTACGAAAAGACTCACAAAAGTGCCAGATCACTTCCTATTCTAGACTGACTTGACTGAACTGAACCCTGGTCATGTTGTAGCTTGTCCACGGACACATAGGGTTGGATGTGTCACGTGACATCCCCTCCTTTTCAAAGTGAGGTACTGGTACCGAACTGTATGGCGTCGAGGGAGATCGCCAATAGCATCCGGAATCTTGGAAGGGACTCTTCACCGGCCCACTATGATGTCTAGGTCGTGCGGTACTTGAACTTCATAAAGGTCTGCAACGCTTGCTTCTTTTATCTGTGCCGAAAGCGACATAAAGTCATCTGTGGCTCCTTCGATGCTTCAACTTCGTCTAGAGTCATGCTTCTTCCTTCTTCAAGAATCTCCAGGGCTGAAAATTCTTGAAACGACTTCCAACACAAAAACATGAACATACCTATTCCATGTAAAGTGACTGGAAAAAATCTAATCTGATCTTCTTAAAAGACTGTGCATGCAATGTAGATGAACAAATAGACGGAGTGCCAAACCGTTCACCACACACACGCAAACAATGAGATCGAATCTTGTGTTTCATATCTAAATCAATCAACTGTGGCAATTCACAACGGAAATGCCCATGCTGGGTGCTCATACTTGCTTGTGCTCTTTCTACAACCATCTCGTGCCAAGGAAGAGACATGGAATGTGACTTCCTTGAATGCATACTTTTCAGCTTTTCATGAGAAATTCGCATAAATCCGTGCTCATTCATGAGTGAAACGTACTCAACGTACAATATGTCATGCCTAGGAAAAGGGATCACATAAAGACACTGACTAAAATACAAGAAACGATCACGAATGAAATACTCGAACAATGCGTGTTGACGAATCATTCGAACGCATAGGACTTCCTGTGAGGGTTCCTTGGACCTAGGCTCGAGAGCCAAGATCGGTTCTTCTTGAGGGGGTTCTTTGGATCTAGGCTCGAGAGCCAAGATCAGTTCTTCGTGATTGATCGAATCTGCAATGAGATTAGCTTCACTAGAGAAAGTATCAACTAAATCATCATTCTTGTGAACAATCACATCATCTTCATGCAAATCATCATGCTCGTGAGAAATCACATCGTGATCATCATGCAAATCATCATGCTTGTCATTCAAATCATCATGCAAATCTTGTGTGTCATGCTTGGGAGAAGAAGAGACTAAGAGAGTCTCCTTTTCCCGAATCTCTTCAATCTTCTCCTGCACATTAGAAATGAGAGAGGAAGAATGAACAACGTTCTTGCGATCCAATTTTGTTTTTCTTTCTACGTACTTGCGATCAAATTCTTTGGCCTCCAAGCGTAATTGCTCGTGCTCACGCTCCATGGTTGCCATTCTTGCTTCGTGCCACGTTGTCATCATGTCCATCATTGTCTTGCACCAAGCCTCCATAGGATCTGGTGCAATCCTCGGCGTAGATGGAGAAGGGGGAGGGTCGGAAAAAACTCCTGGTGGAGAAAATTTTTCTTCGCCTCTCTCATGCTCATCACCTCCAAGCGAAGTATCCATTCCGCTTCGAGTGATGACCATTCACTGGAGTCTTGGGTTCTTGTAGGTTCTTGTGGTCTTGGGTTCTTAAGTTCACGAGGAACTTGGGTTCTTGGGGGTCTTGATTCTTGGGGTTCTTGAGTTCTTGAGGTTCTTGCGGGTCTTGAGGTTCTTGAGGTTCTTCTTTCGCTTGCAATCTGTGTTAGAGAAGGATCTTCTCTTCACCCGAGTTCTGCTCTTTTCCGCGGGCGCACCCCATAGCGGCCTTGCGCTCACACCAAGGTTGCTTTTTCCCACCTCAAGTCGATTGGTCGACCGCTAAGTGCACGGTCCGCTCTCAATGAGTGAAAAGAGGCACAAGGGGAGGCTGGACAAGCCCTTCTTTCTTGGGTTTCCTGTCACTCTTCAAAAACACGATTAGGAATCGACACGCCCAAGAGAACTTGGGTTACGTGCACCTCAACAAGCAAAAGAAATTATGTGGTTCTTGTGGTTCTTTCCTTGAGGGATACAGAACACTGCCAAAGCTCTGATACCAATGTAAGGTGCAGTAGAAGTGAATGTTGAACTTTGCTCAAGATGAGTGCTCCGAATTACTTACGGAAGGGAGAGCCTTCCGTTCCTTTATGAGAAAGTACAATGGACACAAACAAAGTGAATGGACACTGTGAATGGAAGTGCATGAGACTGAGAGAAAGAGAGAGAAGAGAATACGACACCAGAGACGTTGTAAAACCCTCCTCCAAGGGCCCCACTCTCGATGGCGAGAGTGGTCTACTATTGATTGCACAATCTGATACAATGACTGAATGCAAATCTAATGAGCTATGTTGATGTCGACGGGTGGATGATGAGGACGAAACTATAGCTGAAAACTGAATGCTTCAAATCGGTATTGTTGCTCTAGTCGGGGCTGATCTGCTACGGTGTCTTTGTATGCCAAAAACGTTGTCTTTGCTAGGTCTTCAACTGTTGAATTTGCCTTGCTGAAAACGCAGGTTTGGCGCTGCAAAAATGCTGGTCTGGGCTGCTGAAATTGCCCTACTGCTATTGATAGAAAACGCTAATGGCTGGCTGAAATGGCTGTGCAAAACGCAGGTTTATGGCTGTCCAATCACGCTGTTATGCTGCCTGAAAAACGCTGGGAATTGTCGATGCAAGACGCTGTTGTCCTGTCCTTTGCAAACAGAAATGATTGATGCAAAAACGCTGGTGAGTGCTACTGGTGGATCGCCAAGGGAAGGGGCTGAAGTTGCTAAGTTTCCCTTGTTGAAAATGCCAGGTGATTGTGTTTGTTTTGGGTGAGAATTGGCCTGTTGAGCAATGCTCCTGCTGCCTCTTCTGCCAGAAAGTGCTAACTCTGGTTTGCTTATATATTATCTTAGCAAAATTGCCCTACCTAGTTCCCAACAAAAGTCACTTAAGAAATAAGTGAAAAATGTCAAAAAAAGGGGAAAGTAGGTTGCTATGGAAAATTCCCTTGATGGATTCTGATGGATTCTGATGGGAATGCTGATGATCATGTTGTGTGCAACCGGAGGATATGCATCTAATCTAAGTGACTGGTCATGCACGGTCTACGAACAGACTCACAAAAGTGCCAATCACTTCCTATTCTAGACTGACTTGAAAGTTGACTGAACTGAACCTTGGTCATGTTGTAGCTTGTCCACGGACACATAGGGTTGGATGTGTCACGTGACATGGAGTGTCCAAGTCTTACACAGAGAGAGAGAGAGAGAGAGAGAGAGAGTCTACGTGAGAGACACGGAGTGGCAGAGTTCCTCTCCTAGAGAGCATTGGCCCCAAAGACTGGCGCCCCTTTCGGTATTTCTTCATTATTGCTTCACAAAGATACAGTTTCCCGAGGATCCAACTCTTCAAGACTCTACGTCCAAATGCTCCAGAAGAGTGACCCTCATGACACCTATAAATAGTACAAGGAATGCCCAAAAGCAGAGCCCAAAAAGCTCTAGTCCAAAAGCACTAAGTACCAAAAGAGTATGCTTTATTTATGGCTTAGGCCCCTCGGCTAAGGTTCTGTAAGTTGGTTGGATTAGAAAATTTAATCCTAGCCCACTTTCTCTTTTAGGTCCCTTGGCCGATCTTCCATATTTTGGTAGATCTTCTTCTTCTGCTAGAGTTTAGGCCCCTCAACTCCGATTTGCAAAACCCAAGGGTCATTCCGAGAATCCATCAATGTTTCTCATGCACTAGAGATGATCACAAATGCAAGCTCGAGCCATGAAAGAGGAGAGACAATATGTACACGGCATAGAGGATTTTAGCTCTGATAAAGAGATTGGTATGGACCACCTTTCTAGGGGGAGAGAGAGACGGTGACTGGCTAGACAAACATAGTGATCATATGCGTCTATGACCTCGACACAAAAACCTTAACCCTAAAACCCATCACATGTCCACATGCGTACACATAAGAAAAGTCAACCACAAAGGCCACCACTTTAGAACTCTAGGTGTGCTTGATTGCTATCACTTAGCCTCATCAAAACAGAGTCGTGTCTGGCATTGTTCAGCTTGTGGCAAACTCTCAACCATGGCATTTTCTCTCCACCCGATCATCAGCCTCCCTTTCTAGCATTTTGGTGCAACCATCACTTCCTCTCATCAACCCCATCCTCTCCCTCATTTAGCCTTGCATTTACGACTCAGATATGCTGCATTTTTGCAACTAGATCTACAAAAATCCTTGAATCCTCTTACATTGGGTGTGCAACTCAACCCCAACTCTTCCCTGTGGCGGCCATGCGCAGCCCACATCGAGTAGATTCTCATTGGTGCCTCGATCAGCCCCAGGCAGTGCTTCGTCTTAAACAGTTGTAAAGGTGGCTAGAGTGATTCACTCCATGCATTGAAATGAATTACATGTTGTACATTATGTTTATGCAATGGAAAGCAAATACCCCTACGGTAATGAAATGGATTATCATGTCAAGTTGCTTATAGCTTCAGTTGTAAACATGTTTTATTAAAGCAACCTTGCAAATAGAAATGCTTTTAGTTGTAAACTAGCATGCAAGTTGTAACTCAGATTGTGATGAGTGAGCTCACTAGACGGCTATACAGATTGTTGCACATCAATAAATAAAAGGAATACACCCAGGCACACCTACTTGGAAGCAACACTCTCTAAAGGTTAACCCCTTCACTTTCGTGCCGACAATCGCATACATATTCAAGTGTACGGTGTTTCCAATTAAATTCCAGTTATGTTTTTAGTATGTATCATTGTCTTCACGCCTTGGCTCATCGTGCGGGCTGGTTATGATTCACATCTCATTTTTGGCGCACTTTGTTAGAAAACATTGGTCTGACAGTGTAAAAAAATAGCTTGTATGGTCTCTTCCAAAAGAACTATCATACAACAATGATCCTATGCAAGCTTCAAAAAAGAAGTCACAAAAGCGAATCAGAATTGAGAGGAGTTGTATCTTACAGGAACCATGAAGATGATTCGGACTATGTACCGCTGATAAGTCGGTTGTAAGTAATGGGTGAGATGCTTGAAGATGTGCCACAACGCAAGCGAAATGGCCCCACATGTGCATACCGCTGCTACTGCGACTGCAAGGAAGAAGACCATGGCTGCCTAGAGTTTCCAGCATCAATCTGACCTCCACACAAAATGCAGACAAGGCTGCTCGCAGAAGAGCATAGACATACGCACTTGGAAGGATCGAGAGCAAGCAACTCAAACGCAAGTGAAGGTGAATGGGACCTGTACGGGGTGTGTTCGTCCCGGGGGGCGACTGGCTGGCTATGTTTGGGGGTGCCCCTTATGCAAAGAAATGAATCAGGAGTCAGGACACAGGGGTATGTGTTTTGACTAATTGGATGGGGGCAAGTGTGTCTCACTACTGTTCATATAGTGGGCGGCGGGTCGTTGTGAAAGAGATTTTTAATTTAGTAGGGACAATCCCAAGAGACATGTTGACGGGCCTTGGTGCTCCCCTCAATGACACCTACACGTCCTTGAGTTTCACTATGTTTGAGCCCTCCTACATCTTTTTATATACTAAACAATGGATAGCTCGTGACACGAGTATGTCCCTACGATTAAAAGAAAAGAAATGAACTTGAGAATCAACATTGATTCTGTCCCATCCCAAAAAAAAAGCACTAATGAAGGGAAAGCGGGCAAGGGGGCGATGGAGGAGGTCCGCAACATGCTAGCTACAAAAAGTTCATTTTAAAAATTCCCCCGTGAGCATTGTGGAGAGAGAGTTGTCACCCACACCTGCTCTATAGCATACTCAAGTGCATGCCTAATCTAAAGAGAGTCTCCCTCTAGTTTTGTGGCACCTATACAAGAGTCTTCCTCTCGTGCGATGTGCAATGAATGGTAGCACATCTGCATAGGAGCAGTACTAAAAACCATCACTTGGGTAGCAACTCCATTAGTTGGTGACGATGAAGAGCTAGACACCATCCGACATGCAACATGGCAGCTCCATCACCTGGTGGCAATGAAGCATGTTACTCAATTGCATTTGGCACTCTATCTCTCAATAGTCCTGCAATCCTAGCTCTTCTCAAAAAGAAGTAAAGTTGTACAAGGAGAGAAGGACTTAGGATGTCGGATTAGAAGACTCTCTCTCTCTCTCTCTCTCTCTCTCTCTCTCTCTCTCTCTCTCTCTCTCTCTCTCTCTCTCTCTCTCTCTCTCTCTCTCTCTGTCTCTGTCTCTCTCTCTCACACACACACACACACCATTGAGCAGGTCGTCGACTTCCAACACCTTTACTTTGCATGGTAGCTTTGTCCTTCAATAGCAACCTACTTGTGCCACTATCCGCCTTGTCGATCACTACATTCCCAAGCAAAATACCAATACCTTAAGCCTCTTTACCTACCATCCCATCTGGCCCATTCTAGAGTCCATGTGGCCTGAAAAAGCACATTAGACATACATTGCCGCTACCACCTGCCTGCCAAGGTCTTTTGTACCTACTTCAGCCCTTTGCCATGCACTTGTATACATACTCATCATTGCTTGTGCTCGCTCCTGTTGTGGTCGACACACTTTGGTCGCACCATCATTGCCCTACCCCCTTGTTGAACATTTATATTCAACCATAAAACTGCTTTATTCACCTACAAACTACAAAAGCTGGCAAACACCATCAACAAACCCAAAACCGTATATACAGTCATATTCTGCCTACTGCCAATACTCAAATGGGTTGCCCCATACCCTGCATTACAACATAGCTTCCAATTGGGTCATGTCAAAAGGGTGCGTGGGCTTTTTCTTTGTGGGTTTTTTATCTTGCTTTAGCAAGCACATGTACATGCAGGGCAAGTCGCTAGTGTAGCGCCAGCTGTCGAGTTACTTTAAGTGCCCGTTAGTGAGTTTTTTACAACATGACTTTTATATAACTAAAACTTATGTAACAACTTAAAAAAGTTCAACCAAAGTTCAAAAATTTGCAGGTTTTATCTCGTTGTGCCCTTGATGCTTTTGCATTCGGATTTTTGCCCTTGTCTTGCCTTCTCTGCATGTAATCGTATCGGGATAGCTCTCTGTTCGCGTCAATTTTGCACATAGCGGTGTGGAGAATCAATTTTGATCATCTTCAACTTTCTTGCGTATCAGTTTTCAAGCTTTCTTCCAAGCTTCAAAGTGCCCCAATTAGAGTTGTGCTCTTCAAGTTACGACTAGTTCTCTGCAGGGTTATGGCTATGGGGGCAGCCTAGTGGCAAATTGTGTGCAGAGAGGTTGAGAGGGCATGTATCTATGAATTGTGGAGTTGATGTTGAAATTGTGGGTTTGTGATGTTCAATGTGAAAGGGGAGACCCTTATCTTCATATACATTGGTTGGCGTGTGCTATAAATCGGTGATGTGACAAGGTTTTGCTTCTATGTGCTATGGTCCTTTGGGTGGGACTGTGCTTGTAAATTCCCAAGGGAGCATAGGCATTTTGGTTGGGGTTTACTGAGAGTGGTTTTGATATACTTTTTGGTGGTTGAGGTTGAAGTTTTGACGCTCTTGGGCTATAAAGCCATAGAGGTCTTCTCCTTATGTACTCCACAAAAATCTCCTTCAAACACACTTGATCAAGTCCAAAAAAGGTATAGCGATAGGAAGCATCACCCCCTTGTTCTTCTTCTCATTCGATCAAAAGCTTCCCCTCCCTTTCTCTTTACAAGTTTCTTCCTCGCCTTATCTTTCTTCGACACACCATCCACCTAGAAAAAATCACAATTTCCTTCGTTACTACTCGTTCTTTTCTTATGTTGATTGCACCCCAAAAAAACTCCCTAAAGCTTCTACAAAAAACATTGTTCTCTGCTACCCGTTAAAAAACTATCTCAAATTAGCTTCTTTTAATGCTTTTAATAGCGATATTAAAATCGTGTGGGAAAGTCGTCTGATGATTAAAAAAAAAACTTGTTCTTCACCACAGATGGTGCCAAAAAGCTTTGCCTTGTAGCAGTTGCCCAGAGCCCAAAACCACCGTTTCCGCTCCCTGCTTGCTATCGATGCTCATACTCCTTGCTTTTTTTCTTTTATATCACACTACTTGCCTTCCTTTATGCTAATGGGTCTCTTTTAATTGGTCCCAACCCTACTATTTGCCCAAAGTTCAAATCACGTCCATTTCGAGCGGCCATTAGCCCTAAACCCAAGCTCCCTAATGTAAACCACATTAGGCGTACATGTCGACCAAGGCATCGCCAAATACAACATGTTCTCCAATTAGCAGTGGTTCATGGCAAAAAACCAATCCCAAGCATCTTGCAATTGCCAAAGTGCACCACATTTGGTGTACATATTGACCAAATTAATTTCCATTAAAACACAAGGCCACATATCACCCAAGCCATTGCCAAGAAACTCATATCCTATAATTATTGCATTTCTAACTACTTGTGGCAAATGGATCGATCGACAATTTACACCAGATTTGTCAAAGTATACAGCTACTCTTAGAGTGTAGAGCAACTCTCTGATCCTTAATTTCCACTTGTGCTTGCAATATGGCATGACATCCACCCCCTCTGAACCTGCACATCCTTCAACATGCGCCAATTATCATCAATCTCTTAATATTCATAAATTAAGGCATTGTCAGAAGCAACTTCTGACACATACATCTCATCATTCTCTAGCAATTCATGTGAGCCTTGATTATCAAAAATCACATGCCCATCTCATTGCTCATTTCTTAAACAATTTGATCCTCTCCCTTGCAATAGGCACCCTAAGCTCAGTGCCATCAAGTTTGCTAAGCTTGTATGTATGTCCCATTATCATAAATATGCATCACAACATAAGGTCCAATTGACCATTTTAGGCACTGCAAAATATTGATTTTCCAAGTTACTATCATAAACAAGTACCCGATGATCATCTTTAATAGCATGAGGCCTCAACCTATGCTTCTCATCAAATGTTTCTTTGTTCTTGGACATCCCTCCTTGAGCTTTTCTTTTGCCTAATCAATGTCTCTCCATAAAATACACTTTGTCAAACAAGGTAATAACAACACCCCATAGTTCTCTCTTAACATATGGATAACCTCGTTGACGGGCATTAAGCACTTTTGCTCCAAATCAGACTGCAGACTTGTGACCTTCTTCATCCTCTTGATCTAAAGCCCACTCAATGCCTGTTGGGCTAGTGTCAACTATCAAGATCATTGGCCTACCACATTTATAGTCAACTTTTCTCAAGGTGGGAGCCTTGAGAAGCATCTTCTTTAGTTTCTTGATGGCCTTCTTATGAGCTTCTTCCCATACAAACCTTTTTCCTTTCCTGAGTAACTGGTAAAGTTCCTCTGCAACATGAGCAAAGTGTGGTAACCAAATTATCAACGAACTTCGATAATTGATATGCATGAGTCCTTCATTTTTTGTATAACTTCAACCTTAACCGGATTTTGTTGTCTTCCATTTGGACCACACATATGCCCTAGAATCAATATCTTATTGGCACCAAAAGTCAATTTTTGACCTGAAAGTGTCAAATTTACATGAGAGAGAGAGAGAGAGAGAGGAAATTACTTGTTGTAATCAATCTTAATGTATTAACTAGAAAAATTTGAAGTCGTATACAACCAATTAATCAAAGCAGCTTTGATTACTTCTGTTGTATATTATCCAAGAGCGAGGAAGAGAGAGAAATGCCGTCGATGTAGAGAGAGAACACCAGAAAGGGTGCAAAGTTCTTGTACCTTGCTCTTCTTTCAATGTACATAGTTTTAAGTGATGTCCTAGATTAGCCTATTTTTAATGCGAATGTACATGATGGACTTGATAAGGATAGGGCTAAAAATGAGGAAACGAGAGGTATGCCAAAATGGTTGTTGCATACTTTGCGGGACAATAAATTGGATGCACCTTTGTCTAGTCATGCTTGTTCACGTTCTCAACATGCTTCTTATGTATCATATTGGTATTCTTTGGTTGTCTCAAGTATGTGTGACAAGGTTGAACCTCTTATGTTTGATGAAACAAAAAATTTAGAGAATTGGATGATTGCTATGCAAAATGAATATTATGCACTTATGAAGAACAATACTTGGTCTTTATGTGACTTGCCCTCGCAAGAAGGCCATTGGTACAAAGGTTTATAAGCTGAAATGTAAGCCAAATGGTAGTATTGATCGCTACAAGGAAAGGCTTGTTGCCAAAGGTTATGCGATCATGAAGAAATCTTTCTCGTTGTATGACTACAGCTTTTTCATTTGTCCATTGATAGCTTATTTTGGGTGGGATGTACATCAATTAGACATTAAAATTGTTTTTTGTAAATGGTGACTTGTGCGAGGAATTGCATGTAATGCAACCTCCTTGTTTTGTTAAGAAATGACAGGAAAAGAAAGTGTGCAGATGTAATAAAGCATTGTATGGTTTAAAGCAATCTTCTCGTGCTTGGTATGGAAAAATGGATACTCATTTGACTGCGTGTGACTTTTGAAATAGTCCAACTCAAAGCACTTTTTATGTAAAATGTGCAGATGATGTATATCTTATTGTTGTTGTGTATGTGGATGATTTACTGCTCACTGTTCCAAGTGCAACACATATTGCTAAATTTACGGCTTGATGCCACACTTGAGACATCAAATTTGGGGCTTTTGCATCATTATTTGGGCACCAAGTACTTGTCATCTAGACTTTTTTGACTTGCTTGACTTGATTTCTATCTTGGTTCTTGGAGCTCTAGAATTTGGTTGAGTTTTAGAAAAACTTATTTGAATAAATAGTTTTGGTTTTTATGTTGCATCTGGTTAGGTCCTTACAGTTTTCTACGGGTTATGCCATATAGCCGTGTTGGTCTTGCTTTGTTTCTCCTCTTTTTGGACAGTTTTCACATCAGGTACATGCATTCCCCATGGCTGACAACAACATAGATGTGTTCAAGATGTTTGTTGTTGCTAAGGAAAATTGGATAAGGACAATTACCCAATGTGGGCTTACATGATGCAACATGTTTTTGTGTCAAAGGGAGTTTGGAATGTTGTGTAGGGTATTGATGTACTCCCTCGTTTTGAGGATACAGGCGATGCTGCAGGTTTTGATGGTAAGATTGTTGTCGCTAGAGCTATTTTGTCTATGGTTGAGTAAGCTCGTTGGGATGTTAGTGATGCCCAGACTCATGCATTGATTGCATTATCCATAAAGCACACTATTACTCCTCACATTCGTTCATCTAAATTTGCAAAACAGGCTTGGGATATTTTGGATGGTGCATTACTGTGTAAAGAGTTGGAGTCAAAGGTTATGCATGAGGAAGATGACATGGACACTTTCCTTGCTAATATCAAGCATATCAATGAGCAACTTATTTCTGCGCGTGAAGTCATTTTTGACAGTTCCCTTGTGCAGATTGTTTTTGATTCTTTGCTAGATTCTTACCTGACTTTTGCTAGTACTTGGAGACTTATGACCCAAGGAAATCTTGAAGTTATCAAGTTTGATACATTATGCACATTGCTATTGCAAGAGTCGCTTTTCAAAAAAAAACAAGGCTAAACAACATATAGTTGAACAGTCCTTTATTGCTCCTCAAAGAAAAAGTGGTAACATCAATGTATCCACCTCTCATGGTTCTTCTATGAGTGGTAAATCACTTGTTTCAAATGCTTTTGTTGGAAATACTTCGTTTGGAAATTCTGGTGAAAAGGAAAAGAAGAAGATGCGTTGCCCAGTATTGTAAAGCTAATGATCACTTGATCAAGCAGTGTCCAAAATCGAAGACAAAACAAGAGGCTGGTTCCACTACAAGTGCAACTATTGTAAAGCCTTCTATGAAAGGAGATTGTGATATTGATGTAGATGCAGAGGGGGCATTTAGTGCAAAGTGCACTTATGATCCTTTTGTCCATGATGCATGTATGTCAGTTGTTGCAAATGCTCATGTGTGGTACTTTCATGGTGGTGCTACAAAACACATTTACTCTCATCGTGACGTGTTTATCTCTCTCGAGGATGTCCCTCATGGGAATTCAATCACTTGTGCCAACAATGCCTCTTATCCGATCAAGGGAGTTGAAAAGATTGTGCCGACTACTGCAAATGGCACTTCTTTCATACTTGTTGATTCACTTTATGTACCTGGGATTAAAAAGAACCTTTTGTCTGTATTTGCATTTGCTACACTTAGTCTTGTTGTGAAATTTGTGGATGACATATGTACAGTTCATGGCCTTAGTTTTGGTGATGAAATTGTTGCATGTGGAATTTTGTGTCGTGGGTTGTATAAGCTCACTTTTGTATGAAAAGTGTGGATAGAATTTTGCAAATGCGATTGTGAATTCAAAGGCTGCTTCAAATGCAAAACTTTGGCATGCACGTTTTGGGCATTTGAATTTTGCTAGTTTGCTGTGTTGCAAAAATATGATATGGTTGCTTCTTTGTCGCCTCTTGAAGCACTTGTGAAGCATGTTTGTGAAGGCTGTATTTTGGGTGAGTTGCAATGTTTGAATTTTCCAAAGGATGGTCCAGTAAGGGCTAACTGCAAGTTGCAACTTGTGCAGAGTGTGTTTGTGGGCCTAGCAAACTCTGTCCTTAGGTAATTACCTGTACTTCGTGACTTTCATTGATGATTACTCTAGGCATGCATGGGTGTATCCACTTAAAGCTAAGTCCAAAGTGTTTATATGCTTCAAGAAAATTATGGCTATGGTTGAAAATGTCTCTAAATGTACTATGGGCACCCTCCGTTCAGATCGAGGGGGGGAGTATGTGTCTCATAAATTTAATGCATTTCTAGCTAGTCATGGGATAAAACACCAATGTACAATGTCGTATACACCTCATCAAAATGGTGTTTGAAAAGAAAAATAGGTCGCTTACGGAGATGGCACGATGTATGGTCAAGAGTCAAGCTTTACCACACGTGTTTTGGCTTGAGGCTATCATGTGTGCTACTCATGTACTTAATAGGCGTCCTACGAAAGCTTTGCAATATATGACTCCATATGAAGCATGGCATGATAAAAAGGCATTCATTGATCACATGCAAGTTTTTGTCTATTTGGCTTATACTTTGGTGCCACAAACGCAACGTAGAAAATTAGATGATAAGGATGTCAAATGCATTTTTGTTGGTTATAGTGCTAAAAGCAAAGGTTATGGGTTGTACCATCCACAAAGAAAAGCGTATCTTAGTTTCGCAGGATGTTGTGTTTGTAGCCTTTGCTGTCATGTACTAGAGACAATAAGGTAAGCTCACATGACATTTATGACAGTCTATTGCCCCTTTTTAGTGGTGTAAGTTTGAATTCAAATGAGGCAAATGTATAGCCTATGGGGGTTTCAAAAAATGCGACGGATCATCCCATTATTGATGCAAATGTACTTGATGTGGAAAGGACTCAAAATGAGTAGTCTAGAGGTATGCCAAAATGGCTAGTGCATACTTTGTGTGACAGTTAGTTGGATGCACCTTTGTCTCGTTGTACTCATTCAGGTTCTTGCCATGCATCTTATGCATCAGATTGTTATGCTTTGGCCATTTCTAGCTTATGTGATGTAGAGGAACCTCTGTCTTTTGATGAATTGCAAAATTTTGAAAATTGAAGGGCTGCCATCATGCAATTAGAATACAATGCACTTATAGAAAATGGCACATGGACTTTAATGTGATTTGCCTCCTCACAAAAATGCCATTGATATAAGTGGGTTTATGAGTTGAAACGTAAGCCAGATGGTGAGATTGATCACTACCAACATTATCTACACTGACAATTAGAGTGCATTGGCAATTGCGACGAACCCAATTTTTCATGCTCGCACTAAGCACATTGAGGTGCATTATCACTATGTTAAGGAGAGATTATCATTAGGAGAGATTAGCTTGGCTTATGTCCCAACACATGACAAACTTGCAAATCTTTTCACAAAGGCATCGTCTCGTGAGAAGTTCGAAGCTTCCTGCAAAGCTTTGGGCATAAACATTGGACATAGGACACATTAGATGTTGTTGCTTTAGATGCATGAAGTAGCGACATAGATATATGCATAATTTAGAGATTTTGACATGGATTAGAGAGGTATCTTTGTATGCTAGTAATGGTGATGTCACGTTTACTCTAGTGTTTCTCTTGCATTTATGTCTGATAGAGATGCCACTTTCTCTCGATGGCCGCTAGATGAGCATGCAATATTCCACGTCACATCGTGTCATGAATGGTTTAGCACTTTGCTAGTGGGAGCTTTGGTCATGTGCATCTAGCTGACAAATTAGCATATGAGATAGAGGGTGCAAGAGATGTATGCTTGTCATTGCTCAATGGTACATCTTATATGCTACAATATGTGCATTATGTTCCTAAGATCCCACAAAGTTTGATCTTGATTAGACAATTGAGAAACTGTTTGGAGGATGCAATGGACAGGAACCTAAAGAGCCGGCTACAAACCACACTTCATTGTACTCTATCTTTTTTCCAAAGAAGCCTTGTAATTAGAAAGTAACGATTCTTGAAAAGTATTCATCTAGCCTATTATTCTCTATTTTCCGTTGAGAACCTACAAGCCTTGTAAATTGGCCAATGGTCGTGGGAAAGGGTACCAAGTCTTTGGTCAAAACCTTTAGTTTCAAAAGTAACATGATCATTATCTAGAGGGAGCTTTTGGACGTCGACTGTGAGCTGCAACACCGTTACGTCTTGTAATCAATCTTTCTCTTTGTCTCGTAATCAGAATATCGATTCCAGTTAGTGCATTGTGTTCCTTGTCTCTTGCTCTTGAATCTAAGTGTAATCATTCTAGTTTTGTTGTGGTTCGTGACAGCCTGTTTGTGAGATAAATGAGTGGATTTGAGTGCTAAAATGGTTATTGTTTGAGGTTTTGACCTTGGAAGAGTGTTTTTATGCCATACCTACCTTTCTGAATAGTTTTGTTGCAGTTTTCTACACATTTTAAGGGATGGATCGTGATTTTGGTACCTCCTGTGATGACCACACAACTTGGTAGGATTGTGGCCTTAGGTGTTGTAATACTCCTCCTTAAGTTTCGTTGCATTCTGACACTGTTTGGATGTCAAAAAGGCATGATGACCTAGAGCGGTGAAACTCGACATAGGTAGATGTGTGGACTAGAGAGTGATAGATTTTCTATAGTAATCAATTGCGTAGTTTTGTAGGTTCACTTCTTGAGATTGACAACCTCAAAGAGTCTCCGTGCCCCATCTCGAGTCGCTTCCCTGAGTATTGACATATGTTAGTGCCAGATAGCTATGCTGCAGGCGTCCATCGCGCGACCTGCTAACATTGACGCCATTGCTGGGGATTCAATCCTTAGGTGGTGAGTGACCTAGTCATACAAAAAAGTCTCTTTTTTAGATATGTTGACACCCATTTCATTTACACTTAGGCAGTAAAGCAGCTAGACAAGGGTTTAGTGCTTGGTAGATACTGGAGTCGAGGACTGACCAGTTCTACTCTTTAGGAGAAAAGAGAGCTTTGAGTGAGATAGAAAAGACATTTCATTCTTTGGTTTTCTCTATTCTTGGAAAGGACTGCTTCTCCATCCATTACATTGTTATTTTTACACTGTTTTATTAATTTTCGCTCATAGATTCATTTCACTTCATAGGAATCGGTTAAGTAACAACCTCAACCATCAAATGGGGTTGAAAGAATCAGGTTAAAAACTGTCAGAAAACATATTTTGGTACAAAAGACTATAACTTTGAAAATTTGATGGCTAGAGCACCAAACCTAATTCAAACACAAAAATACATTTTAAAAAGGGTTAAGCAAGCTTTAAGGAATCAATCTGAACAATTCTTTTCTATTTTCGTTGAGGAACATGGATTGCAATCCATGTACCTTTGTGACCCATTGACTAGAAACTACCACCCATTGTTCAAGCTTGTTATCAAATACCAAAATCTTGAGTTTGACCTTAAATAGACTGTTGAAGTACATCCAAAATCAAAAAATTGGACAAATCTGCAAAAAACGTTGAAAATTTAGTAAAAATTTGGAAAAAAATTGAACTTTTAGTGTTTCAAATTCAAAAAGGGGTGAGATTCAAATTCAAAAAGGGGTGAGATTTGGCTTCTACAAGGAGTAGGAAAGCAGTAGGACAAAAAATCATAACAAAGTGCTTCCCAACATGGATCATGATCCATGTACCTGGTTGACATTGGGGATTGACATTTGACCATTATATCCCTGATAACTAGTGGAACAACTTTTCCAAAAGAGCCCATAGCAAAAAAGTGCCAAAAGTTGATCAAAACATGAAAATTCTGATAGATAGCAAAAAACCGCTAAGCAGACATTAAATTTTACTTTTGATTGGGCAAAAGTGTTTCAAATTCAAAAGATTTGGGGGAAGAGTGTCACCATAACCAAGACTATAAGCTGACCAAATCTCATGTCAAAATGAAGTCAAACATGGATTGCGATCCATGTACCTCATCAGGATTTTGGGCTAAAATTTGACAAGTGGGTAACTGATACAATTTGAAATACATTTCCCAAAAGAACCATTGGCAAAAAAGTTTACAAAAGAGGTGAAGAAGGCCAAAAACAACAGATAGTCAAAAACCGCCAGAACAAACTTGAGAAATCACTTATGGTCGACAAAAACTAGTTCAAATCCAAAACCTTTGATACCCTAACATTCAGTAAACATGCTGATCCTAATGGTATCAAGAAAAGGCAAGTTAGCTTCCCAACATGGATCGCGATCCATGTACCTTTCTTAAGTTGAACAAGAATTGGACCAGTGAGGAGCTTAAACCATTTTGAACAAAAGTTCCCAAAGCAAGGAAGTGAAACGAATTCCAGAAGGGGGTCAAAAAGGGCAAAATCAATTCAGATAAAAAAGGACCAAAATAGGGCTAGGGTTTGACTTTTGTCCACCCTAAATAGACCCAAATTTTACAAAAAGCATAGATTTGAGATCTTTAGACCAAGGGCTAGGTGTGGGATCAAAATCACCCCATTTTGCCACTGAGATACATGGATCGCGATCCACGTTGCTTTGAGACACACTGAGACCTGAATTACACCACAACCTGAGATAGTCTCCAAGACCTTGGGGGTCTTTTCAAAATTGAAATTGGACTTAAGTTATGGGTGTTACAAGTAAAATTGTGAATTTATTGAAAGCGAGGGATCAAATTTTGTTGATTGTAGGCTTGAACTAACAGAGCGGCTGTAAACTCATAGCCATCAAGCATCTTTTACAGGGTGCTTGCAAGAGCTAGAGGGTGCGGCTCATCAAGTAAGTCAAACTAGAGAGAACAGAAAGCAACCAATGAGTGAACAAGGTTGGGGTTTTGTAAAAACATTTCTTCGTGTATTTGCAATTAGGAAGATTGTATCGGACTAGAAATCCAAGCCTAAGAGACCAAGTGAGCAACATTTCAACTGAAGAGAGTGTGAATCAAAAACCACTGCATTCTCTAGAAACCATTATAGAGGAAGTTCTGTCTGATACATCATCGAGGGTTTCAATAGGGTGAGCTTTAAGGAAGGAACTTCCACGGGGGCAGGTCCTTCTCTACCCGCATTGGATGTCAAGCTATTGTATCTAAAATTCCAATTCAAGAATGAGCTGAAAGCTAAAATTTATAAGGATGGTATGGACCACTACTGTGTTAAATTGGAGAATAAACCAAGCGAGTTCAAGGATCTTGTAGATGTGGACTATAACAGAGATAGGTACTTTGATCGGGCAGGAATGATGTATCTAGTTGTGCATAATCCCTTTATTGTGGACAAATGGGGGTTGACTAGCACCAAGGACAAAGTAAATGAGGAATTAACGGATGAAACACCCAAGCTGGACAAGCAAAACACTGTGCTTAGGCGCGTTAATGAGATGGAAGGAATCAATACAGACAACACCTATGTGAGGCTGTATAAATTCAATAATGGAGAACAAACACTCTATTATAGATGTGATGAACCCCGCATTGAGGAGCTGACCAACCGCAAGAGACTGTATGTTTTTACATACACAGAATGGAAAAATATCAAAGTGGTCATGATGGATAAACATGGTCGTAAATACTCCCCTATAGACTGTAAGGAGTTGGAACGGTATACATACTTTGCTGGACCACTCCATCAATATTATGTAACCACCGGGCAAGTTAGACCCACGACGACTCAAACAAGACTGGAAACTGGATATGTAAGTCTAGTAAGAACGGGAGCACAACTGAATCTCGAATGTAGGACCTATGTGATCATTGGGGTCTAGAGTTTCTTTGAACACACGCAGGGTAGTGAAGAACCTGATTTGACTTATGCAACTAGAGCCCCTCCTATTTATACACGAGATCAAACAAAACGACCGGATGAAAAGAGTAGCGAAGAGGACACCGATTGTAGTGCCAAGGAGAGAATATGAAGCTAGACAAACTGTATTAGGAGGACCGGAAGTGGTTAATATGGTTGCAGAAACTAGACACATGCAACCATCTCAAGTGGCCAAGTGTGTCCCCAAAAAGTATAGTGGGTCGGGGGATCCATATGCACGTGTTTGCAGGTAATGGATTTCCATACTCAATATGGAAGGATTTGGATTGACCCTAGAAGGAACAACCTTGACGTGGTTCCAACCATTAAATAGTCGGGATTTTCCCAACATAGAACAACTTCTACGAGAATTTGCAAGGGAATTCTCAAAGAGAGGGATTAAGCATAATACAATCTCCCAAATCTATGCATTTAGACAAAAAGAGAAAAAAAGGTGAAGGAAGACTCGCTTCAATTCAAGCAGTATATTGAAAGATGTCCTACCAGAGAGCTACCTCAGGATGAGAGATCGCCAGTTCTTTTCATAGAGGGATTGCGGAATGAGACTCTAAAAAAGGATCTGTGCTTGAAGGCATGTGTTACCTTTGAGCAAGTCACTAGAGAGGCATTGTATCTAGACCATTGTAAAGTGTATGGGGAGGTGACTGAGGATACTGACCAAGGGACAAGTAGCACCTCTTTGACCACTAGTGAATCCACAATGAAGCTGGGTGGGCAAAACCCAACTATGCCGGCAAATGATCGTGGAAGTGATCAGAAGGATGAACCAAGGTAACATGCCAAATCCAAACACATGACAACGGCCCACACAAAAATGTGACACTTGTGTAGGAGACCATCTGACTCAGTGGTGCAACTTGCAACCAAAACTAGGAGCAAACGTACAGTGTGTATTGAAGTGGTGATGTCGAGCAAAAATGGTGGAACCATGAAACCCACAAATGTTTCTACAACAGAAACTATGTTAGGGAAAGACCATATGGGCCACTTGGAGCGCAAAATTTGCCATCACCTCCAAGATATCAAGTAGGACAAAACAACGCATTCCCGGGGGGGGGGGGGGGGGGGGGGGGGGGGGGGGGAGCCTCAACCTCTATTGGGACAACAACCTCCTTCACCCCAAGAAAATAGAGCCATAGTGAGAATTTCACAACATGTAGAGGCACTTGCGGATCAAAGGATGATCTGGTGGTTTCATATTTTGAAGATTCAGACAACACTTATGAGAGAGGGTTAGACAGTAGTGCTTACACCCCTAAAGGAAAAATCCCATGGATAGGTTCTGAGGGGATGACAAAACCATTGTACATAACACAACCAAAGAAAAACCATTACCTAATCGATGAAAATATGCTCATGTTCATGGCAAATTAGAACTATAGACATAGGATATACCCTCCTAGAGTAGGCCAGCCTATGGGGGACTCCACAAGCTTCCCCACCACCAGTAGGACCATGCTATGAATGTCCACACAAAGGAGAGCACATCAAAATATTTGGGTACAATGAGGGATGTACAAATGACCATCTAACTCCACACTATCCAAAAAATCCTGATAACAAGGGGAAAGCTACCATAAACAAAATCGGAGTTGTATCAAGCTCAAGTGGATCAGAAACGGAACCAACGATCCAATAAATGCTGTAACGTGAGCACAAGCCTAGGAAGCCACAAGGAATATGCCTATGAGAGACAAAAGCACCCCATCCAATCAAACTGAAATAAAGAGTTTGTCGGTTAGGATCCCCAAAAAATCTTGGAAAGCAAAAAGGGACAAGATGAAAGTCAAAAGGATAAACGAAAAATTGGCATTAGAAACCAAACTGCAGCAAACTAAACATGGAGCCTTTAGATGCAATTTTGAAGGCTTATGAAGCTAGGCTAAAGCACAATCAAACCCAAGAGCATAGATGGTTAACGTATCCTCATCCAGGGTATGAGAAAGAGAAGTTGCAGATGGAAAGGAGCTCATCTAGACGGCCCAAGCTCTTATGGAACCACATATCCTGGATGCTCCAAAAATTGAGGTGTTAATCTGCAAAAAATCCAAGAAACAGAAAACCAAGGCCTTGAAAATAGATATAAAAAAGAGTTGGAAGTTGAGGCACCTCTAGATACGAGGTAAGTATGCATAGGGCATTCCGGGTAGCTCAGGGAAATATAGTCAGAATGGGGCAAAATCAAGCTCATTTTGCATTCAGAGAGAGAGAGAGAGAGAGAGAGAGAGAGAGAGAGAGAGAGAGAGAGAGAGAGAGAGAGCAATGTGGAGTGCAATCACTCCTTATTCTTCTATGTATAGTAAGAATAAGTGAGAAGGTTAGTGAGATGAGTGAGTGGCAAACACTAGATGTTGGTACACCTAAAGAGTGTCAAAGCTAGAAGTGGGTGCACGTAGAGATATGTGTGCTTATAGGTGCATGCCAGGGTGCTGGAGCATGTGTGAAGGTCATGGGCAGACAGGTGGTTGCCGGTATGTATGCTTGAGATGGTTTTTAGGTCAGAAAGGCTCCATGATGGGCTAAACAAGTTGAAAAATCAAGGTGTCCCAAGAGCTAGAAATATGTAGCAAGATGTGGCCTTTGAAATTCTCTCTGAGCTTGTCCAGATGGCTTCTCCTTTGGAGCTACTACGTGAGAGTTATTGTAGTTTGAATGTGGAATGCTTTGTAGAACCCCGATGGATTGGGCAGGTGTAGATGGATGATCATGTTACCATATACATGTGGTAGTGATGTGTGTGAACACACTAGGACCGTCGGGGTAGTTTTTCCCTCTTTAGGAGGTTTTTCCCCCATGCATTGTATATACGCCCATTCATTCTAGGGCTATCTATCTTTCCATTGCACATTAAGTAACTCAGTCTCAGTTGTGTGCCTTGAGCTTCCTTCGTCTTCTCCAAGCTGTGTGCATTTCTCTGCAACCCTAATTCCAACAATTGGTATCAGAGCAGGTTGCCTCCTCCCGGGCTTAGTCGTCAACAGCTCCAGCACCACATGCCTCCTCACTTTCTCCAATTTCAGTGAGCTTTGGCGAGCGTTCACAAGTTGACAAAAATTTTGGAAAATCTTGCGGAGCTCAGTCTACTCAGATTTTTTATTCGGGCTCATTTCGGTCTCCGTTTCCACTACAGGCAGGTCTGCACAGGCAATTTCGTCATTTAGTGCAAAATATTTGTCAGTGCTGTTTTCTGCATAACAGGTCCCATACAGTCTACTGCAGGTTGTGCTATATAGCACGTGCTGGTCTCACTCAGTTTCTCCTCATTTCAGGTAGTTTTCACATCAGGTGCCGACATTTTCCATGGCTGACAACAACACAGATGTGTTCAAGGCGTTTTTTGTTGAGGACAGGTTGGATGGGGACAATTACCCTATGTGGGCTTACATGATGCAACATGTTCTTGTGTCAAAGGGCGTTTGGAATATTGTGCAGGGCATAGATGTACGTCCTAGTTTTGAGGATGTAGGCGATATTGAGGATGTTGCAGGTCTTGCTGCAAGGACTGTTGCTGTTAGAGTTGTTTTGCCTACGACAGAACAAGCTTATTGGGATGTAAAGGATGCGCAGGCTCATGCGTTGATTGCGTTGTCTATAAAGCGCACCATTACTCCTCACATTCGTTCAACAAAATTTGCAAAACAGGTTTGGGATATTCTAGTAGGTCTTTATGCAAGCCGCAATGAGGCTAAAATTGCTTTGCTGATATCCTCACATTGTGAATTGTTTACCTCTCTTGATTCTGTCCCTCATGGGAATTCAAACACTTGTGCCAACAATGCCTCTTATCCGATTAAAGGAATTGGAAAGATTGTGCTTACTGCTGCAAATGGAACCTCTTTCACACTTGTTGATGCAAATTATGTACCTAGGATCAAGAAGAATCTTTTGTCTGTATCTGCACTTGCTAGACTTGGACTTGTAGTCAAATTTGTGGATGACAGATGTACAGTTCATGATATCAGTTTTGGTGATGAAATTGTTGCATCTATCCTTTTGTGTCATGGGCTATATAAGCTCACTTTGTATGACAAATGTGGGCAAAATTTTGCAAATGTAGTTGCAGATTCAAGGGTTGTTTCAGATGCAAAACTGTGGCATGCACGTTTTGGGCATCTAAATTTTACCAGTTTGTTGCGTTTGCAAAAATCTATTATGGTTGCTTCTTTGCCACCTCTTGAAACACCTGTCAAACATGTTTGTGAAGGTTGTATTTTGGGTAAAATGCAGCGTTCTAAGTTTCCAAAGGATGGTTCAGTTAGGGCCTCATGCAGGTTGTAGCTTGTGCAGATTACTCCAGGCATGCATGGGTATTTCCGCTTAAAGCAAAGCCCGAAGTTTTTATGTGCTTCAAACAATTTCAGGCTATGGCTGAAAATGTTGACGGGAGGAAGGCGAACCCCGAACCCCAACAGCCTCAAACGCCGGGGACCGAATGGCGCGCCTCGAACCTGTCATCACGGTAAAGCGAACAGGGGACACAACCTAGCTTTCAGCGGCTAGAACGCAAACCACGATGATATGAACACCACAAACTTACACACGGAGAGACAGAGAGAGAGAGAGAGAGAGAGAGAGAGAGAGAGAGAGAGAGAGAGAGAGAGAGAGAGAGAGAGAGAGAGAGAGAGAGAGAGAGAGAGAGAGAGATTTGCAAATGATGAAAAACCCTCGGGGGTGTGAGGGGGAATTATTTCTGCAGTATTTACAAATAGCATCCCGTGGTGATAGAGAGGTAGAGAGAAATGATGAAAATACCCTATAAATTACTGAAAACGGCGTCGTGGTTGCGTGTTGCCGGCAAATGGTGTGTTGTCGGTGCGTCGGTGTCGAGCGTACTTCTTTTCAGGGTCGCTCGGGGCATCCCTTCGGTGCATTTCCTCTTTTTGTTGTTGGCGGTGCATGCTTTGGGTCCTCCTTCTTTTTCGTTTTCGTCGTAGTCGTGGAATCCTTCGTTTTTTCTTGTATTTATGTGCGTATATACGCGTGTGTGTACGTATGTGCATGTGGGCGGATGTGTGTGTGTATATATATATATATATATATATATATATATATATATATATATATATATATATATATATATATATATATATATATATATATATATGTATATATATATGGGTGCGCATGCGTGAGTGCGTGTGTGTATTTGTATGTGTGCGCAAGCGTGCAGTGGGAATGGGGCTTATCTATATATATTATATATATGTTTTTTTTTTTTTTGGCGGCCTGCGGCGGCAGCTACACGAAGATGGGGGGTGGGGGGGGGGGGGGGGGGGGGATGGTGTGTGTGTGTGGTGTGCGTATTGAGAGAGAGAGAGAGAGAGAGAGGAGCTCTGCCTGCGCCTTCTACAGGGAGAGAGAGAGAGAGAGAGAGAGAGAGAGAGAGAGAGAGAGAGAGAGAGAGAGAGAGAGAGAGAGAGAGAGAGAGAGAGAGAGAGAGAGGAGCTCTGCCTGCGCCTTCTACAGAGAGAGAGAGAGAGAGAGAGAGAGAGAGAGAGAGAGAGAGAGAGAGAGAGAGAGAGAGAGAGAGAGAGAGAGAGAGAGAGAGAGAGAGAGAGAGAGAGAGAGAGAGATTGCGGGCAAGGTGGAGCCGAAACAGAGCTCGAGAGAGGGAGAGGGGATTGGGGTGGTGAGTGAGGGAGAGGATGAGGGTGTGTGTGTGTGTGTGTGTGTTGTGGGTGTGTGGTGTAGAGAGAGTGGGCTCTGGCTCCTTGCGCTGCGCCTTCGGGCTGAGAAGAATGAGAGAGAGAGAGAGAGAGAGAGAGAGAGAGAGAGAGAGAGAGAGAAGGGGATGAGGTGGCGTGGATAGGAGAGAGAGGGGGGGGCTCTATGGCGGGTGCCCACCATGGGGGGGGGGGGGGGGGGTTGTCCTATTCTCTGTCTTGCATGGTGTCTCAAGGATGAGAGTAGGGGGAGAAGTCAATGGTGTGGGGGGGATAGAGGGTGGGGATAGCTGGCCGGGGGGGGAATGAGATGGTGGCGGGGGTGTGGGTAAGAATACGGGAGAGCGGGAGTTCACATGTGGCTCGACACAGAGGGAGCGTGAGAGGGAAAGCAAGAGAGGGGTCAGGGTGAGTGCTCGAGGCTTGCGCCTGGCCGAGGGTGGCCAGTAAGGGGGGGGGGGGAATGGGTGAGAGAGAGAGAGAGAGAGAGAGAGAGAGAGAGAGAGAGAGAGAGAGAGAGAGAGAGAGAGAGAGAGAGAGAGAGAGAGAGAGAGAGAGAGAGAGAGAGAGAGAGAGAGGATATTAGAGAGAGGTATGTAGGGAAAATGAGAGAGAGAGAGAGAGAGAGAGAGAGGGGGTGGGAAAGATTTCATCCGATGCCTGTCGGGGGAATAAACTACGGGGGAAGAGAGAAGGGGTATCTGAAACCAAGGGCGGCCGGCTAGGCTGGGGTATAGACAAGCGGGGGCCTGAGGTGATAAGGCCGGCCAATCGAAGGGGGGAGGGGGGGGGGGGGTGTGCCATGCCCGTAGAGGTGTCGTGGGGTTTACCAAGCGGTGCCGAGCCTTCCAACAATGTCGCCAAGGCTGCAGCAGAGGAAAAGTAAGTTTTTTTTTCTTTGATTTTAAAAAATCGGCCATCATTAGCCCTCTCCCTTTCGCTAGAGGCATTCATGCTTCTAACCCTTCCTCTGCATCTTCAGCTGTGGAGTTAGAAGGTTCTCCTTCTTATGGAATGTCTAGCATGAATTCTAGATCAAACCTAAGAAAATACCTTTTCAGTCTCCATCCATCGACCCTAGTTTTGTGAATTCTCCCATCTGCTTCCATCAGCTTATAGCTGCCGTTGTCAAAAATCGGCCATCATTAGCCCTCTCCCTTTTGCTAGAGGCATTCATGCTTCTAGCCCTTCCTCTGCATCTTCAACTGTGGAGTTAGAGGGTTCTCCCTCTCATGGGATGTCTAGCATGAATTCTGGATCAAACTTAAGAAAATACCTTTTCAGTCTCCATCCATTGACCCTAGTCTTGTGAATTCTCCCATCTACTTCCATCAGCTTATAGCTGCCGTTGTCATAGCGTTTCTTGATGATGAATGGCCCTTCCCATCTGGGTTGAAATTTCTTGTCCTTCCTGGTGTCAAATGTGTTGTCGTATCTCAGCACTAACATACCTTTTTCCAGTCCCTTTTCTTTAAGCCCTTGATTGAAAGTGAGCCGGCGTCGTTCTGCATGCGCTGCATAGTGATTGATTGCTTCTTCCCTATCTAGTTGGAGTCTCTCCAGATCCAAGATGTGGTTTCAGAGATTTAAAATTAAACGATGTATCTGGCTAGCCAAAACTCGTAAGCTAGCTATCTGTACGTCAATGGGTAGAATTGCCTCCTTCCCATAAACTAGATGGAAAGGGGTGAAACCTAGTGATGTTCGAAATGTTGTTCTGTAGGCCCAAAGAGCTGCCATGAGATGTTTATCCCAGTCCCCTGTGTGATTGTTCACCTGCTTTGTGATGATTTTGCAAATCATTTCGTTTACCTTCTCCACTAGACCATTGCATTGTGGATAGTATGGTGTGGAATGTCGGCGTGTGATGCCTAACTTCTTCATCAGTTCTCCCACCAAATCACCTCTGAATCCTGGTCCTCTATCTGATATTATCTCAAGAGGAGTGCCAAAACGGCAACAGATATGCTCAAAAATGAACTTTGCTACCTCTTGGGCTGTAATGCGGGTGGTGGCTGTTGCTTCTGCCCATCGAGTCATGTAGTCTACACCCACTATGATGTATAGTTTACCTGATTGGGCCCTTGGTAAAGGACCGATTGCATCTATTCCCCATTTCTCAAAGGGACCATATGAGATGATAGGAGTTTGTGGCTCGTAGGTTAAGGTTCGATCACTGGCCACTTGACAGGCCTTACATGTTTTACACCAATGGTGTACATCCCTGTTCAAACTAGGCCAAGAGTATCCTGCTTGTAGAATCTTCCTTCTGGTGATATCTAGAGCAAAATGACCGCCGCAGACGCCATCATGGAAACTTGAAATTACCTCTGTGATCTCACTGGAGGTTGACACCCACCTGAGAATTTGATCTTTGCCCTTACAATACAAGTGGTTGTTTACAAGGCGGTACCTCGTAGCCTTCCTTACCAGCCACTGTTTCTGGCCTTTGGTGTATCCTTTCGGACATTCTCCTGTATCTAAAAAACTCACGACATCCAGCATAGCATCACTACATTGAAAGAGGGGTAGCTTTAGTTTGATTGCTCCTACGGGAACGTCTTGTATTCTTTCTGGCTAGAGCATCTGCCTTCTGATTTTTTGCTCTGGGGACATGAAATAGTTTCACTGCTTCAAATTTCTTTAGAAGGTCCTTAACTTGGCGGAGTTGACCAAGTAAAACCTGATACTTACAAACCCAGGTGCCATTTATCTGCCTTATCAAAAGCAAAGCATCGCCAAACACATTTAGGCGCTGAATTCCTTGTGAAATACATTGTTCCAACCCAAGAATTAGGGCTGCATATTCTACTTCATTGTTGGAGTGGGAGTGTAATAACTGCCCAATGGAGAACATTCTTTCTTGCTGTTCATTGAAAATGACTATGCCTGTTGCAGACTGATCCATTGTTCTCTTGTATGCTCCGTCAAAGAAAAGAGAGTGAGCTCTTTCTAGCCTAGGACTCTCTACCATTGGTGTTTCTTCCTTTGCTTTCGTGTTGACCTTCAACTTCTTCTCATTATGGTGACGAGTGAGAATTCCCGCTAAACTAGCCCTGGTGGAGTTTTCTACTTGCATGGTGTAGTCAAACTCTTGTAACCTAATCAACCACTTTGAGATCCTAGATGAGACATCCATGTGTCGCATTACATATGGGAAAACCTCTTCCATTGTCAGGATTACAAAGGGTCTAGGCAGGAGATAGGAGCGGAACTTTGTGGTAGCAAACATTAGTGCCAAAACCATGTGTTCTACTTCGGTAAATCCCTTTTCTGACGGGGTCATGACACGACTAGAGAAGTAAATAGGACGCATAAAAGAAGTTTGAGGTCCTTTTGCATTAGCACGGCTCTGAGTGTATCACTTCCCACACTAGGGTTCACATAAAATGGCTCGTCCCACTTAGGAGGTGAAATAGTGGAAAGCTTAGCTAGGATTTGCTTTACCTCAGTAAACTGCTGCTCATTCTCTTCACTCCATGAGAAGACATCCCTCTGGGTGAGTTGTTGTAGGGGAAGGACCACTTGAGATAGCAGGTGAATGAACCTGCTTAAGTATCTTACCTTCTGAAGGAAAGAAACCAACTGCTTAGCGGTGGTGGGTGATGATAAAGATACCAGGGCTTGAATCTTGCTAGGGTCAGCTTCGATCCCTTTTGCTGAAATTACATGACCAAGGAGAGTGACTTTGCTTTCACCAATGTGACACTTATCCACGTTGAGCTGGCCACCCAAGGTTTGCAGCCTGGTTAAGCCATCATAGACTTTGCTTAAATGAAGGGCTCGTGAGCTATAAATGCAAAAATCATCTATGAAAACCCGTATTGATGTTCCAAAGTAGGGTTGGAAAACAAAAGTCACATAGTGCTGAAATGTGGCCGGGGCGTTAGTGAGGCCAAACGGCATCACTCTGTAGGCAAAACATCCCCAAGGTGTGATGAAGGTTGTCTTCCTCCACAATGCTAATATGGAAATATCCTGAGTAGCCATCGCACACTATGTATCGCTCGTAACCTGCCACTTCATTGAGTATTTCATCCTGGAATGGGAGTGGAAAGTGATCCCTCTTCGTGGCTACATTGAGAGGTTTATAATCCACACAGACTCTCCACTTACCATTTTTTTTTGGTGTGACTACTACTGGGGAGACCCATTCTGAGTCTTCGACAGGGTAGATGAAACCTGCTTGTAGCAAACTTCTCACTTCTTTAAGCAGTGCCTCTTGTTGGATTACTCCAAGTCTTCTGAGATTTTGTACTACGGGTTTACTGCCTTCCTTGAGCTTTATGTGGTGTTGCACTACTGTAATTCCTGTGATCTTATCATAGCCATCAATGAACAAAGTAGTGAAGTTACCTAGCATGGAGACATACTCCTTCTTTTCTTCATTGGTTAACTCATTTGAGAGCATTTTCTGTAACTTTCCTGCATCTTCCAAGGACTGCATTCCTGATGATCCCTCTTGGTTTGTCAAGGGTGTTTTCGATTGTGTCAATCTTTTTGGGTCTTTAAGAATGACCCCCATCACTTCGATGCTACTGTCACTTCCGTCGGTGATGGTCGTCTCTTCTCCTGAGGTAGACGAGTAGTTGCTGGTGGACTCATCTTTAGAAGCCTCCAAGATCATGTTGCGCTGCTTTCCAGTCCTCATGTCGTAGAATATGGACTTCCCTTTAGCGTCCTTCATCTGAATCACCCGGTGCTCCAGTCTTGTTTAGCTTCCATAGCCATAAGCCAAGGCCTCCCAAGAATGATGGGGTAGCCCTCCCCTTTGTGTGGCATGACGAAGATGTCTACCTCCACTTCTGTATTGAATGCTTTTACTTTGACCGCATTTACAATGCCCACGCATTTCACTCTTACATTGTTTGCCATCTTGGCTCGGCAGGGTGCCGGCCTACTTACCTCTAGACCTAGATGGTGCATCATCTTTTCACTCATGACGCATATTTGCACACCACCATCTATGTAGACGTTTGAGATTCGTTGCCCCTTGATGTGAGCATCCATGGTTGGTAGGATGTCGTCGAGATCTCTTCCAGAGATAGCCCCAACTATCCTGGGCCTTGATTTCTTTGTACTTATCATTTTTGTCCATTGCCTCCTCATCCTTGGTGCAAGGTGGAGTAATTGGGGCCAAGTTATCTTCGGGCCCTGCATTAACACATCCTGAACTAAGTCATAGGGTTTTGCATACTCACCTAATGAGAAGTCCACGATGTCTATCTTCCGTCGCGGGTTAGGTGCTTGCTTGCTAGACTCGGCCTTCCCTTTCATCTTCTCTTCTCTTTTAGATGCTTCTTTGTGCCTGGAACACTTCACTTCCATAGCATCCACTTCTTCTACCTTCGCTTTCCTTTTGTGCTTCTCTTGAACTGATTATTCTACCTTTGCCTTCCCTTTAGCCTCCAAGCTAATAACACTCACCGCTTGGTTCACAGCAGGTGGTGGGGGTAGTGGCGGAATGAGAGGTTGGGGTGGTGGTTGTTGTTGTACAGGTGGTCAAAGGATTTGGACCGGTGGGATCGGTCCTGGTTGCTTAGGTGGTGGTGGTCTTGCTCTTGGCGGAGAGATCTGATTCTGTCTCCCCCCTCTATTGAAATTCTGCCTCCTCGGGTGTGGACAGTAGTACATTCCATGGCCATCTTCCCCGCAGTTGTAACAGTGATACTCTTGGTTCTGTCTTCGTTGTCCTCTTCCTTGTTCTGGATTCTTGTCAGGTGCATGCCCTTGCTGCACCAGATGCACAGATAAACTCTCTAGTTGGGTGGTGATGCGACTCAGCAGGTCTTGCTGCTCTTCTTATGCCTCCTGCGGGGTTGGACTCTATGATTGGCTGTTTTGCAGTCACTGGGGTTGGTCGGGCCGAGCTTGTTTCCTTTGACTTGTTTACTCTTGCTTGCATGCGCAGCTTCTTGTCTTTAAGATGGGATACTTCGACTGCCACCTCATATGTTGTAGGAAACCTTCCCTTTACCTTCTCTCTAAGCGAAAACCATAGACCAGCAATGAAACGGTCCTTCTTTAGAAAATTAGGCACTCCTTCGCCTTCCTCCAGTGAGGCAACCCATCTCTCCCATAAGTCCACAAATTTGGACTCATAGGTGGCATACTCCAGCAGACCTCTTTACAAAAGTTGGTAGAGAGCTTCTCCGAGGTTGTGCCTCCACCAAACCTCTTTACAAAAGTTGGTAGAGAGCTTCTTCAGGATAAGTTGTACAGGGAGAGGAGGAAGATCCTCCACTCGCTTTCCAAAACAGCGAGAGTAGTAGCCGAATCACTCTCCCCTAGGACATGGGAATCTTCTTACCACTTCTTCTTCAGGATTGTCGAAGTGGATTGGTAGTACTTACATGTGTCGTGCAAATCGGTAGGCGACCTTCCGCCACTTAGCTTCGGATGACTTCCTCTTTGGCAAGCTGGGTACTACCCGGCTTTCTGAGCTTGAAGCACTTGCTTGGCCAGATGCTTCTCCCTTCGGGGTCATGTGTTTCCAGACTGGCTTATCTTCTCCTTACCTTTGGCTCGGGCAGCCCCTTTAGGCCACTTTTGAGTTATAACTTTGACTACAGTTTCTTTAGGGAAAAGAGGCCTCACCGTTTTCTTCCCTTCCTTGATGTGAATGACTTCTTCGCGATGAATGTCGATGTAGACGATTTCAGCCCTTTCGCTGCCTTCGTTGCTGGCACTCATTGACAATGTGTCTTGGTTGACAACAGTGATGGCACTTTACCGACCTCCCACCTGATGCTCTCAACTTATGGTTAGAACGAGCAACACAAGATGGAGAATTTACCTCTTGAATACTGACGACACTGCAGCCTGGCAATAGCACTTCAATGCAGGAAGCTAATGCCTCCTTCGTCTCCTCTTCTTCTGTCCTCGAGTTAGAAAATTCCTTCAGCCATTCGTCCATGATTGATGGTGAGCGTCACTTTTGGCATTGTAAACCGAAGGGTCTTAGAAATTCGTCCTGAGTGGGGGCACCAAATGACGGGAGCAAAGCGAACCCCGAATCCCGACGGCCTCTAAAACGTCGGGGGCCGAATGGCGTGCCTCGAACCTGTCACGGTAAAGCGAACAGGGGCCACCACCTAGCTTTAAGCGGCTAGGACGCAAACCACGATGATATGAACACCGCAAACTTACACACGGAGAGGGAGAGAGAGAGAGAGAGAGAGAGAGAGAGAGAGAGAGAGAGAGAGAGAGAGAGAGAGAGAGAGAGAGGGAGAGGGAGAGATTTGCAAATGATGAAAAACCCTCGGGGGTGTGAGGGGGAATTATTTCTGTAGTATTTACAAATGGCACGCCGTGGTGATAGAGAGGTAGGGAGGAAAGATGGTGCAAACTACTTGGTGCGTTCTCTAAGACGACTCAATGATTGTGAAGCTTTCTACCAAGAGCGTGTATACGTGTGTGCATCAACCATTGGAGTCTGATGCATGGTTTTTAGGACCCCTTCTGAAGATGCAATAAAGGCACAGTCAGTTGTTGGGGAGATGAGGATACTCTAGTCCAAGGGATCTCGAAAGAGAAGAAAAATCTACTTCACAAGCACCAAAGAGTAAAAAGTGCCATGGACAGAAGATACGTGGGAACGAGCTCTTATGCATGCCCACAACCTATATCTTACAGAATAGCCCATTCTAGGTGTGAATTTCTAGTGAAATTTACACGAGGATGTTCGTGTGGACTCACAACACAGCATACTCCGTTTTCACTTTTTTACCGACAGTAAGTATTTTTTACCTACAGTAAATATTTTTCACCTACATGGTAAATACAAATCACTTTTTACCTACAGTAACTTTTTTTTACCCATGGTAAATATTTTTTACTGCACCATAAGTATTTGGTAGGTAACAGTTCACTGTTACTAGAAGCAGTGATTGGGCATCAACAATGCAGTTACAGGAGGAGAAAAGGGGAAAATCTTATGGTAAAGGTGAGTCAACAGGGATAAAGACTTTTGAGTTGAAAAGAGACATGCTAATTTTTTCAAAGAACACATGTCAAAAGAAGCCATGGTTGAGGATTTTTTGAGAATTTGATATTCAAGAGGACCTAGCTGCCACCTCCCCCCCGCAGGTCCCCCCCTGACATGTGCAGAACCTCCAGTTTCAACAGCCACCTTACCTGCTCTTAAATGCTGGTCAAGGCCTTATCCCCATGTGTCACAATCAGAAAAATCAGCATTTACCCTCCCCTCTCACATCACTCTAGAGAATATCTTGATGGTGACATATCAGGTGACCTCAATCTGTTGACCACCCTAAGCAAAAAGTAACCCCAATCAACGGATTTAAGCATGTTTATCCCTAATCCTAAACCCTCTCAGAAACCTATATAAGGAGGCCTTCTCTCACTCAAAACCAACACTTCATCCCCTTCACCAAGCAATGAAGCTATGACGACATTGCTCACAACGAGGAGCTATGGATGGAGCTCTACTCTCTCTCCCTCTCGCTCTCTCCCTCTAGTATGCTACATTACTAGCCCTAAAACCTAAATAAGGAGTCTTCTCTCATGCTCCATGGCCACCATCCTCGCCATCATTCTCTAAGGTATTGATGTGTTGCTAGTAGGATCATACCTACTTGCTGGGTTGATTGTTTTTGACAAGGGATTATGCCATCCTTGGCTTGCTTCTCTATATCCTTGTTATGTATGATCAGATGCCGTTGTATTGTTAAGCTGATGTCTTGTGTATATATATGCTACATAAGGTCCCTAAGCTTCGTTTTTATGTGTTTTGCCATATGTTTTGATGCCATCATAATGCCAGAAGTCTCACTTGCCTATGTGCACTATGTGTGAGGTCCCTAAACCTCTTAATTTAGGGTGGTTCCCCCTTTGTTTTGTTCTTTGCTTGTTTGCATGAGGCGTGGTTTGTGGAGTGTGCACGAGTACAGAGGCCACCCGATTGCACTGCTCTTTTTCCCGCCATCAGAGTCGAGAGATGGACGTGGCTCCCTTCGCATGGCACAATTCCCAAGGCAAACCCAACACACAAGCCCCCTCCCCGTGATGGTGATAGTGTCAACTCTTCCCACTACACTCTACCAAGTGCCGACTTCTCATGGACTGCCCCCCCCCCCCCGATAGTGACCTCTCAGTGCCAATTTATAGGTGTTGGCTGCTTGGATTATGGTAATCCCAGTGTGATTAGGGTAAGCTTAATCGGGGAGACAAAGCAAGTGGTGGGCCCGGTGTGGTTGACCCTTGCTTTGTTTTGGGAGGTTATTAAAAGATGAGAATCTCTAGGTGGGCCTTTGTGACCATCACCTAGAGAGAGGAAAATTACAAAGTGGGATTTTACAATGGCTTGGGTGAAAATTGAAGAAATGATGAAAATACCCTATAAATTATTGAAAACGGCGTCGTGGTTGCGTGTTGCCAGAAAATGGTGTGTTGCCCGGTGCGTCGGTGTCGAGCGTACTTCTTTTAGGGGTCGGCCGGGGCATGCCTTCGGCGCATTTCCTCTTTTTGTTGTTGGCGGCGCGTGCTTTGGGTCCTCCTTCTTTTCTGTTGTCGTCATAGTCGTGGAATCCTTCGTTTTTCCTTGTATTTATGTACGTATATGCGTGTGTGTGTGTGTGTGTGTACGTATGTGCATGTGGGCGGATGTGTATATATATATATGTATATGGGTGCGCATGCGTGAGTGCGTGTGTGTATATTTGTATGTGTGCGCAAGCGTGCGGTGGGAATGGGGCTTATATATATATGTTTTTATATTATTTTTTTATGTGTTGGCGGCTAGCGGCAACTAGGAGAAGATGGGGAGTGGGGGGAGGATGGTGTGTGTGTGTGTGTGTGGTGTGCGTATTGAGAGAGAGAGAGAGAGAGAGAGAGAGAGAGAGAGAGAGAGAAAGAGAGAGAGATTGCGGGCAGGGTGGAGCCAAAACAGAGCGTGAGAGAGGGAGAGGGGATTGGGGTGGTGAGTGAGGGAGAGGATGAGGGTGTGTGTGTGTGGTGTAGAGAGAGTGGGCTCCGGCTCCTTGCGCTACACCTTCGGGCTGAGAAGAGCGAGAGAGAGAGAGAGAAGGGGATGAGGTGGCGTGGATAGGAGAGAGAGGGGGGGGGCTCTATGGCGGGTGCCCACTGTGGGGGGGGGAGAGAGTGTGTGAGTGAGGGGGGGGGGGGGGGGGGGGAGAATATTAGCGGGCCAAGGGGGGGGAATGAGAGGGTGGTGGGGGTGTGGGTAAGAATACGGGAGAGCGGGATTTCACATGTGGCTCGACACAGAGGGAGCGCGAGAGGGAAAATGAGAGAGGGGTCGGGGTGAGTGCTCGAGGCTTGCGCCTGGCCGAGGGTCGCCAGGGGGGGGGGGGGGGGTGAATGAGAGAGAGAGAGAGAGAGAGAGAGAGAGAGAGAGAGAGAGAGAGAGAGAGAGAGAGAGAGAGAGAGAGGTATGTAGGGAAAATGAGAGAGAGAGAGGGGGGGGGGGGAAGATTTCATCCGATGCCCGCCGGGGGAATAAACTACGGGGGAAGGGAGAAGGGGTATTTGAAACCGAGGGCGGCCGGCTAGGGCTGGGGTATAGACAAGCGAGGGCCTAAGGTGATAAGGCTGGCCAATCGAAGGGGGGGGGGGGTGCCATGCCCGTAGAGGTGTCGTGGGGTTTACCAGGCAGTGCCGAGCCTTCCAACTGTGTCGCTAAGGCTCTAGTAGACGAAAAATAAGTATTTTTTTCATTTTTTTTCTTTGATTTTCAAAAATTGGCCATCAATGTCTTGAAATGTACGATGGGCACCATCCATTCCGATCAAGGGGGGGAGTATATGTCTCATGAGCTTAATGAATTTTTGGCTAGTTGTGGGATAAAACACCAATGTACAGTGCCTTATACGCCTCGCAAAATGGTGTTGATGAGAGAAAAAACAGGTCACTTACGAAAATGGCATGAAGTATGGTCAAAAGTCAAGCTTTGCCACATTCTTTTTGGCTTGAGGCCATCATGTGTGCCACTTATGTACTAAACATGTGTCCTACGAAAGCTTTGCAGTCTAATACTCCATATGAATCATGGCATGATAGAAACCCTTCTATTGAGCACATGCGTGTTTTTGGCTATTTGGCATATGCTTTGGTGCTACAAACACAGTGCATAAAATTGGATGATAAGCCTGTCAAATGTATTTTTGTTTGTTATAGTGCTGAAAGCAAAGGTTACAGGTTGTATCATCCGCAAACAAAGCGTATTCTGGTTTCACGGGATGTAGTGTTTAGGGAAGATTCTGTTCAGCCCTTGCTGTCATGTACTAGAGATAGTAATGTAAGCTCACAAGACATTTATGACACTTTGTTGCGTCTTTTCAGTGGTGGAAGTTTGAATGTAAATTCCAATGAGGCAAATGTACAGCCTATGGGGGTTTCCAAAAATGTTACAGATCAGCCTATTACTGATGCAGATGTACATGATGTACTTGATGAGGAAAGGGCTGAAAATGAGCAGGCTAGAGGTATGCCAAAATGGTTGGTGCATACTTTGCGTGATAGTAAATTGGATGCACCTTTGTCTAGTCGTACTCGTTCAGACTCTCTTCATGCATCTTATGCATCAGATTGTTATGCTTTGGCTATGTCTAGCTTACATGATGTTGAGGAACCTCTCTCTTTTGATGAAGCACATAACTCAAAAAATTGGATGGCTGCCATGTAATCAACATATGATGCACTTATAGAAAATGACACATGGCCTTTTTGTGATTTGCCTCCTGGAAAAAAGGCCATTGGTATAAAGCGGGTTTACAAGTTGAAACGCAAGCCGGATGGCGAGGCTGATCGCCATAAGGCTCAACTTGTTGCAAAAGGTTATGAGCGGCAAAAAGGCATAGATTATGAAGAAACTTTTGCTCCCACTTGTCGTATGTCTACTGTTTGTTTTCTATGTGCATTGGCAGCTCATTTTGGTTGGGATGTACATCAATCAGACATTGTTACTGCTTTCTTGAATGGTGACATATTTGAGGAAGTTTATGTAATGCAGCCTTGCGGTTTTGTCAAGAAAGGACAAGAGGACAAATTGTGCAGATGTAAGAAAGCTTTGTATGGGTTGAAGCAATCTCCTCGTGCTTGGTATGAGAAAGCTGACACTCATTTGGTCAAACGAGGCTTTTGTAATAACAATCCAACAGAAAGCACATTGTATGTCAAGCGTGAGGGCGATGTACTTCCTTTTATTGTTGTTCTTTATGTGGATGATTTGCTGATCATTGGTCTCAATGAGGCACATATTGCTGAATTTAAGGCTGATTTGAATGCTACTTTCAACATGAAAGATTTGGGGTTGTTGCATCATTATTTGGGCATACAGTTTAAGCAATGTGATGGTGGTATTGCCTTCTGTCAGAAAAGGTACAAAGAGACATTGCTATGTAAGTTTGGACTTGAGGATTGCAAACCTATTGCCATTCCCATGGAAACAGGTTTGAAGTTGAGTCTACATGATGCCAACGATCCTGCTGATGTCACTCTTTAGCAAACTACGGTTGGATGCCTCATTTATGTATGCAATAGAAGGCCATATATTCAGTTTGCAGTCTCACCAGTCAGCAGATTTATGCATAGCCCAGGGTCTAAGCACTGGTAGGCTGTTAAGAGGATTTTTCGCTACCTTAGTGGCACTTTACATCTTGGCTTGTTTTATCCCAAGGGGGGATCATTGCTGCTTGGTAGTTCATGTATATCATGGTTGAGCAAGAAGCAACCTACTGTGGCCACTTCGAGTTGTGAGGCTGAGTACAGGGTAGTCTTCATAGCTACGGTTGACTGTGTATGGCTCAGATGCCTTATGGTTGATTTGGGTGTTGGACAAGACACTGCCAACACTATCTACACTGACAGTCAGAGCGCATTGGCAGTTGCGAGAAACCCACTTTTTCATGCTCGCACAAAGCACATTGAGGTGCATTACCACTATGTGAGGGAGAGGCTCTGAGTAGGAGAGATCAGCTTGGCTTATGTGCCCACAGAGGACAACCTTGCAGATCTTTTCACAAAGGCAATGTCTCATGAGAAGTTCAAAGTTTTCTACAATGCTTTGGCCTTACTCCCCTTTGTGGACTGATCATGTCCTCAAGGCATGGCACTTCCCTTTACTCGTGTGCCAGCTCTCATTCACTGGATCACTCCAGGGGGGATTTGTTACCATATACATGTGGTAGTAATGTGTGTGAACACACTAGGACCACCGAGGCATTTTTTCCCTCTTTAGGAGGTTTTTCCCCCCGTGCATTGTATATACGCCCATTCATTCTAGGGCTATCTATCTTTCCATTGCACACTAAGTAACTCACTCTCATTTGTGCGCCTTGAGCTTCCTTCGTCTTCTACAAGCTGTGTGCGTTTCTCTGCAACCCTAATTCCAACATATCATAATATAGGTGAGTGAATGTGTCTAAAGTGCTCAATTTATATATTGTGTTGGCCTTTTTGGATGTGCAATCTAGATGCTCGAGATATAGCCAGTCCAAGTTTTGCCAAGGCTAGCTCTATGCCAGTTTGACCGCCTCGGTAGGCATGCCATCTAGAATATTTTTGGGCTCACCAAGGTTCTCTAGGGTAGTATGCAACATGTGAATTAGCCGAAAGTTATTTCTCATCAATCGGGATCGTGGGCACCAAGATACACCCGATTAAAGTTGGGAGCAATTGTTGAGGGTATAGGAGCAAATGATTTTTTTCCAAGTTGGGACCCACCGTTCAGGGCTCTAGTAGAGATGGAGTGTGAAAGAAAGGGGTGTAGCCAAGGTCCAGGTTACCAACTTTTAATAGCACTTTACAGCCAGAGCATTGGATTACTGAGTAGGGAATGAGGAAAGGTTCAAAGGGCACAAGAAAGAAGGGTTTTATAACCACAAAGGGGATGAGGCTTGCAAGCCCACCGTGTGAAGTAGACAATAAACCTGTAGGCAAGGGCATGACCCAACGAGGGTTTTATAACCACAAAGGGGACGAGGCTTGCAAGCCCACCGTGTGGAGTAGACAATAAACCTGTAGGCAAGGGCATGACCCAACGATTGGGGGTATATATATAGGAATGGGATAAAGCTCTTTGTGTTTCAAGAGGGAGAGAGGTAGCTTGAGGAGCTCCTAATTATGGCATTTCTCACTTGCGGTTGTGGGGGCTACTCCTAGTGGTGCTCGCGGGTGGGCGTGGCGGTCCGATGGTGGCCTATGGCATTTGCGGTGGCACGGTGGTGTGTGAAGCATCATTGTTGATGGCCGTTGGTGGTGTGGTTTGAGTTGGGAGCCACTAAGGGCTTGTACACATGAGAGGTCATGTGAGGGCCCCCCCCTTTTTATAAATTGAAGGGCAGCAGAGAGAGAGAGAGAGAGAGAGAGAGAGAGAGAGAGAGAGAGAGAGAGAGAGAGAGAGAGAGAGAGAGAGAGAGAAGAAGAAGAAGAAGAAGAAGAAGAAGTGGAATTTTGACCAAAGGGCCCCGCCCTCTCCCAAATTATCAAATCGCTCATGCAAATGGACCAATGAGCAACCACTACATGAACAAGGCAGCATCAAAGCCTCAATTTATGGAGATGAATGAAGTCTTGTTCAAGGTCAAGATCAAAGCAAACCAGTTGCTTCGAGAAGGATGGATTCATACTACCTTAGTGTATCATAAGCTGGCCAGAGCTAAGTTAACTAGGGGCAAACAAACTTTGTATGATGTCAATACCAAGACCTAGAATGCCTTAGTGCCCTATGAAGTGGAGATGATGACTGAGTGCAAGGGGCAAATAGATCAAGAAGCTATTTATCGACTGATTTAGAATGAGAATGCTGGTAGTAGTGCTCAAGGTGCGTGCCAAAATTCAGGAAGGGGACAACATCACCAAGGGGCCTCATCGACCAGCTACTCAATCCTGGGTTGTGGTAGTAGAAAGGCTTCTTGAGTACTAGAACTCGAAAAATTTGGACCTAGGAGTATAGTATATGAGCTAACAAGACGAAAGGATAAATGAGTGGTCAGGGGAAATCGGGAGTCCAAGGTATGTAAATCCTATAGAACCATATCCTAGCTCATTTTCCGTTATCCTTTGTGTGTGTGTGTGTGTGTGTGTGTGTGTGTGTGTGTGTGTGTGTGTGTGTGTGTGTGTGTGTGTGTGTGTGTGTGTGTGAGAGAGAGAGAGAGAGAGAGAGAGAGAGAGAGAGAGCTTTCGGGACAACGACTTCTTTGCATGTATTTGCATCGTGATGGCTCTTACCCACATAAAAAATGAGGGATAAATACCTCTAGAAAGTGTCTTAAATCTGGGTTGGGTATGAGGATAACCGAATGGACCCAAGCAACACATGACACAATGCATAATTTTGGGTAGAAAAACTCACACATCGGCTAGGCCGCTTGACCAAATCACACCAAGTTTGAACCATAGCATGCCCATAGTGTATAGAACCCATGACTAGGTCTAGAGTCCAAAAGGTACCACTTTTGTTTGACCTAGCCAAAATAAGAGTGCCTATTTTAGGATGCTCTATTGACATGATTGCCCCCCTTATTGGGGGGGGGAATCATGTCAGCATGTTGGGTTTGATCTTTAGAATATATTTCATATAGTTGGGATCAATTAGAGCTCCAACCAGTAAGATCCAACCACTTTACTTCTGTTGAAACCTCAAACCATCATTTTATGATACATGGAAAAATACTCACCGTTAGACCACTAAACTTCATAGGGGGACTTAACCGATGCATGATTAACCTACCCCTAACTCTACTAACTCAAGTGAAGGGGTGGAAAAGGGCCAAAACATAGATTTGTCAAGTCAGAGGCCTCAAGACTAGGGGACATCCCCTACAACAAGTGACAACCCAAAAGCCATCAAAACACTTGATGAGACCATGGGACACCACGTGGGAAGCTAGAAATTCAAAATATCTCACTTTTGCAAGATTTTAAAATAGGCACGCCTATTTTAAGAAGTCATTTTTTGCACATTATGAACCAGCACTTGTTCATACTTGCTTTACTATACTTCATTGACATAAATTACTTGCCAAATCCCCACTTAATACTAAAATTAGGGTAAAAATATACCCTCCCCCCCTTTGAAAATCTCATATCCATTCAAAATTACCATTGGAGACTCATTTGACCTTCAACAATATAAAAAATGAAAACTTGGTATTGAGCAAAGAATGAACAGTCCGCTTACTTTTGTGCATGGATGAGTATTGTCATGATATTTAGTGCATGATTTTATTGAAATTTTCCCTTTGCGCACTAACAATTAATCTATTTTTGAAGCGGTGATTAAAAAGGACAAGTTTTCATTGACTAAAGGAAGGGAAAATACAATGCTTGGCTATGCCCGGCTCTCACACCTTTGAATCTAGCACTTGTATGCACTAGAAATTAAGTGTGTTATCCTCAATTGGTCACTCATGAAGGAATGGCAGTCTCTTTTGTGTTATGTGTCTTAGTAACACATGAGGTTTGGAGATAATCATTTGTGTGCATTTATGTGCAACTCTGTCTCTCTTAATTTTCTTACTTTGTATGCAAAAACTTGATGCATAAGAGCATGCTGGTGCATATATTATGTCATGGATTGCGGTTCTTTTCATGGATTGCACTAGATTGTCGATGCTTGTGACTCTTTTAGTGCATATTTTGAACGCCAAATGCTTTTACGCACAGATTATTGGGCTCTTGTGCAGAAGTATTACTCCATGATACAAAATTTGGGTGGATTGCGTTTATAGAGATAAAATTTATGTCATCATATGCTTTTTGTCTCTCTTTCCTATGTATGCCATGTATGATATGTAAGAGCAAGCATATAACCATCAATTGTATGCCATCCATTATGATGATTCATTGATATTTTGTGCATGGAAGGCATTCAAAATGTTGATAATGTGATTGAGAATGAATTTTTAGTGCTTATGTTGATTGGATTTTTTGCACTAAAAGGAAAAATTCTTTTTTGGCATGCATGTCAGATTCATCCGAAGCTACATTGACACTAAATTAATGCTTGGTTGGGAGTGTGCATTAAACTTTGGCCTTGGTACTGCTTGAAGCATTATGAGTGCTTGATTTGATGCAAAATCATTGCATAGCACTAAAACATGGAGCTTCTTTGAATAAACATGGGATAGCATTAAAAATTTTGGGGTGGAAAATGAGCATGATTTTGGTGCTTGATTTAAATGTAAACGCTTTGGCACTAATGATAGAGATTTATTTTGAAGGGTTGTGAATAAGCGTAAGATTTCATTGATCCAAGAAGGGGAGTTGACATTGCTTTAACTTGCAAAATTTGGCTATCAAGAGCCATTAACTTTCATTCCATCAAAACTTGGAGTCATCTCTAGCTCATAGCTTGCTCTAAAATTGTAAAATTTAATGTGAGCTAGCTGTTAGCCAACTTTTTTGGAGAGCTTTAGAAATGTAAAATTTGGCTTTCAAGAGACACTTGATTTCCATTCAAAATTGCATTATTTCTAGCTCATGGTTTGTTTTAAATTGTACATTTTGTTTGAGCTAGAAATTAATCAACTTTGAATCATGCATGAGAGACTTTACGTTGCAAAGTTTGCTTATGTAGAAGCATTATGTCTCTCATTTTTTGGTGTGTATGGAAACATTTGCTACTAAAGAGCATCCTGTGCATAGCCAAAGGCACTTTTTTCCCTTTGGCATATTTGGGTATTTGAGACCCTCTAGGGTTTTTTCCCTTTGGCATATTTGGGTATTTGAGACCCTAGCTTTAGGATTGCAATAATGTTTTTGAGACCCTAGCTTTAGGATAGCAATAATGTTTTTTGTGTGTTTTTCTAGGCTTTTGGAGCTTGTGTTTGCTCACATATAACTTCAAAAAAAAGTCTGACTTTCAAATAAAAGGAATCAAGGGCCTTCTACTAAAATGGATGCTTGCTGAAAGATACTCAAAAGAGCATGAATAGGTGGATTTGTTCCATGATATTGCTCTTTTCGCTTATCTCTCCATTCTCTATGATTGGATTAAGTGATTTTGCTTCTAAGATAAGGTCCTTTCATTTTCAAAAGCTAAGCATACTAAAGTTTCAACACTTTGCTTTGTGAATATTAAACTCATTAGAAATCATAGGTAATTGACCTTGATCTTAGGTTAATGTAGGATCATTGCTTGTTAGTCCTAAACTCTTAGTGATTGTCTTAGCACTCCATTCACTTATAGCATGACCTAGGGCTATGATGAAGCTTTAGTCCCTTAGTCCATTTGCCATAAACATCTCATGATGGAAGCAATAAAAAGTGTAAAAAATGAACAATGAAGCAAAAAAGTGTCCAAAAAGAGTAGCACAAATTTACTAGACAAAATCAAATTTCTATGTTATGTTTGTGTCCATGTGAAGCCTAGCACCTTATTGGCACTTGGTAGGCAAGGGGAATCACCTTGGCTCGCTTGGTCAAGGCCCTAAACCGATGCCCTGGGGTAATAGGGGGTTAGCCGTCGCCTTGATAGGCTAGTAGATTCTTGGAACACCTCCTTGAGGGTTCAAGGAGCTGAGAGTCATAGCTAGACTTGCCTTGGGGTGGTATTACGGCCATTATAAGGTTGTCCCAACTTTTTGATAAAGAGGATAATATTATGAGAGCTTGGACTTCATAATCAAAGATGACTTTCACCGATCAAAGCTGACTTATCTTGGTGCTGAATTCATTTAAATGTTCTATAACCGAACCATTCTCAACCATTTTTAAGTTTAACAATTGCTTCATGAGAAATACCTTGTTTAATGTGGATGGTTTCTCATAGAGGTTGTCACGCAATTTTATTAAGTCCTACACAGTCTTCATCTTTGAAATGATGAATGCCAACGTTGACACCAAGTAAAGCCGGATTGTTCTTCGATCAAAGATGTTCCAAGCTTCATCTACCATTGCTATGTAGCCTTCTTTGCAAGGCCTCTCAATGGCAAGTAGAGATATTTCTATTAGAGATAGTTTTGATTTGCATCTTCCATTGTTTGTAATCTTTGCCATTGAATTTCTCAACCTTGAACTTATCCTCCTCTGCCATCACTCCCACTCAATTCAAGGAATAATTTCCTTTATATGTATTAGCTACTAATAAACCTTGCTTTGATATCAGTTGTTAGGATTAAGGGGTTACTAAGTGGCAGTTAGAGTGATGTACTTCTTGGAGAGATATATAACATACGAGAGAGAGAGAGAGAGAGAGAGAGAGAGAGAGAGAGAGAGAGCATACACAAGATATACGTGGCTCACCCAAGTGTGGGCTATGTCTATGGGAAAGTAGCCACTCATTGTCTTTATACTTCGAACTTGAAGTAGTTTACAAAGAGGTTTTAAGCTTTCAATGATCGTCTTGCGTGATTCTCTCTCTAGCATGCACTTCTTGCTTCTTCATCATGTGTAGAAGAGGACTCCTATTATAGATGCCAAGGAGCCTCTATGGGCTTCCCTCTCACATGAGATGTACTAGTGAATGTCCACATTTGTACAATGCATGCCCTTTGTAGAATTGTGGAGAAATTGGTCTACTTATACATCGGGTTTGCTTGGAAGATTAAGAACTCCGCAGAACGACAAGTAGCCCTGCAGTGCTTAGAAATGGTACTGTCGGATATGGGGCTTCATGGTGGCAATGTGAAAATCCAGCGGGATGAAAAGAGATCAACTGCTGAGAAGGATGTCCCATGCAAACCATCCATCGGTGGGGTGAAGGCACGGAGGTTTTTATCTAAGCCCCAAGGTACAAGAGATCCAAAGCTAACAAAACATGGAAAAATATATAACACATCTTATGTTAGCAAGGTAGAGTATCAGAGCTGGAAAAAGCTACATATTGCAGTCAAGGACCACAAACCAACTACTCGTAACGCGAAGGCTGAGGTTTGGCGATCAATAGACATCCTATTTTTGATGCGCGACAAAGATGACTGGTCACAAGGTGATATGAACAAGTTCAAGGAAAATCTCAACCTTCTGAAAAAATCATTCAAGACAGCATGGACAGACACCCAGATTACTCACTACATGGTATTATCATGTATTTCTTTCTCTCTTATGTGCAAATATGTGACTGTAAAACATTCTAACTAATCTGTTTTCATATCCAGCACATCATCTTCAATCATTTGCCATATTTTATACAGAAGTATGGGAACCCGGCAATATGGAATACCCAAGGGATGGAAAAGTCTCATTACATGGCGAGAAATGCTTATTTCAGGCACACACGACATGGTGGCTCTCGAATCAAGGCTAACAGTTTGAGAGAACTATTTGAATGGTTCTATCGTAGAATCATTCATCGAATGCAGGCAAAAGAAGTCTTGGCAAATTCAGCAACAGCACAAGCCATCAGACGTTTACAACAACAAAAAGTTAAAAGATCAATGGCATACAACAACTCCGGAGCTCGTGAAAGTCAACGAAGGTGGAGAGAGACAATGGTGTATGTGAATCACAAGTGGAGAAAGATACTCTGAGTGGATGACATTGTACAAAATTTATGTAATACATGATCTTATACAATTGCTACTTGAAGTGTATCAAGATTTTGAAGGTTCAATTTTGTTTTTTGGCACGTCACCCTTGTAACGAATCATGAGATGTTTGCCATACTCTAAAAGTTCATATGGGTTTTGTCTACCAAGAGCTAGTGCCATTGCTGTGTAGGTGTAGTAATACGCTGCCCGACCACCTGTATAGCCTGGGCAGTAACCAAAACAATCTCTAGCAAACACTTTGTCCACAAGAATGACTTTATCTGCACTTTTGGGCAGCACCGGTCCACCCAAGAAGCGTGATAGTGTCTTGAATGTGTAAGTTGCTATTGAACCCTCTTGTGACATGGAATTGTGAAAAACTACTATCGGCGACTCGCAAAGCTTTGAAAGGTACTATGCTAGGGCCGCATCCCTTCCTCAATACTCTCTTGTCCGGCGCTGAAGGAAGTCATCCTTGTCAACAATCCAAGACTGCACATACCATGTCAGAAGTGACACAAAGAGAGAGAGAGAGAGAGAGAGAGAGAGAGAGAGAGAGAGAGAGAGAGAGAGAGAGAGAGAGAGAGAGAGAGAGAGAGTTACCATGAAGCTCTCATCCTGCAGAAAGAGGTTTTCTTGCCACAGGTCTACAGATGTAGTTGACCCCTGACCTGAATGGTTAAACCAATCCTCCACTTCTTTGTTACTTTTCGATGGTCTTAGGCTTTGTCTTATTGCTTGGAAGGTGGCTTCATCAGGTAGTGTCTCCTTGTATTTTTCAGCTTTCTCAAAGCATCTTCGAAGGCATTCCATTGGATTGCTGGATGTTTCCATTGCCTCATCATCACTACTATCCTCTGAAACAAATCCACTCCTCTCCTCTTGGACTCTGGAAATAATAGCCAGGGAGAAATCCTCCCTTAAATAAAAGACACTTTGCACATCATGTAAGAAGATATAGGTCCTGTCTCCAATCCTGAAGTCAGGCACATCAAGCAACATCATCTGAGCATGCTTCTCAGTGAAGTTACTGACATCCAATGGAAGTTTGATTTCTGTGGTTTTCACAGAGAGCATCTTACTTCTTTGTACTTCAATTGCCTCAACCTCAAGGTCGACTGTGTCTTCAACCTCCTCGACTTCTTGCATATGAGTTGTCTCCTCGCATTCTTCATCTGGTGCTGCATCCTGCTCCTCTAACACCTCATCAGGATTCTGCATGAGGAATCCAAACAGGCTGTTCAGGTAAATCATAAAGCCAAAGGCTTCCTGAATGAGTTTGCATTCTTTTTTATGCAAAGGGCAGGCTGAATGTCGGCAAGAAGGTGGTAATTCCCTATACTTCTTCAGTCCCTGTCCCTTTCCACCACAATCATTTAAATGCACAAGAGTCATAGTAGGCAGAACAACCCTTCCTACCTGCACCATCACTTCAAACTTATCTCTGTAGGACTGCAAGAAATTACTGTGCTGAGCTAACAGGTCTTCAATGTCAAACTTTGGATTAAACATAGAATGAACTAGATCAAACTTGTCCCCAGCGCCACAAGATGCTGCAAAATCAAACAGCCTCTCATCAGTTGCAGCTGGGTCTTCCAGAGAAGACACATCCTCTTTGTCTTTACATTTAGTTGCAGAGGGACTTCCTTCTAGCACATCTGTATCATCTGAGAAGTCTATATTCCTCTTTCTTGTATTTTTCTTCAGAAGTACTGTAGAGGGCACCACAGCCTTGTAGGGTGAGGGATCCTCTTGCCCTGGTGACCTCTCTGATTGATCTTCACCAATTGGCTTTTCTTCAGATATGTCCTGACAAAAGTCAAGAGTTCTTTTGGCAGATACATTAAGCAACTGAGCCTGCAAGGGTTGAAATCCTGGCACAAGCTCTGGATCAGGTTTCAGCCTCTTCTGCCTACTGGACCTTAATCCTATTCATCAGGAAACATGACAAGTAAAAACCATCAGGAAACATGACAACTCTGCCAAAACCAAAACCATCATGATCTCTCTCTCTCTCTCCCTCTCTCTCCAGATATAAATAAATAAATAAATAAATAAATAAATATATATATATATCTCTGTCTCTCACCAAAGCACAAACAAAAACACACATAGTCTCTCTCTCTCTCTCTCTCTCTCTCTCTCTCTCTCTCTCTCTCCAAAGAACACTAAAAAAATACACACACTCTCTCTCTCTCTCTCTCTCTCTCTCTCTCTCTCTCTCTTTGTATTTTTCTATTTGTACTAAAGGCGCGCAAGGATGGAAAAGTGCTTTTTGCAACTCTCTCCGCGCGCCTTAAGTGCAATTGAGGGAGAGTCACAACTATACTATAGGCGCGCGGAGAGAGCTGGAGCCAGTGTTTGGTTGGCTATGCGTGCCGTTAGTAACGTGTATAGAGAGGGGAGGGAGAGAGACAATGTGTATATATCTGTGTGTGTGTCTGTGTGTATGTGTGTCTGTGTCTCTGTCTATGGAAGTATGTGTATTGAGGTGTGTGTGTTGAACAACAGTCTGGGTTTTTCTTTGTTTACACACAGACACACAGACACACACACACACACACACACACACACACAATTTGTACCAACTGTTGGAAATACAGAGAGAAAGAGTGAGAGATCACCTTTTGTTGGTGGGGTTTGCAGGAACTCCAAGGGAGGTGTCTCCTCCATTGCTTTTTTGTGTGTCAAACTGACTCTGTCTCTCTCCCTCCCTCTCTCTCTCTCTGAGAGTAAGGAGTCCCTCTCTCTATCTCTCTCTCAATCTGTGTCTCTCCCTCTCTCTATCTCTCTCACAATGTGTTCTCTCTTTCTCTCTCTCTGTCTCTCTATCACTCTCTCTCTCTCTCTCTCTCTCTCTCTCTTTATCACTCTCTCTCTTTCTATGGCTCTCTCTCTCTCTCTCTCTCTCTCTCTCTCTCTCTCTCTCTCTCTCTCTCTCTCTCTTGTTCTCTCTCTTTCTCTCTCTCAAAATCACACTTATAACGGATACACACGGCGGCGCCCCACGTGTCACTATAAATTAGAGTATATTTGCATGTTGTCACACGTGTGGTCATTATTGACACCGTATACTTTTGTACGTCATATAAAGAGGTCAAGAGAGAGAAAAACCACACCTCGTGAAAGAGAGTGAGTGAAAGAGAGAGAGAGAGAGAGAGAGAGAGAGAGAGAGAGAGTGCAAGAGCCGTCGTCTGCGTCTCCGACAGCAAGCCGACCCATCGACATAACGAAGGTCTGCCTCTCCCTCTGCCTTTGCCTCTATCTCTCTATCTCTGTTTCTGTCACAGTACCAAGCATAGTCTAAACAAACAACCCACACAAACAATTACACACACACACACACACACATACACACTCACACACACACACACACACAAACACACAGACACACATCTTAAAAATACAAACACACACACACACAAATATAACTTACACACACACACACACACACAAATACAAGCACGCACACACACACACACGCATACTCTCTCTCTCTCTCTCTCTCTCTCTCTCTCTCTCTCTCTCTCTCTCTCTCTCTCTCTCTCTATACCAAACGTGCGCGTAGAGAGGCATAACCGGTGTGCATGTCTCTATGCGCGCCGTTAGTACTGTGCATTGACCAGAGAGAGAGAGAGAGAGAGAGAGAGAGAGAGAGAGAGAGAGAGAGAGAGAGAGAGAGTGTGTGTATTTATTTTACCCTATACTAACGGCGCGCGGAGGTGTTTGTTGAGGTAAAAACGTGCTCCGCGCGCGCCTTTAGTAATGGGCTCTCTCACTCTCTCTCTCTCTCTCTCTCTATTTAAATATGCTAAGCCATAGAAAGGAGAGAGAGAGAGAGAGAGAGAGAGAGAGAGAGAGAGAGAGAGAGAGAGAGAGAGAAAAGGATTGAGACTCTTCTTTTGGTGTACAGTGAGATGGCTAGAACAAAAGCCACTGCAAGGAAGGCAGGCAAGGGACCAGGATTAGCATCTAAAGCAAGTAGCAGATCTGCAACCCCAAAGAAAAGACCTGGAAAACCAAATAAAATTCTGAAAGGGCCAAGGATGAAGAAGTTGCAAACCTGCATGGGACTTTTCAGAGAAATCAGAAAGGCACAGAAATGTGTAGATTTATGCATACCAAAGCTGCCCTTCCAGAGGATGGTGAGGTCCATATGTGATGAAGCTACCTGGGGCACCAAAAGGTGGAAGGTGGTGGCATTAATGGCTCTACAGGAAGCAGCAGAGGACTTCCTACTGGAGTACTTCAGTGACATGACCATTGTTGCAGCCCATGCCCACAGGGTTACTATAATGGACAAAGATAGTGAGACACTGAAAAGAATAAGGTGGAGGTATGACAAACTACTGGTCCCCAATGTCTGCAAGGATAGGAAAATGAGGGAAATTTTGTTATACCCCCCGGAGCTAGTGCCACAACTCACAGTTGTAGATGTCACACATGATGTGAATACAAGGGCAAGGGCAGAGACTATTGCTCGCCAAACAGAGGACATGAGGGAAGCAGAGCTTAAGCAGAAAGCAAAAGTAGCAGTGGAGTCCCAGATGCAAACAGAGTGCAATGTGACCCTGTCCATAGAGGCAAGCAATCAAGAAACTCTACTTTCAATGAAGGATGGTTTGCTTGCAGAGATACCATTTGTAGATGGAGCCAGAAAGCTAGCTCTGGAAAAAGTGGACATTAATTTATTGCAGAATCCAGATGCTCAGATTTCAGACACAATTATCTATGCTTGTCTTAAGTAAGTGTTACTATCTTGCTAGCTTTGAAAACTCAGATAATAGGTTTGCTAACTCAGGTAGAGTCTCTGCAGCCTGATCAAAAGTCAACTCCCACTGCACACTCACACAGAGGTGTTTCTTCTTGATCCACAAATGTCAGTGATTATTAGACAAAAGAACAGTCCATCTGGGACCTTTGAGAGTTGGTTTCTCCACTGTGCTATGCTGGAAGTTACTGTGATCATCTTTCCATATGAGAACAACCATCACTGGAGTCTCATATGCCTTGATGTTGACCAACCAGCAGTGTGGGTGTTCAATTCAATAAAAGGAACCCACCCTGAAATTAGGCTGTAAGTGTTTATTATCAGAAAGTGTTTCTTATAGATATCCATGTAAATTTGAAGCCTCATGCTAACATCTTGACATTGCTTTGTGCAGTTGTATAAAGAGGTTGTTGCTTGCCTATGGCAAGCTATGTGGAAGGTATGAACTATACAAGGCCCCAATCAAAGAAGTACCTGTCCCAAATCAAACCGATGGAAATTCTTGCGGCTGGAGATGTCTTCTCCATGCAGAATATGTTCTGCAAAGCTACTTTGCATTAAAACCTTTCATGACTAAGGTACCCATTTGGCAATGCATTCAGTTAGTTTTGGTTTAGTCTATAAAAGAATTCTCACCATGTGGTCTTTCAATTTTGCAGAGTGCTTTAAAAAACTACACATATGATTATTTGCAAAGATACCGGGTAAGTTTAATACAACACCTGCTTACTATGTCTAGCCCTAGAGAGCTTGAAGATAGCGGCTTGGATGAGCGCACTATTGATCTAACAAAACATGACGTGCCACCACGACAAACCCCTACATCCGATACAGTGGAATCACAACGGGCCGAGGGGGTCATATCAGCAGAAGATGAAAGAGCCGAGGATGAGGAAAGGTCAAATGAGCATATGGAAGGTGCTAAGGTACAACCAGAGGAGACAATGAAAGAGCCAAGTCAGCCAGTGGAGGAGCCAAAAGAGCCTATGGCTAAAACCCAAGATGAGGAAAGCAGGCCTATAGATGAGCAAAAGGATATGGATGAGGAAAGCAGGCCTAGGGATGAGCAAAATGATATGGATCAGGCAAGGATGTATGAGGCAAGCCGATCAACCGAGGGAGACGAAAAGACCTTGGAGGAAACCTTGAATGAGGCAGAAAGAGCCATGGGGGAGACCCCTGATGAAGATGTGAATGATGACTATGAAGATAAAGCAGAGGAGAGCAACAACGACATGAACACTACAGAGACCCAGTATGGACCCTTGCTACCTGTAGATACGGTTGTTCCGGTAATGTCTATTCAAGTATGGCAAAATATGTTCAGCTTCTAACTACTTATATGTACTTGTCAACTTTTACAGAGGTTGATTATCTTGGACGTCAATGGATTGCTGCTGATGCGGGTGCCTCTCGGCGACAGAGGACCCTTTGAGGATTTGCAAACGTTTCGGATGGGAACTTGTCGAGTCGTGGTTCGTCCAGGAACCAAGGAATTTATTCAGTTTCTTCTTCCGCGCTTCAGAGTTGCCATATGGTCTTCAATGCAAAGGCAAAACTTGTCGCCACTAGTTGCAATAGTTTGCAGTGTATGCCACGCTCACACGTCAGATTTTGCCTTTTTGTATGATCAAAGAAAATGCGTTACCGTTGAGGGCCACTACCACCCTAAAAAACCACACTTACCTCTTTTGTACGAACCGTTTAGCCAAATCCGTGTACCCTTTGATGCAACTAATACACTACTAATTGATGATACTCCTGAAAAGGGAGAACTAAATCTGCCGGGAACAACTGTCTCACCACCTTCTTTCGAGGGGCATTCTTTCGATTTTTACCTTGAAGACATTCTGATTCCATACTTACAGAAATTGTATCTCAGTCCATTGTTCACGGACGAGTTTGTACTTTCTAATGAATTAAGATGACTCTTCTATCATGTCTTTGTCTTGTCTAACATAGAGAGAGAGAGAGAGAGAGAGAGAGAGAGAGAGAGAGAGAGAGAGAGATTTGACGTGGTAAAGAAATGTATTTCAAGCACACTTTTTCATAGGGCACAATTGAAAAATGAGCTCAATAAACTTCATGTCTTGAAAGTCATTTGTATACACTTGGGTTCACAAGAATATCTGTTACATTGACACTACTTCAACCCGACCATCCAACTCTTTGCACAAAATATCTTTTTCCCTTCGCCGCATCACCTTACGGCCAGCTAGGAAAAAGGAAAAATCTGATAGGTCCTTGTCCATTGACTCTTCAATGATGTCATGCCGCAAATGCTGAAGACTGCATAGCTCCCTTATTGTAACCACCAATAGTAGGCCATGCTCTTTATCAATCACTTCCACATCCACAGCAGGATTATCTTCCAAACCTGCAGAAACCTGGTCCATAGGAATGTACTTACCATTGAGCATTTGTGATCGCATATACCAAAACGAGAGTAACAGTGATCGGCTTGCAATCATGTACTTGACAACTAGAGTATCAAGCGCGACCTCGCACCGTAAACCAATCTCTTCCTTTGCATACCATCCTTTGTCAAGAAGTTTGTCACAGGATGACTGCTGAAATGACTTGCACATGAACATAGTTTTTGTAACTCGGATGTTGTAGCTATGAAACAGCTCTATAAAGAGTGCAACAGGACAGAAGTTTGCAATTCTAACCAGTTTGGTAGGAATAGAGCTACGTAGAGACCTTTGTATATCCTTGTAGAGCTTACTTCGCATTGCCTCCACCATTGTTTCCTCGGGAACTGGCCAGTCCACAGTGTTCCAATCGGTTGGTAGAGGCACTTTCACCAACATGCCATTCTTATTCCCTGAGCTGAGTTGGTAAAAGTGGTCATAAAAAAAGATTCCCTCATCAGCCAGTCTTTTGCTGCTCCTCTCTGAATACTGTAGAGAACCAATGTGGGCATGAACAACATGGAAGAGGTCTATTATGCACTCCACAAGCTCCCATTGCTCATAAGAAGAGGGATAAACATCTGCAATATATATAAGAAGAGTTAAACTAAGAGTATCAATAAGTACAAATGACAAATCTAATGTAATTGAGTTGTGAAGAATGGAGACATTACTCATAACAAGCGGGAGAAACATTGCAAAATATATAAGAAAAGTTATAATGAGAGTATCAGTAAGTTCACATGTCAAGAGTACTTACAATTGCAACGTGGTTGATGTATATCTGATACATTTCCACCGTTTGCTATCACCTCAGGATGGGTAAACACATGCTGAACAAGAACTTCCTTTACAGATCTTTTGCCGATTTCAACTTTGAAATCCAACACTCTGGCCTTCCATGCTGAGCGGTAAACGTTGATACCACTAGACCTCTTGGGTCTTCTTGGTTGCATGAGGACCCATGAACCTTTGTTTATCCTTTGTCCAACCCATTGGTTCTCTGCACTTATTGAAGCTGGTATTGTAATTGAGGATATGCTACTACTTGGCCTTCTAGGCAAAGTGCAGTTGTTGGTTGTTGGTGTGAGAGACAGTAAACACCTGGAGCCTCTTGGGCGAGAAGACGTGGACGCCATAGCTCTCAGAGAAAAGCTTTAGTGGAGGGAGATTCACTTTGAAAGCATTCTAATGGAGGGAAAGTGTTTTAGAATTCCAATATCTTGTGCGGGCTTAATGGTCACCCTCCAGTACGTTAATGACCATAAGAGAATATCAGAAGTGGGACCACATGCAAGCACCTAAAAGCTCAGTAAAAGGAAGGAAATTACTATGCTACAATCCTAGATTCGTGAAAGTTTTATGCTATTTTCCTATTTTTTGAGTCTTTCCACGTACTTTCCTACGTAACGTAGCCTTCATGCTCATTGGACGCGCTCTATTTTTCTCTCTCTTCATATGGCCCTCCAAATGACCTCTGAAATTTCCTAATGGTTGTCTACATGTAGATACGTCCATTGGTCATCGGCCATTGACCATTGGCGATTGTCCCACTGGCCATGTATCCACCGACCACTTTTTGGCCACCGTTCGGCCAAGATATTTTGGTGAAAAGGGAATATTTCAACGAGCTTGGGAATTGATTTTTGACTTTTTGGCAAGTGATTTTTCTCATGCACAATTGATGCTTCTAATAACAAAGGCCATACAAATTTGCTTTTCTAGAATAAAAATCACAAGGGTAAATCAGGCTCCATACTTAATACTATCTTGACAGAGGAAACACCATCCATGGCTCAAAGGGTGATAAAAATCCAGCTTGGGATGCATGTGTTCTTGTCTCAAAGATTGAGTGTGCATGACCTACAAGAGAGCTATATAAGGTTCACTCCTCGGCAACAAGAGCCATTGCTTATTTCCTCCCCTTACCTCATAATTGGTTAATTTTTGAAGTGAATACAAGGGATGAAACGCAGGAAAATGCATAGGGTGGTCTTGTCCCATACAAAGTATATGGACAATGATGTACAAAAGAGCTATATAAGGTTCACTCCTCAACAAAAAGATCCATTGGTCATTTTTCCCTCTTAATGCATAATAGGTTACTTTTTGAAGTGAATACATGTAACATAATTTGGGAAAAATAGATTGTCATCATTACTCACATGATTGAATGAGAGATTCATAACATCCTATTTAATATATAACCAGATCTAAACAGGGCAATCACATAATGACAAGGAGAAACTTAGAGACAAAGAGAGACTACACATTATTGAGGGTCGTAATGGCCGACCCTTCCATAGCTCTTTTTGTAAAATGGGAGCTTACAATGAATCTAAATACAATCATGATACATTATCTTGCCAAGAACCTGGCCTTTTCATCATGCCAACATAATGGATTTCTTTGATTTAGCCGACAATTTTTGCCTTCTCAAATCAGAAACATACTCTCATAGAATCATGTCATGGAAGAAGCATCATATTGTTTCATCTTTGATATATCCTCTTCCTCTTGTAGAGGCATCATAAAAGTATACAAGCTCTCCAAAACATGTGCATGCTTCTCTTTAGAAGAATTTTACTTACAGAGTTCCATGCACAATTCATGCATGGCAAATAACTTCTCCATCGTCTTCTTTGAGACTAGTGAGAGTAATTGGCAAGAAAAGATGTTGTTGCAAAAACTAGTCTAGATTGCTACAAAATGAAAGTGATGCATTGCATAAATTTGCAACCGAACCTCAAAATATGACCGTTTTTGTGTGACATTGTTCGATATAAATCATAAAAAGCATAATCGATGACAATACAAGGGCTAAAATGCATGCAAATGCACCCTTTTTCTATCACTTACAAAGTGTATGGACAATACCCTAAAAGAGAGCTATATAAGATTCACTCCTCAACAGAAAGAGCCATTGTTAAACTTCCTTCCCTTAAGGCATAATAGTTAATTTTTGAGCTAAATAAAGGGCAAAAATACATGCTAATGGATAGGGTGGCCTTATCACATATAGATTTTATGGAAAATATATGAAACCCATTGTATAAAATTAGCAAGATTTTTTCAAACCAAAATGTGAACCCTATACGCAAAATCCCTTACATGAAGTGAGTTAGTTGTTAAGCATTGCTTGTTGAAAGTAGGTGGTCCTTAATTTGATTCAGCAATAAGAGTAGCATGTTGCTTTGCTAGCCTTTTGAATCATGACCAATAGCAAATAAGATTTTTGTAAAAATATATTTCGTGTGTATACATGTTGTAGTTCTTCTTGAGCAATAGTTTTCCAAGCCCCCTCTTTGAGTTGCATCTTGGTTTTCCAAAGAGAAAAACTAGTGGTTGAAATGTGTCTCAAAATCAAGCTCACTTTTTGAACCAAAGAGACAATGAGGGCTTGCAACTCGACAAGCATGTGCTAGTAACGCTCTTGTATGACCAATGTTGCATGATAGACTACCATGCACACCCATGGTTATAGAAGGACAACTGGAAAATGTCGTATTGCCACTTAACAACCAGAATATGCCATACGCTATTGTATGAGACTATGTGAGGGCAATAAGTAGGGCCACCACTGAGGGGGTGTGCGGCACTTGACTAGCTAGATTGGGTTGAACTAGATGGTGAAGGTGCAAGGCCACCATGAACAACTATTTCATTTTGTCGATACTACTATCCGTTTGGTGCAAACTTTAAGTTATTCAAGAAGCGATGAATTGTGGCATTAATTCAATGAGAGTGTGAACATTATGCTCTTTGAGTATTAAGCTCTATTGTGAGAGCATGGTGTCGTATGTATTAAAGTCTCACCTTTCTTAAGGTAGTACTTGAGTTACCCAAGGTGGATATCTTTAAAATTGAGTATTCTTTTTTGACATCAAAAGAAAAAATGAGGAAAAATCCTCTCATAAAACTTGATAGAATATCATTTTGGCTAAATCAAGTGAGAAATTAAGAGGGTTACTTATATATGATTAACTAAAAGGTGTTGTAATTAGGGTTTCAAGGATGCACCCATAGCTTGGAGAAGATGAAGAAGCTCAAGGCACACAACAGAGAGTATATTGATTAGTGCACAAATAGAAAGATAAGATAGCCATAGAATGATGATCATATACATAATTCAAGGGGGAGGGACCTCCTAGTGAGGGAAAAAGTACCCCGATGGTCCTAAGTGTATTTACACACATCACTGGCACATAGTGTATAGGGAAGTGACAACCCTAAAGATATGAATAATCAACAAAGGGAAGCAAGAATAAAGATTTGTGGAAAGCTTTGAGCTTCTCACAAGGCAATGTATTTGTGAATAGATTCGCAAGGTTGTCTTTTGTCGACACATAAGCCAACTAGCTGATCTCTCTTGCTGAGAGTCTCTCCCTAGCATAGTGATAGTGTACCTTAATGTGCTTTGTGAGAGCATAAAAAACTTGGCTCCTCACAATTGCCAATGCGCTTTGGCTGTCATTGTAGATGATGTTGGCACTGTCATGTCCAACATGAAGTGTATGCTAGTGCAAAAGTTGTGCAGTTTGGGTGCACATGCTGTGAGTGTAGAGTGATAGACTGTGTGTGGGTGGAGTAGTCACTACTAATGAGTGAGACCCTTATTGTTTTATGTGGAAAGAATAAGGTTAGTGTTCAACAAAGCCAGTGGGCTACCAAACACTAGAGTTACGACCTCGCGGCAAGGCACATGCTGTGAGTGTAGAGTGATAGACTGTGGGTGGGTGGAGTAGTCACTACTATTGAGTACAACCCTTATTCTTTTATGTGGAAAGAATAAGGTTAGTGTTCAACGAAGTCAATGGGCTACCAAACACTAGACTTCCGACCTCGTGGCAAGGCACATGCCACCTTTACCCCAACATACTCCCACTTAAAGATGAATGTGTTGATAAGTGGGTCCTATTAGCTAACTACAAGTATGCATAAGAAACTAGCAAGAGACTCTCTCAATCTACACCCACTGGCTCTCTCACTCGATCTACATGCAATTGTATTGGATCTAGTGATAAGCGAGCATGCAAATCCACACTAGAGCATGTATACAAATCCCACAGATATCTCTACATGGTGTTCATAGTTCTACAATGCATCATTCTAGTGTTAGTCATCGTATGACTGACAATCCCTGGTGAAAATTCTCCCACTACAACTGCTAGGTCAGGACTTGACACTAGTAGGTCATATAAGAGACGCTCGAACAGTGATGAAATCTTCGCAAAGCTGGTTGTACTAGTCTCTTCAGTGCTATCTGTTTACATTATATCATCATGACTGCTCATCATGTCTACATGTGTCATCACCAACCTTAGGATGGATACATCCCTCTCATGCATAGGTGGAGCTATGAGTCTCCGCATCAAATCATCAGCCTCTAGCATGAGTATATCAAAGAACTCTATGTTTGTCATCACTGTCTGTGTCTCTAGGTAGAAGACTTGCTCTACCTCTATCTACACAGACTCTGACAACAGTTGTTGTGTCTCACTAGAGCAATCCACTCCACCTCTACCTCTACAAAGTCTGCTGACATGTCTTGCATAGCTACATGCTAAGTCTTCTGAGCATACTAGAGCTCACTCACAAATGAGACACGTCTCATCTCTCCCATACCACCAGTCAATGATGCAATCAAAACCAAACCGTCTTAAGACCATATCCAAACTTAGATACATCTAATGAGTGAAGAAGCCATATCTAGCTCCTCTCACAACTATAAGAGATCCATAATGCAGATCTAGAAAGATTGCTCTCAAAGTAGTACATAACAACCACAATTTGCTATACCTGGCTCATCAAGATCAAACTCTAAGGGATCTCAGGAACATGACACACATATCGTAGTGTCAAAGATGCACCACTAGGTAATGACAAGCATACATCTCCTGCTCTTGCAATGTCAAATGTCGAACCATTCGACAAGTGCACATCACCAAGACTCCCACTAAAATAAAGTGCTAAACTACTCACGGCATGGTGTGAGCCGGAAGGCATCATTGTCATCTAACAACCAACGAGAAGAAGTGTCACATGTGCCAGACATATAAGCATGAGAAACGCTAGAGGTAAACGTGAAATTACCATCACTGGCATACTAAGCCGCCTCTCTAGAGGTAGAGGTAAATGTGACATCACCACCATTGGCATACATGAGAAACACTAGAGGTAAAGAAACATCATCATCACACTGTAAATGTGACATCACCACCATTGGCATACATGAGGACCACTAGAGGTAAAGAAACATCATCATCACACTGGCATACATAGCCACCTCTATAGCATTTGTCAAAACCATCTCTTCATGTTGCATACATCACTACCGCTTCCTCATATGTTGAAAGCAATAATGCCTAATGTACTCGGTGTGACCACAACGCCAACAATGCTAGTATTGGCATGAATGAGACCTCCTCTCACAAGTCATCTTTGGAGACTTTGAAACGTCACACATATCTGCGAAATAGATGTCAATAAATCATAATTTACATATAAATCAAAAGGTGTATGGCAAGAAATTCCGAGAGAAATTTGACAGAGTCTTCCTTGTATATTTGAGCAAAATATCCACCATAAAACCCATAAAAAATGCCAAAGTAGGAGATCTCCTTGACAACTATGTAATCATAACTACATGAGACATGTAGCTCAATGTAGCTCTACCAAAGAAACCTATAAAACATGTAGCTTATGACTACTTGTAACCTGTAAGCAGTAAACTCGTGATTGGAATATACATTGATAAGAAACAGTGTATAACCTAACAATGAGCATACACAAATCTCACTTCTATGAGAGTGGATACAAGAAATTTAAATTAATTTCCAAAAGCGATTAAGGTAGTTGAAGCTAGAGTCAAAACACAATCATTGTCAATGTGGGAGTCACACAACATTAGAGAGAAAACTACAAACATGTGGAAACTATGGCGAGAACTTGGGAAAAATTCGATAGAGTTTCCCTTGTGATTTGAGGAAAATCTCAAAAAATCTCACCAAAATTGGCATGCACAAAACCTGTGAATCCAACTAAGCTATGCGCATAAACACATATCAAATCTCCCATCCACAATTTGTCATACATAAAGTAAAAGCTCTCCAAACACGATGGAGAGAAGAAAGACAAATTTTGGGATTGAACAAAGTGCATAAACCTATTAGAGACAAAACTGTCTCAAATCACAAATCCACATGAGGCATGGCAACGGAGCTCACTCCCGCATGAGTGGATCTTCAAATAGCTCCACCTAGTCAAAACGCCTATATATCTGTGAATCTATCACCTATGAGTTGTAACTAGCTCAATCTATACCTACATACACATACATAATTGAGAAGCACTAAAGCAAGTCCTATAGCTTCTCTAAACATTCTGGATGTGCACAAAATTGTTAGTATACCTACAAGGCCCACCTATCAATTTTGCCCACCACAATGGATGCTGCACAATTTGTAAGGTCCCAATATGAGGAGAAGCCAATAGTGCACATTTATTTCATGGATTCCAGCTTTCACGCTAATGAGGTATTTATTTGTGATCGTAGATGATACGAAGGAAATTCAAGGGCCCAACGTTGGGGCCTCGAGGCAACATCTCCTGAGATAAATTTTTAGGAAAGCTTCTACGGAATACCTTGGCCATAAATCGGCCAAAAAGTGATCAAAAAATGGCCAGCTGGTGGTCCATGAGTCAATGGTCAGTGGTCAACATTCAACTGCCGGTGCTCAAGTTCTACTTAAACATGTTTACACAAGGGCGGCTACACGTGGGTGCATGGATGGCTATCTCTCATGAGAGAGGGAAACATAAAGAGGCAACCTAACATCTATATAAGGAGGCCTTCTCCACACACACATCACACATTCCTTCCTACTTGCTCTAGTTGTCTATATCACCATCTAAGCTCTACCTTGAGAGCTCATGGGTGTATGATGTCATCATTTTGTAATAGATCTAATCTAATTTTTGATTTTCCACTAATTTATTATCTCTTGACTCTCCTTGCTACTCTCCTTGCTACAAGATCCCAGTTTTTCCTGCATTTCTTAAATGGTATCAACGAATTAGGTGCTTGTAGCTAAGATTGTACGAGAAGAACTTGTATTCCCGTGCAAAATCAATCATGTTGACGCGTTCAAGTGTTGCTTTTGATGCTACTATGATAGGCATTTGTCCACGAGCCTTCACAAAAGGCAAGCTTGATGACACCAACTACATTTTGTGAAAATTCAATTTTTTCTAATTCTAGATTTGTATAAATTATTGGACACAGTGTTGGGGAAAAATGGTGCCGACCCGGAGCCCACTACAACAAGTAATTCAAAAAATCCAAGTCTTGTAATTCCCCTGGATGCTACTCTTCTACATGCTTGGAAAAGAAGGAATGCAAATGCATTGTGCTCACCTTGATTAAGCATACCACTAAAGCACATGAAGATTGGAGCATATTGGCTTGCCAATATGAGGTGCACCATCACACCAAAATTCAAAATCTTAAAAATCAACTTGCCGCAGTGAGAAATTGCTGATGGAGAGAAGATGGAGGCCTTTATGAGGCCTTTATCAAGCAAATTAAGGACCTTCTAGATCAATTAGTTGTTGTTGCTATGGATATTTCTTTGGAAGATTTATCTTGGCACTGCATTTGCATACTTCCAGCAAGATATGACGATCTTGTTATGGCACTCAGCACAAACTCCATTTGTTGATGGTTCTTGGATTCTAGATAGTAAAGCATCCTGATATATAACTAGTAAGAAAGATTGGTATATTTCTTGGAGGCCTTTACATATACCCAACAATGTAATTATTAGGAATAATGCAAAATGTCTAGCCAAAGAGTCTGGTATAATTTCTTTTTTAGCAGCTACAAGTAAAGTTAAGAAACTCTTTGATGTGTTGTATGTGCTTCAAATCAAGAAGAATTTGCTTTCGATTGTTGCGATCATTGATCGTGGGCCTTGAAGTTTGTTTTAAGAAAACTGAAGCAGAAATTTTGGGTTTTGAAAGCAATATAGTGGAAAAAGGCATAACGTGCAACAATCTTTGCCAGCTTTTTGCATTTACAATAACTACAGAAAAAGGTTCAACTCAATTATGGCATGAGAGATTTGGTCACCTAAGTATTGTTGTGCTAAGAGAAATGTAGAATTTGGGATAGTTGCCTACATACCTCAAATATCATATATGAATGAAGTATGTGAGGCTTGCATGATGGGCAAGCAACAAAGAAAGGCATTTCCACAAGAGAGTAATGATTGAGCTAAGTCTCCTCTAGAGTTGGTACATGCAGATCTTTGTGGTAAAATTTCTATGTTTGCTTTAGGTGGATCTTTCTAATTTTTGTTGCTAATCAACGATTTTAGTAGAAAGATGTGGGTGTATTTCATTCGTGAAAATTTGAAGCTTTTGGAAAATTTGAAGTGTGGAAAAAGCTCGTAGAAAATGAAATAGGAAAGAAGGTCAAGAAGCTTTGCACATATAGAGGAGGAGAATTCTTTTCAAATGAACGTAACAACGACTCCAATGAGCATGGCATCAAGCGTCAACTTACTACTCCTTACACACCACAACAAAATGGATTTGTGGGACATGAACATCACAATCAAGCAAGAGATTCAATATTCATGCCACATTATCTCTCAAGATGGTATTCGTATGGATCCATCAAAGCTAGAGGTAATAAAAGCATGGCCTAATCCAAGAATCTACATGAGCTAAGAAGCTTTATTGGTATATGTGCATACTATAGACGCTTCATACAAAAATTCTCTCAAATAGCAGGACCATTTCATGACTTAACAAAGAAGAACGTTAAGTACTCATGGACTGCTAAAGGACAAAATGCTTTTGACAAGCTCAAACAGAAGCTTACCTCCCAACCAGTCCTTATGCTTCCGGATCTCCCAAAACCATTTGAGGTCCATGTGATGCTTGTGGTGATTGCCTTGGAGTAGTTTTGATTCAAGAAGGGCATGCCATAGCATATGAGAGCCGAAGGCTCAATGCCGATGAACAGGTCTTGGGCATATATGAAAAAGAGCTTTTAGCTATTCTAAATGCCCTAGACACATGGAAGCACTATCTCTTGGGGGCTCCATTCATCCTACGAACGGATCACAAATCTTTAAGAACTTCATGACGCAAACCAAGCTCTTTGACAAACAAAGGAGGTGTGAAAATTTTCTTTCGCAATTTAAATTTCATGTTGTTCACATTGTTGGCAAGCACAATCAAGTGGTTGATGCACTTTCACAACGGCCAAGGGTAAATGTGGTGTCTATAACAACTCACAATGATCTATCTTTTATGATAGATGAGTGTGCTACTATCCGAGACTTTAAGTACGTAACTACAGCTTTTGCATTAGGGAAGAAAAAAAAGAACCATTCACCTTGGAGGATAATTATCTGCCAAACAACAATAGGCTATGTGTTACTCACCCATACAATAAGAAAGTCAAGTATGAAGCCCATACTTCTCATTATGCAGGGCAAAGAAGGATTCCATAATCTAGTCCGAGGAGTAAAAATGTATTTATGTTGGGCTACCATGAAAAGTAAACATACCATGAAGAGTATGTTTTAAAATACATGGTATGCCAAAAGATAAAATTTGACCGAGGAAAGCAACTTGGATTGCTTCAGTCGACAAGCTTAGCAAGAAAAAACACTCTATGCCCGTCAAAAAGACTATTAAGGCACATCAAACGGAAACCCTCTTCAGATCTCAAATTTTCAACTATCATGGCTTGCCAACATCCATATTATTGGACAAAGATCCTTAGAATGACCAGTAATTTCAAGAAGGGTCTCTTTGAGATCTAGGAAGTAGATTAAATTTTTTCTTTCGGCCTATCATCTACAAACGGATGACCAAAAGTGAAATAACTAATCTAACGATTCTTGAATCTACTAAAAGCCTATGTCATGGAAGTAGATCAACGTTCTCAATGAGAGAAGTACCTACCTCTTATAGAGTATGCTTACCATGACATTGTACATACTTCTATGAGGAAAGAACCTTTCGAGGTTAAAGAAGGAAGATCCAAAAGTCCCTTTCTACTTAAAGTACATGGGAAGATCTTTGCTGCTGATGAATATAACCGAGACTTACAAGAATCTTTTCCAAAGATTAAAAAGGTTATATCCATCTCACAGAAAAGGCAAAAAGGGTTGCTGCTAATAAGCACAGAAGAGCTTTAGCCTTTAAGGAAAATGATTGAGTCTTGCTAAAGATTCTCAAGGCTCATCTAAGGCATACTACGGGCAAGAATCCTATGGGCCACCAAGAGTATTATGCTAAACTAGCAAAAAGATACTATGGTCCTTTACAAAAAAAATTCTTAAGCCAATCAATGAGATGGCTTATTAGTTAAAGTTTCCCAACCATTCTCTCATGAACAATGTTTTCCATGAGAGCCTTCTTAAGCCTTACAAAGGAGCACCACTAAAAGAAGCAATAGTTACAAAACCTCCAAAAATTGAAGATTAAGAAGAAGTACTTCAATCTGAGTCCATCCTATGACATGAAGACAAGGTATTAAGAAACGGTAAGATTATCCGATAATATCTTATTAAGTTTAAGTATTATCCTTTTAAAGATGCTAGAGGGATGCAAGGAACCTAGCTTAAGAATAAGATAAACCTTGTCAATGCTTACAATGCTACACTTGAGTAAGCAAATGAAAATGAATTTTAAATAAACAATGTTTTGGTCTTATAAGACTCATTCTCTTTCTTTTATTGTGCACAAAATTTAAGAAGTATGCATGCTTAGGATCATGTTTCTGGTGATGACGTCTCCCAAACACCAAGTAGAACTTTTTACTCTTCTTTGGAAGTATGATATGGACTAAAGAGTAGACATGCTTGCGGCATCTAAGTCTCTTGAGCACCAAATGGATTAGTCATCCATTCTAGAATGTTGTCGTAGGGTAAAAAGGGATCCTCTACCCGCTAAGAAACATGGACTAATGACTAGGCTTTATCTTCTCTACCTCAAATTCGAGGACGACTATGATTTCAAGAGAGAGGTAATGTCATAAAATATAATATCTAACTTTACCAAATGACTTTCTCATATTAAACTGATCATTTAATATGGGAAGATAAAAGTGAACAAGAGTTAGGATATAGATATGAGGGACCAAAATGAGAAATGGTTGCATCTCAATAGGGGTCCAAAAGGAGATGGTCTATTAAAGAGCAATGTGCAATAAGTGCTTCTAGATTTACCTTAGCAAGGGACCAAGAGGAGAGATGGTTGCATCTCAATAGGAGTCCAAAATGACGTAGTCTATCAAAGAGCAATGTGCATCTAATGGAGCTTAAAAGACCTTATGGTTAGCTTCATTAAAGACCTCCAAAAGTTAGTGTTAAAAAGTCCTTTGACCTTAGGCAAGCTAGGGCTGACCTTGAGGTGGGAATCCTACCCAAGCATGAGGTGTTTTTCGGCTTGCTAACTAAAGTGCTTAAAGTGTTTGTGGGAACCTTTCTCAAGCTTGAGGTGCTTCTCATGCTTAAATGACTAAGGTTCTTGAAGTGTTCAATTCAAAGATAAACTCTCAAGAGGCATAAACGATTTCCATGCTTAATTAACTAAGTGCTTCAAGTGTTCAATTCAAACCAAATGGCTGAAGAAGCATAAAGACACATGTCAAAATCCTCCACATATGGCCCTTATGATGTGCTGGCAAATATACAAGGCAAATGCCATCATTTGCTTCTATACAGATTTAACATGGCACAGTCTGTCAACTTCCAGATTGTTGGCCCTGGAACAATTTGGATGTGTGTTTAGGCTCTATACCCACTAATGAGGGCATGATGATAGAGATGATGCAGAATATTGCCAAACGGGATGAGGTGGCATTGCCTACAGATGAGGACCAAGGTGATACAGTGTGGGGAGAGTTTCTCTCTACTTTGGTAGAGCATGATGCAACAATAGAAGAGATGATTGAAGAACAAGAAGTTGAAGATGATAGGTAGGTGGAGCAGATTGACTCTGAGTAGCTGATGGTGGAAGAAAAAGAGCTTGATGATGCTAGCTAGTATGGAAGGCATTCTTGGCAAAGAGGAGAGTGCAAATTCAAAGATGGCGGTGAGTCTACTGCAACAGGCATGTCATATGGTAGATGAAGGAGACTCCTATATTGTGTCTAAGCTGTCTATAAAGGTATCCAATTCACGGTTGAGATATATGCTTGTAAGTGTAGCAAGATTTTCACAATAGTAAAACATTTCAAATCTATATTCATACTATTGAATGCATATGGAAGGATTCTAGAAATGTTCGATGTAACATGTGGATACATGTATGTGTTGGATATGTTTGCTGGATGCGAGAGGATGAGATGTATATCTGCTGATTTTGTCTTACTGGGTATCTGCATATGGTAAAGGCCACTCACTGGGTATGTGTTTTTTTTCTGACAATGTCTGCCATCATATAAGCTCTATTGGCTGGTGTCCTCTTTAACAGGTGATGCAAGATGGAGAAATCAAACAGGCAGGAAATTATTATGATTTATTGGCAGCTGGGGATGCGTTTGAAAAGCTGGTCTCCGCACATAAAACAACATTACACACAATGAAAGATGGCAAAGAAAGAAAACGAGTGGAAAAGCAAATAAAATACCAGAAGCTCAGTTTCAAAGGATACAGAGAAGATTGAGTCGTGACGAGTCCTTTTCTGACTTAGGGAAAGAGGGAGCATCTGTAGATCAGATTTTTGAAAGAGGAGGAAATTACACCAGCAAAACCAAGGCTGAGTCCCTACGTTAGCAAGACGCATCGGCACAACTGATTGTTCTCATGAGCTGTGAAGAGATAAGATCCTCTTTTAGCTTATACACTTCTGGATTCTTTACTGGTTCGGGCTGTACCTACAGATTTTGACCCCAACAACACATCATGCGAAGTGTTCAGGCTAAAACCCTTTCGCAAGGCCCAGCTCACAATAGGGTAGTGCCAACACCTACACTTTTGGCTTCTCTACTGGTTCCGACCGTGCTACAAATTCTGACCCCAATAGCCCATCATCGAAACTGTTCAGGCTGCGCATCAAGAGGCACCCAGCATAGGGTCGAGGGCAAGCTGACAAGCACGAGGGATTCAGGGCTGGGGGCAAAGGCAACCTTGCCGTGATTCACAATGTTAGAAAAGCACGCTTACAACAGTCCCAAAATATCCATCACAAAGAGCTCATAAATATGACAACTATAAAGATTATGAATGAGCATTCAAATCGAGTAATGAGCATAACATATATCATAAAGAAGAAAGACAATAACATCCAATGAAAATGTTCAGCCCTTTACAATAGCTCACCCTGCTCGAAGTCCATGCTCTCAGCCTCCACAGATTCATTACTACTCATGTACCACATCTCGGCACCAACCTCAACATGACTAGCTACACGTCGTTTAGAAGCCATCACCACAAACTTTACAAACAAAAAATCTCTCAAGTTTGCATAGCAGGTTTACAGAAAAAAAGCAATTAGTTTCGGCACTTATACAGATGACTTCTACATAATTATAAAGTCACACAACACAATAAAACTTGGCTATTCATAGCATTCCTGCAAATTCCCAATGTCATCACTAGTACAACACATTCAAGACAATCCAAAAGGCTACATATCATCACCAATATGCTACTGCATTCAGTGCATTACAGATTCCTAGCCTTGTAATTCTCAAATCAAACAATGGAGACTCGATGCAAAAAAACCAGTACAACACATTTATGACAGTCCAAAGGCCTACATATCATCACGAATATGCCACTGCATTCACTGCATTACAAAGCCTAGCCTTGAAACTTTCCAATCGGATTGTGGAGACTGCACACACAAATGATGCTTTCATTACTTCCTTCACCAATTCCAAAAGCATCACGCCCTACTCTGCCCCACATGTGGCTGGACATGCAACAAAACCACAAACTGCAGTAAACCGTAAACTTGAAAGAGAATGCTTGAGACGAGACTCAGCAAGACGGAGTTCTACACATAGAGAGAGTTGCCATTCCAACAGGCGCCCCTTGCATTAGAGTGTTTGAAGCGTGCGATGCATTGAAGAGGTGGAAAACACCATGCTATCAAAACAAAGTGACGCCCTCCTCAGCCTCCTGTGCACTCGAAGTGACACCCTCCTGAGCCTCCTCTGCACAAACCCCATCACGCCTTCACTTCGCCTCATGGCATGCGTAGCCTCCACATCCAAGCTTCACAACCTTTGGCTTCATGCCACAGCTAGAAACCCCATCATGCCTTCAATGCGCCGCATGGCGTGCGTAGCCTCCAAGTCCACGCTACAAGACCCCCGGCTTCACGCCACAACAAGAAAAGACCTAGGTTAATGAAACCCCTCAATTTCAAGCAAAAAACCCACATGTCTTGCATCCATTTAGCTTGCATCTACGGTCCACGTTTTGCACTAAAAATCCACCCACCCCACTATGGCCTCTTGAAGGCCAACAATAAAATCAAGAGACCAAATTAAAACAAGATAATATTTTAATGCTTTCGTAAGTCTTAGCCTCATATAGAAACTTTGATGTATGATACAAATGCATGGGTCATATCACCTTTGCGAAAGATTCTGGGGCTAGCAATGACGTGTATTTAAGACTTGTATAACTTTGCAGCCATGGTGAGATCTAGGCCATCAAGGTGAAAGCTAGGGATGCATTTGGGGATATGGTTCATAGAGAGGAGTTGAATGCCTAGACTAAGGGCCAATGGACGACAATGGGTAATGTAACACAAACATCACCCCGTGTCTTGCACACTTGGATGACACTTGTATATGATTACTAAGTCAGTAGTGCAGTTCAATTTTTAAAGTTTGTCAATGTTTTCTACATGATTAACTCGTTGAGGCTTTATCTATATCTATATCTATACTATCTATAAAGGGGGAGGGAATTCCGCCCCCCCCCCCACCCCCCCCCTCCACATGTCATCCTCTCACGAATCCGGCCAGTGTACTCTGAGCCTCTGGTGGAAGAGAGAGAGAGAGAGAGAGAGAGCGAGCGACTGTGTACTGTGCGCCGGCCAGCTCAGCTTCACAGTGACTAAGGGCTTTCAAAGCCTCTCTCTCTCTCTCTCTCTCTCTCTCTCTCTCTCTCTCTCTCTCTCTCTCTCTCTCTCTCTCTCTCTCTCTCTCTCTCTCTTTCCGTTTGACGACAGTGTAGCAAAGAAATTCTGAGAGCTCTCTCTCTCACTCTCTCGCTCTCTTTCCGTTTGACGACATTGCACTGATATTCTCTCTCTCTCTCTCTCTATCTCTCTCTCTCTCTCTTCGCTCTAGCAAGGCGGCAAGCAGAGTCAGACAAAGGGCAGTCAGCATCATAGGCGGAGGAGGTACCGGCAATAGTCACCTGCTCCGACAAAGGTCCTTCCATGCATGTTGAGTGTGTGTGTGTGTGTGAGAGAGAGAGAGAGAGAGAGAGAGAGAGAGAGATTTTTGCTTGCAGGTGTCTCTCTTAGCCAATCAGACACTTGAGAGAGAGAGAGAGAGAGAGAGAGAGAGAGAGAGCTCTCAGAATTTCTTGCAGCCAGTCAATATCACAAGCGGAGGAGGTACCGGCAACAGTCACCTGCTCCGACGAAGGTCCTTCCACGCATGTTGAGTGTGTGTGTGTGTGTGTGTGTGTGTGTGTGAGAGAGAGAGAGAGAGAGAGAGAGAGAGAGAGAGAGAGAGAGAGAGAGAGAGTTTTGCTTGTAGGTGTCCGTGTCTCGCTTAGCCAATCAAAAACGTGAGAGAGAGAGAGAGAGAGCTCAGAATTTCTTGCGGCCAAGGTTCTGGAAACTTCATTTTTCTAAACATACAAAATTCCTTTCCTTGAATTTGCCAAGAGGAAATTTTAGGAAATAAGGTTACTTTTTGAGGTTTGAAATGGAAAACTCCGGACGTTATTAAGCTGAGACACATTTTTCCCAAACACTTGCTTTCTATGAACGCTTTCCCCGTGTCGACTCTAACTCACTCATTAGTCACAAAGTTGTTACTCTGTATCCGACGAGTGTCGTCGCCTGTGCATGTGTCTCTCTATGGAAAACTCTGGACGTTATTAATTTGAGACACATTTTTCCCGAACACTTGCTTTCTATGAACGCTTTCCCCGTGTCGACTCTAACTCACTCATTAGTCACAAAGTTGTTACTCTGTATCCGACGAGTGTCGTCGCCTGTGCATGTGTCTCTTTGATCCAGTCAGAAATGTTGTGTGTGTGTGTGTGTGTGTGTGTGTGTGTGTGTGTGTGAGAGAGAGAGAGAGAGAGAGAGAGAGAGAGAGAGAGAGAGCTCATGTTAATGCACGAAACATCATCTGAAGACGGGGTCGCTTGCGCATAGTGCTGATGGGCGTCCGAGAGAGAGAGAGAGAGAGAGAGAGAGAGAGAGAGAGAGAGAGAGAGAGAGAGAGAGAGAGAGGATCTGGAACAGGGACGGGTGAGAGACCCCTAGCACAGATTTGATATCCTTTTATTGATTTATTATAATTCAGACATGCGATGCTCATAAGAGAATAGCATGGCGGAGTGAGCGAGATCGAAAGAGGAGAGAGACATAAAGAGACAGAGAGACTTACTAGAAGGCATGTGGTATTACACAAGATGCTTAGATGGGGGAAAGAATTCATGATGATATAGTTAGTCAAGGGTTGTTGAAAGAAAACGCCATGCTTGGCACTGCCTTGATTGACATGTATGCCAAATGTTATGCACTAAAGTGCTTCCTGTCTTGGATGTCATCTCTTAAAATGCATTGATTGCAAGAAATGGGCAGGGTCAAGAAGCACATGCATTTACACTATTTTTCTATATTT